>NC_056750.1:467878634-468186134 GCF_019279795.1 Protopterus annectens
TCCAGCTAATAGTATCAACCTTTATAAATGTACACAACTCATCAGCACTCCCACTATAATGCACAACAATAATAACCGAGGATCTGATGAATACTGGATCCTGGTCTCTGATCCCCAAAAATTCACTAATCCCAGTACACTTCCTAGCATCTTAAGTGGCCACTTGCCCACATATGTTAATAGAATCACCATTCCCATAGACTTAAAGCCCATACGTACAAGAAATGTAACAAACTTAATAGACAAACTTTTAACAGCGCATTAAAGTCATTCATCTGGTCTATATTAAAAACTCTACCACTACATAATGCAGTCAACCACTTCAGCAAATTATTCATGGACACACTAAATAACCTAGACCTTCAAAGAACAAAAAGAACAATAATGAATCACGTACACTTGGCTAATAAAGTCCACAAAGCACATACAGAGATAGAGCTTGAAAAGACTGGCAAAAATACGAAAATGTAACCACTCTTCAAAATTATAGGCAGTTATGTAACAAAGCAAAAAAGAAACTTGTAAATGCTGATAAAAATTCTTCTCATAACAATTAACTGATCGTAAAAACAGCCAAAACTCTTTCTGTAAAACCATTTCAACACTTATTAGCCTAGGTTCCAAACAAAACCCATCTCCAGCCACAGACAAAACACCAGTCCAAATAGCGGATATGTTTAATGCCCACTTTATTGATAGCATTGCTAAATTAGTTGCAGGTGCTAACTTCACTACAAGCACCAGCTCCACAGACAATCTCACTCCACCTACACCTACCATTGATTCATCCAACAAAAGCAACACTGTTTCACCCCTCACCCACCAAAATACTTCCACATCAAGCACTCACACTCCTCTCTTCTCTCTACAACCCATGCCTCCTACATTAATACATAAACTCCTTCTCAGACTAAAACCCGGCTCCACTTCCTCGACTCTTCCTTCTGAATATTTAAAAGTAGCCACAGATGCAATTGCCTATCCTGTCAGCATTCTTTTCAGTCAATCAATCTTAGAATCCTACTTACCCAACCTTTGGAAAAAAATCTATTATCACTACTGACCGACCCATCTCTGTCCTTTCCTCTCTAGCTAAACTGCAGAAAAAATGTATATACATGCAACTACTAAACCACCTCATCCATAACAAACTTCTTGCACCCACCCAGCATGGATTTAGGCCATCACATAGCACAACAACTGCTATTCACTCCTTTATAGATATAGTTAACAAAGCATGAGACTCTAGACAAATCACCTCTGTAACACTTGTAGATCTGTCAAATGCCTTTGACACTGTCTCACACCATAAACTTCTACAGCAACTCACCTCAAAGCTCCAGTGTCCAATATGCCAACAACTGCATCATCATCTCCACTTGAAGTAATATACAACACCTCTCCAAGTAACCCGAAATACCTTTACATCTATCAAATCTTGGCTCAAAAAAACACAAATGCTACTCAACCCCAACAAACAAAACTCCTACTTTTCACACCCAAAACAGCTCCACTTGATTTTAAAATATACTCACAGAACAAGACAGAGATAGAAATTCTAACAAATGCTAAGTTATTAGGTATAACCATTGACATCAAACTCACATTTAACCAACACATACAAAACTCTATTAAAAAACACATTCCAAAGTAGGGTTGCTCTACTGGCACAAAAATTACATGGACACCCTAACCAGAAGAACTCTAGACAGTACCCATCTACTTCCCTCTTTATTATATGAAGCCCCCATTTTCGCCATTCTACACGTTACCCAAAAATAAACTAGAGTCCTGCTACAACAAGATCACTAAATCTGCCATAGATACAACCTATAGCTCTCATCATTGTAATGCACACACATAACTTAGCTGGCTTGAATTCCCCTCACTACTTAGACTTTCTGCAGGTAACTGCTGCACACAAAATAATCTACAAATCAGAAAGTTGTCCAGTCTTGAAACCAATTCTGCATACTTACATTCCTATCAGAACCCTCTATTCTGAAAACAAACAATTAGTAACAGTACACAGACCCAATAAAAGATCTGGCCAAGCCTATACTCCTATACTGCTGCAGAATTATGGAATGCTCTACCTACAATATCAGTTCTATAGATAGACCCAAACATTTCAAAACTGCACTAAAAAATCCACCTTCTTAACTCACCTAGCAGACACTGCTCCAGAACCAATAGATAACCACAACTTTCAACTCTACTAACCTACTTCTACCATTTACCCTCATACCCCACTCATATTACTTAACCTCTGACCATATCTAACCCCTATTTTTCCCACTTTACCCCTTATACCCCTCCTTTTCCACACCTCTTCAGCACACCCCCTTCTCCTACTATCCTCCCAAATTCTTAGGCCATTTTTCCTATCTCATCTCTCTCTTCCACCCTGGTCCACTACTAATAAAATAACTCACTATCCACTCTCTTAAGTCAAACCACTGGGACTGATACATCTTAATCACAATATCCTAACCTCATACTCTTTTTACCTCAATACCCTAACCTCACACCTTACTTGTAGCCATTTCTAGCAGTGTAAACTGTCACCAACTATCAACTAATATTACCTTACTGATCTGATCCTTCAGCTCTCTGTGATACCATTACCATATCACCTATTTCTGCATCTCTAATCCAGTGAAAATTAAACCACTATATATATCACTGTTATTTTCTACATCACCAACTTCTGTTGTACCATACAGGCAATCCAGTGGAAATGTAACCACAATGTAGCACTGTTATTTAAATGGAAAAATTACTTGTTTACATATAAAATGTTTCTAGTTGCTCATGTATAATTTTGCTGCACCTTTTAAATATATTTGTAGAAAATTTTGTGGAGGTTTTCTTAGGTTCATAGGTTCATAGGTTCATACTAGGCTATCTGCCCAAGGGCATTTATAAGCCTAGCCCATAGTTATGTGGCTTTCGCCACCCCTTTAGTTTGAATAAAACTATGCCTATTATTTTCTGTGCCTCTGTCAAGCAGTGACACTGAAGTAATCCCTGGGGTATATCTGCGATCTCCCATCCATTGGTCAAGATTCCTCTTGAACAAGGCCAGCGAGGTGCTCTGCCTCACATGTACCGGGATTTTGTTCCACAGCATAGGGAGTCTCTGGGTGATGAATTTGTCCCTCCAGCACGTTCTATTAATAACCGTGTCAAGGTTTAAGTCTCCCGCCCTTGTGGTTCTGAGGGATCTAGATTTTTTGAGGTGAAGCATATTCATCAAATCTGGGTTTGACATGGCCTTATATGTCAGGCACAGGTCACCTCTGAGCAAGCGGCATGAGACTGAATAGAGCTGGAGTTCTTTCAGTCGGGCAGCATAAGACATATTTTTGAGACACTTTATCCTTTTGGTGAGGAACTTTTGGGGCCTTTCCAGCTGCTGCAGGTGTCGGGTCAGATACATTCCGAATGGGGCATTGTACTCAATCATAGGTCTAATGAGTGATGAGTACAGGGGGACGATGACCTCCCTTGATCTAGATGTGAATCCCTTCATGATCAGGTGGGCAATGTAGAAGGTTTTCCTAACTACTTTAGCAACATGAGTGTCAAACGAAAGGCTACTGTCAACCTGGGTCCCCAGATCCCTGATGACTTCTTCTGTGCTCAGTTCTGCCTGGGCCTCTGCTGAAAATGGGTTCCTGACCAATCGGACTTTCCCGGTCAACAAATGTCAATAAATAAATAAACAAAGTTCCTTTGAAAATGCTCATTTCTTAACCCAGTTTAAAAAAACAGCTGTACAAATTTGTGGGAAAATTAATGTGTGTTTGGCAAGCACGTAGAAATAGTATTTTTTTTTCTTTCTGCATCAGAAAGTAAACAAAATGTAGACTACTGGTAAACTACATTCAGTTGTTTATCTTATTGAATGGGAAGTGACACAGTCGGTGGTCTGAAATGTATTAATCTACTATCAGAGTCCCAGATGCTTTTCTGTCTACTGTGTTCATGCATTTTTCTCCATTTCTGTTGTTAGAGCATAGGAACAGTGCCAACAGACTGATTATACACAGTTTTGACACCCTAGTAAACTGGTGGGAGGCACAGTCAAAAATAACATAGAACTATCTGTGAATATGTTTCTTTTTTTCTTGCCAGGAGATCCAGGAGCCTTTTGGTTGGCCTTTCTGCCTATATCCATCATATTCACTCCTAATTAAGGATGATAATTGTGGGTTGATAGGATGAGTATGTATTAAGTTTTGTTTTAGATGCCCCAACCCGTAGTCCATCTGCCATGTGACTTTAGTGCATTCCCTCAAATCTCTAGTCTTCACATGGGAAATCTACAGAGAGAAATACCCTTTTAGGACCCATACCCATATTGCCCACTTACTGAGGGAGTAGCTTTTAGTGAAGCTTCTCATTTCTCAAACTTTTTTCAGAAACTCTGATACTGATGTCACTGGATGACTACAGGACTCTGGCATTAAATGTTTACTTCCTGCTACTGCTGCGGGAGGCCAATATCACTGTTCCACAGACATTGTCATAAGTAATCATCATCATCATGACTTTACTCAGATCATCCAAACCTCAACCAGAATTGACAAAACTACCAAAAAGAATCCATTTTAGACTGGATTCTTACTAATCGTCCTTCCATGACACAATACTCCTGCACACTACCTGACACTCTAAGTGACCACCTCCCTACTTTCCTAAGACAATAAATCAAACCCACTAAAAATAGCTCCTTCAAAGAAATATGCTGCAAAAAAACTTTAGAGCAGATGACCTAATAACTGCACTAAACTACTGTAACTGGACTCCCCTTCTTAGCCTCCCCTTAGATAAAGCAGTAGACCACTTAAACTCCACATTTCCGGACATCCTTAACTAACTTGAACCCCATGAATAATTCAAAGAAAGTCCAACTCTGCCCTCTGGCTCTCCAAAAGTGTCTGCTACTAAAACAAAGGGATAAAGCATGGAACACTTGGCATAACAGCAAAACTAATACCAACAGGCAGCATTTTATTGAATTAAGAAATAAAGCAAAAAAAAAAATAAGAACAGCTAAAAAAACATTACTCCAACATACAAACTAAGCACAAAGCTAACCCTCATAAATTCTGGGCTGCCATAAATAAAATTCTCCAACTTGGTAAGACTGGCACCCCAACCCGAACACTGACACATCTATAAATAACATTGCAACACAATTCACTGAATATTTTAACAACTCTATTGTCAAACTATCAACAAATTCTCCACCCACACCCCTTCCAAACCTATCAAGCTCCCCATATGACCAAAACTATTTTTCCTTCCAACCAGTCCAGACCAGTGCAATCCTCAGATACATGTCCAACTTAAGACCTACTACCCTGGCTGCTGATAACCTCCCAGCAGAATACCTCCGAATCGTAGCCAAAGCTATCTCATACCCTGTCTCTATAATCATAAACAGGTTAATCTCCAAGGAAAAAGTCCCAGGCCTCTGGAAAATGTCACACATAATACCTGTACACAAAGAGGGAAACACTACTGAGTTATCCAACTACCGCCCGATAGCCATACTATCCCCATTTTCAAAAATCCTTAAAAAATGCATATACTCCCAATTGCTAGAATGCCTTCTTTCTAATAATCTCCCAACCAAAACTCAGCATGGTTTTTGACCAGGCCACAGCACCACCACTGCACTTATCAGTTTCACTAGTCATGTTAATCAACAGTGAAATGCAGGCAATTTAGTATCAGCTGTCTTTTTTAGACCTCTCTAAAGCATTTGATACAGTCTCCCATAACAAACTATTGACTGTTCTCTCAGAACTTAAAATTAATAACCCTGTATTCCTCTGGTTTAAAGACTATCTCTTTAACCGTCATTAAACTGTTAAATGGCAGGACACTGTATCCCGTCTACTGCCTGTCACCTTAGGAGTGCCCCAAGGATTTATACTCAGTCCCCTGCTCTTTCTATATTCACAAACAACCTTCATAAAGCCACCCTTCATGCAAGCTTAATCCAATACGCCGATGACTCTACCTTAATCTGCTCCACCCCCTCTATACAACTTCTAGAGAAATAACCCAAGAATTATTTACAGCCATTGAAACTTGGTTAGGAGACTCCCAAATTATACTGAACCCCCAAAAATCCAGCTTATTCTCTTTCATCCCTCCAAAGCTATACACACCCCATTCCACCTTTTACAATTATTGTCTCTGACAACACCCATATCACACCAATTGCACACACCAATTGCACACACCAAGCTATTAGGTGTCATCATAGACCAAAACATGAAATTCGACAAGCACATAGCTCAAACCATAAAGTGCACAAAAAACTAGGCACAATCCAAAGATGTAATAATTACCTGACCTCCTATAGTAAAACTACCATAACAAGAACCCACCTACTGTCCACATTACTCTATGCTTCTCCCATCCTAGTTAACCTAAATAAAGGTGAGCTAAACAGACTGTTCACCTGTTATCACAAGATAGCAAAATTCACTACTGAATCTTCCTACAGATCTCTCCATTGTGAAGCCCTTCAGAAACTATCCTGGTTAGAACTACCTAACTTACTTACCCTAAATCAACACACCCTAGCCCACCAAATTCTCTTTTATCCCAATAAACCCCAGTCCTAGATGGCCTTATCAACCACTACACCAACAGCCGTCAGTTAAGGTCCACCAACAAAGGACTAGCAGAAGTATCCAAAAGTAGATACAACTCAGATGATTCTCTTTACTCTTGTACTATCGTAAAAATGTGGCACTCCCTTCCACTCAAAGTCAATTTGCACAAAAACAAAGTCAGCTTCAAAAAGCAACTAAAATCATATCTCTCTAAGTCTTGGATATGCATATGCTCAGACCCAGACTGACTCCTTTAGGTACACTGTATCTCCTTCCACATCCTCTCTCTCTATATTTGCTATTAAGCCTTTCCAGAACTTCTAACCCATATAAACCCTTGTAACACACGATATACTAATGTCAATGGAATTTTTGTATTGAGTTTTTTAGTTTAACATTACTGCTTGTTAATATTCCTATCTCTTAACTGTACCATTAATGCCCATGTGGGAATCTTTTGCAAGTTACTTAGCCTCTTTTCTAAATTGCTGTAAATCTTTTCTCATGCTTTGAACTGTCATATTGTATTGTTAGTCATTCTTGTACTTTTTATATTGTGTGGAGCTTTTCTCCCCGGGCCTCCACTGAAAATGGGCAATCCTGCCCAGTCGGACATACCCGGTAAACAAATGTAAAATAAATAAAATAAATAAATAAACCCAATCTTCATCATTTTCTGCATGGGGTTGGGGTGTCACATCAACCATCATCACCTCACTCAATTCATTGCCACTTTTCTTCCTTCTTTGACTGTTATATCTGTCTTTTGCAGTTCATTTGTCATGTAATCACTCCACTCCAGTTCTTTGCTGGAACTTTGTGTTCTTGATTTTTCTTGTCTTCTTCCTGTCTTTCCAAATCTTCTTCACCAAATTGTCTTCTACTTTCCTTCATATGTGACCAAGTCACCATAATCTGTTCTGTCTAACCTTCTGTGCAATTAGCACTACTTTGGTTTCGGCTCTGTGCATCCTGCTTACCCATATGTAAAGATTAGCCTAACATAGGAATAAGTTACTTACACTAAGTTCTAGTCTTTTGGAATCTGGCCCTGTCTGTGTCATGTACTATCAATCACCCCCATTTACAAAACCACTACACAAAAGTCTGAAACTTCTCACACACACACAAAAAATACACATGGCGCCAGAAAACAACTTCACTGTCATAAGTGAAATTCTTAAAAAATACATTAATCAGAGTTAGAATGAAAATAAAACAAAATACAGCACTAAGAAATAAAATAAAATCACAAGTACAACCAGACAATTTGAAAATGCCATTATCAGAAAAACAAACCTGAATCAGACAATCTGCACTAAATAACCTTTACCTAAAACACATAACTAAAGTATAAATCTAACAGTATAACATAACCCTCACTATATTACTCAGTATACAAATTAGCAATAATTAAAAAATAGACTTACATCTGAACTGTAATGGAAAGCCATTCACAAGACAATTCTTTCTTAAATCTACATAAATCCTAGTTCAGCAGACAGCTAAAAAATAACCATATCTCAGAGATATGAAGGTGAAACAGTAATGTGGATTAAATATGTAGACATAAAAGAAACAAGCAAATTAAATATGTAGAGGTTTGCTTGAGATAATACATGAAATACCTTTACATACATGAAATATCTTACAGTACAAGATATTTTAGGCATCATATTTTCATGTATCGATTTTTATTCTTTCCTAGCGTGAGTTTCTGTTTCCCTTTAATTTCAGTGCAATTATTTTTCATAATATTACAAAGACCCATGGCAGAATAACATTTAACTCCTGGGCTGCAGCCTTTACTTCACCTTCATGCCAGACCTTCCTCATGTGTGCTAACCAAAACTCCTAGCACCACCCCTACAAAGTGCAGTATGAAAAACCCTTTCCCTAAGAGTGCCACTTTACAAGACATTTGTTACAGAACCCACAGAGTAGGGAAACTAACCCTAACATGTCGTATACTTTTCTTGTCTTTTCAGGTATTATGTGAGAAAGGGACAGCAGTATAAATGCAAAAACACAGCAGATTTAAAGTTCACATATTTGTGAACTTGAAGCAATCTACAGAAACAACCCACAATCTGTCCCTTACTTAGCCATTACTCTAACTTGCAAACACAGACACAGAAACACACACACACACACACACACACACACACACACACACACACACACACACACACACACACACACACACACACACACACACACGCACACACACACACATATACACATGTACACATACACACACACACCCTCCTACCACTAATGGTGAAACTTTGTCCAAAAATGTTGGCATTAATTAAAAAAAAACAAAAAAAACTTACCTACACTTAAGAAATTTCACACACCATGGGGAAATGTTGATGTTCTGAAAATCAACATTTCCGGCATTCAGTTAACACATGTGAGTGGGTGTGTGCATGTATGTATATATAGATATGCATCTATATACCCTTATGTATATATGCATATACACACACGTGCACACACACACACACACAGACAGCATAATAATTTTATGTTGACTACACAGTAAATGTTTTCTGCACAGTTGTATGAAGCTTGTCTCTTCACATTCTTTAATTCAGTTTCATATTTGAGGGAAGAGGCATGGAGAAAGCTCACAGAACCATAAATGGGCAGGGCTTTTTTGTTTTTTGAGGTACTTAGAAATGGAATAAAGCTGCCTGGAGAATTATATATTGAGGAGGGTTACACAGATTATTTTGTGAAAAGCAAACTACAGTCTTACAAATGTAATTTACTTCATTAAACAGGTTAATTATATTTGTCTCTTGAAATAGTTTTAGAAAAAGATGAATTATTATCTATATAATGTTCAGCTTCATTTTGCCTGCATATTAAACTGTTTTCTTCTAACAGCTATATCAGATCAGCGTAAAAGCTAAAAGGTTCAAATATATTTTTATACACCATATTTTCCCTGTACAGTACGTTAGTTGGTTGTTGTACATATTTGTGTTGGTCCTGAGACCTCTGGCAGGACATGATATGGTTTTGCTGGATTCTACACCGCTGTCAGCATATGGCCTTAACTTCTACAGCTTCAAACTGTTTGGAGCAATCTATTAAAAAATTACTATCAGGCAACATTTTAGTGGTATTCTTCATCTTTTTTTATCTGTCACTAATGACTACATTGCTGCTTTCACTTATACTTTTAAAATTATGGCAAATATAGTTCTGCCAGAGAATAGTTCCTGCAAATACTGCAATTGATTAAGGTCATGAAATGCTAATGTGCTTTGTTCTTTAATTGTGAGTTTGATTCCCCTTATCTCCGTTTTCCCATTTTGTGACTTCATGCAAGCAACTTAACCAAACAATGCTCTTGGATCCCTTAAAAAGGCACTTCTTGCCTAGTAGATTAACTGGTAAATAGATAAAATAATTTGTCATATGTTCACTTTAATCCTACTGTACAAAGTCACTGTCTGTGAAATCTCTAAAGCAGCCCTTATTCTTCACAGGATGAGAAATGGGGCTAAATCAAAATTGCAAGTAAACACAGTATGTTTTCACTTCACTGTTATGTAATATGCATTTGCTTACTTAACGAACAAACTGACATATATGCTGTAATGTAAAGGATAGCTGTTTGAAATGTATTAACATTAACATTTAAAGACCTTAAAATGGTGCGATAAAAATGAATGAATCATTACAGTATCAGATTTTTTTTTCAGGAGAGTTTATTAAGGCACTATACGAATCTGATGAAAATTGTGAAGTGGACCCCAGCAAATGTTCTTTAGCAGACCTTCCTGAACACCAAAGTAACCTGAAGATGTGCTGTGAGCTAGCCTTCTGCAAAATTATTAACTCATACTGGTGAGCCGTTTAATTTTATTTATTGAATTTTGTTGGCTTACTAGATGTTTATTAGCCTGTGGTACTTCTTATGAGAAGACTTGAAGTGCTAATTATATTCTTTGTTGAAAATGTGGTCAAGGCACAATGTTTTTCATCAAATGTGCTGTTAAATTTGTTGTCTACCTGAACAGATATTTGGAACCTCTGTTTAATATCTAATTTATAAATCAGCACTTCAGGAGTACAGCAGTTCAATGTTTTATTGCAGCGTTCTTACAAGAATCCAAGAAGCAGGTAAGGAGAAAATAATTCACAGTTTTCTGATCTTTTGGCATCATATTTGAAGACATTTCTGTCTACTTTTTAAATAACCATTTCCTTTATAGGTGTTGCAAAAATTAGGGAATAACATATTGTTGCTCAAAGCTGACCTACTTACAGTGTGAGCTGACAAATTGTCTAAATGTGTATCTTTTTGTATGCTAGTGTTTTTTTTTCTTTCTCTACTCTGTTTCACTCTTCTGGTTTTTGCTCAGTTTGGCATCATGTTGTTATTTACTGTATGATTTGCATTTTGCACTCACATCCTTCTTGCACGTGCCTGTGAATAGAACATCTTTTCTAAGCCTTCTTTCATTCCCTCATTAGCAAACTAACCAATTATTAATGGCCTGACTGATCATTTACCAAGTCTTTCTTCAAGAAAGCAAGATGTGTTCTCCGAAAAGGAGTTACGGAAGGAATTAATGAAAATGCTACATGCAACAGATTGTCCTTTTATTCTGTTACCTGCAGTTCTCTAGCTAGAACATAACATACACAAATGATTCAAACTGTAAAGCCTCACTTCTTCTGAATATAAGGAGTCTGTCTATGAGGACAGTCTGGTGTTTAGCTTAACAATTTGTTTACCTACACACCAGAAATCCTTAGCAAAGACTACCTTACTTCAGAATGTGGTAGTTAGAAATCATATTTGACCTAATCTTTCATGATGGCAAGATATTAATTATATAGAAACAATTTGCTGATAAATTTGCTAGTAAGCGAATTAATGGCACCAACCTGCACTTTGCCAAGGGATTTTATTCTCACTGATCAATTTAAAGCAGGCAGCAGTTTGCTTTATAGTGTAAATATAGAGGATTATGATCAGGTCATGATAATAGCCTGTTTATTATGTGTTTGACGCATAAATGCCAAGAAATTCACCTCGAGTGAAACTTGAGAGGTGAATCTTAGCATCTATGTCTTGAACAAATAATTAAAGGTTATGATTGGTGACACAATCATAATTCTTTTGTACTACATTGAGCTTTATCTGCCCTATGTATACGTGTTATGGGGAAAAAAAATCACTAAGTATTTTGCTGGCTTTTAAAGCCATAAAACTCTTAGCAAGTGCTCTCAGGAGAGGTAGTGTAATGTACTCCTTTACGTTTACACTTACCTGACATGCCTCTCAACTGTCTAGATTATCGCAAGACATCCAGATTATTGTTTTATATTTTTTGTCTGTAGCTCATAAAATATGTGTTTTTTGGACAAATCATTGAGGACTGAAGTCATTAAACAATGGCATAAATTTGACTATCAGAGTTTGTATCCTTCAGAAAATGGATACTAGCACATCCTATTATTCTAGCAACTAAGTTTGAGGAAGTTGTGGATACGTTACCAATACAGATGGCAGGCAGAATGAAAAACTCTCTCAAAAGAAAGGAATCACTTCCGGAACACATTTAGAAAACACACCAGCATTGATTGCCTAATGGAAACAGTGATTGGAGAGTTCATCTTCACTACTTCACTGAATCATGGTCATTGATTTGCTTCTTTATCCAGTTTGCACTTGATGAGCAGTACATTAACATGTCACTAAGTTTCTTGCCTTTTAAAGTAAAACCTGATAGGGGGCAGTGATATTGATGCATATACACAGTTAGCAGATTTAACTCACATATTTAGGAATTTAGCCAGAATCTCTAAACCAGATTCCCTTGGTAGACCTTTCTATAGGTTATTAAAATGCTTCTGAAACAAGAGACATCTGTTTTATTTCTGAACTCCACAAGGCAGTGGTTCCAGTTTGCTCTGACATTTTTTTCTGTAGTTCTTTTCTCCTATTGCTAATGGAAAAGGGAGTCTGTGCAGTGCCAGAGATTTGTCTGTATTTGCTTTGAAATTAAAAGATGACAATTGTACAGTTAGTGTATATCTTTGAGGGAGCGGGCAGTAGATTTAAAATTAGCATTGTTAAAAGACAAGCTGCACAATATGTAGTAGGAAGCCAGATGGCTTTTTGCAAGATTATGAAGTGATGCTCATTCATACGAGATAAATTAGAAAAGTTGCATGTTTTATTAACTGTACACTCTGGAAGCAACGAGTTTTGAGTTTTGACTGGAGAACAAGGTTATGACTAGAAAACAATAGTCTAGTTTTGTTAAGGGTAGGGGAAAAAGATGAGCAACTGGGTTTCTAATCATTTTCCACTGATGTCAAGCCTCTATCACTTTCTCTTCTTTACGGGTTTCTATAGTAATTCAAGGCCTTGCTGCTCACCCTTTTTCTGGTGACAGTGTAGACTTTATCCAAGACCAAGCATAACAGTGAAGTAAAATATGTAAAACTTCAGCTGTTTGCTCCTTCTTTTAAAGTCGAGACAGTCAACTGCATTAAATTCAACATGTATCTGGCCATTTTGAAATTCCGTTATGCTTTTTTTTCCCTCTTATTTCAAAAAGGATTAAGACAGAACATTGGTATCTTCTGCAATGAATGTCCAGTGTAATTTGTGCTTCGCAAAAGGGTAATGTCATCTTGCGTCTAATGTGCAAGACAATCAGCACTACTTTGCACCTTGAAGCATGATGATATTCTAGGCTAAAGCATACATTTTAAGTGCTGTGTGTGAATTATAAAATGACTGTGAGAGTTTAGGAGACATGAGTGGTTACTGAGTCCTCCTCTCCTTATATTTGCATGAAGTCAGTGTTTTTCTATTAGGTAGAGAAAGCATCAGTACCATTTGTGGAAATGAGACATGTAACAATGTGCAGTTGCAGTGTTGTATGGTACTGTAGAGTAATAACTCCTCCATAGTGGGACGAGCTTGCTTCTCTTTGTTTTATCTCACTAAGGAATCACATTAAACACAGTAAAAACATAAACATGGGCACTTGCAGGTATGTATGCACAATCCCCCCCCCACACACATGTGTGCGCACACAGACATGTGCACATGTATACATGCGCGTGCGCGCACACACACACACACACACACACACACACACACACACACACACACACACACATACACACACACACCATGTTATGCCTTCATGTTTAATTATCCCATTTTCTGTTGTGATGCCATTTCAGCCCCAGTAATGCACATAATTGTAGCCTTACATATTATAGCATACATCTTACTCTACAGTCCTCAGTTGTCCCTATGGAACTCAGAATGCATCTATCTACCTACCTACTGTGTGGAGGTGAGGGATTGCTACCATTATGTGCATTATGCTGTGCTTCTGCTACTAGCTTGAGTTTCCCAGATACAGTGCTGAAGCCACATACTATACTAAGCAATCCCCTCAGGATCTCATTTCCTTGTTTTCTTTTCAAAAATGACATTTAATGAGTTTTCAGCACATGCAAAAGCTGTGAACTCAAAATGTCCAATTTAACTTTTTTTTACATTGTACAGCTAAATAGTTATTTAGATAATATAACTCGTAAAGCAGTATTTTTCTAGTACAAACACAATTTATTTTTTCATAATTTTTTTCCTGATATGCAACTGTTCCATAACTTAATTTGCCCTACTAACTTGTGTAACAGCCAACTCATCCCACTCATTTACATCATCAGCTCCCTGAAGAGCTGTTGACCTATTGCCAACCTTTGCCTCTCTAAAAGAAATATTCAAACACGTAAATGGTTATGGCATTCTGTGATGCACAGCATGGCTTCTGTAAAGGCTTTAGCGAAATTATTGCCCTTTACGCAACAACAATTAAAATACAATGAATGAATGAATGTCATGCTAACACTGGGAGCTTTCATCAACTGACCTAGAGACTTTGAGGCTGTAAACACTCTCTCTCTCTCTCTCTCTTTCTTTCTCTTCCCTTTTAAAGAAATCGAAAAGGCTTACATTGGATGAAAATACCATTACCTTACTAATAGAACTGTCCAAATGTATGCAAATTCTGCACTTGCAGACATTTGAAAATTCAACAGTGGTATGCTTCAAGACTGTATCTCAGGCCCTTTGCTTTAATTACTCTTATATCTGACAAATGATCTCCCCTCATAGGACAATGTATCCAGTAAGGAACAAGATTTTTCTGGTCTGACAGATGAGGTAATCAATCTTTTACATTTATCACAGTATATAGTGACTGGTACCAGTACTGGTATGGGAGGGTCTACCCAGGTACAAGTCAGATCTTTGCTTGTGGATTCCCTTTTGCAAGCTGAGGGTAAAAAAATGTGCTAAAGCTGTTCTTTCAGGTGGACATGTGGCATCATCTCCCTTCTATGTGTATATGGACAACAGCTTAAAAAGTTTTGGTAACAAATTTTATTTCTGCTTTTGATACTTCTAATGTCAATGCACATAGTAAGCAAATGGATATATTACAGAGGAAACTGATCGGGTATAATGCTCTTCAACTGGACAATATTTTAGAGAAACTTTAAAACAAAAAAAAATTGTGCTTAAAAGGCATTTTTGATAGAATCGAGATGAAGTTTTTAGTAATGGCGGTTAAGCACAATGTTAAAACAAGTAGAAGTCTTACATAATGAGATGACTACATTAAACAACTCCATTACCAAAGATTTACTTTTTCAAATTTATAAACTCGAGTATAAAGGCATTTTTTCCAAATTGGACAATTATGTTAATACCATCAAGGAATATAAAATTAAAAACCTGACCATGGACAAATCTCATTGTAATTAAAATTTGATATTTTTGTAAATCCATTACTAGCCACCACAACTGCTGTAGGGGTACAAACAGTTATATAAAGGATGGATCTTCCTAGGTCAGCATGCAATGTTATTTCAGCAAGTATTTACAATCTAATCTAATACTAATAATTTGGATACATTGGACCATTTTGATGATGAACTTAATGAGGATTTGGCATCGAACACAGATATCAGAATGGTTGGAGAATCAGAACAGGAGCTTTAGAATTTATGCAGTCAGAGACGTCTGCAGTAGTAAATTTTGGGGAACTTGGACATGCTTCTGAAGGTGTTCCTAATAATAATACCTTTGAGGTATATAATTTTAGCCATTTGGAGCTGTCATATTTACATAAATCTTTGCTACACGATGAGTTTTCCTTTCAGCTAGTGGTGAGGGGCAGTATTGTTGATATTTGGTGGATTTCAAGCTTTTTTTAAAGAAGTTAAATTTGTCTGTTATGTTTGATGAAGGTTGAGTTCATTAGGCCTTCATAGGCATAGGGTTTTAACCCATCCCTTCCTCCTTTTTTATTATTATTTCAGAGGTTGGTTGAAGGAGACATCATACTTCTGTTGACAAATAAAAGGCTGAAAAATGTTTCAATATGTCTGTTGAGAAAGAATGTATCTGATGCTATCCATGTCATTATTGATCATGGATGGGTCTAGAATCCGACCTCGGATCTGAGCCAGCAACTAAGAGGACAGCTCCTGAGATCAAGCTCCTCCCCTTCCCAAGATCCCTTGCCTCATTCCAGTAAGAGATCATTTCTATTTTTCGCTTTTTTCTCTGGGGTTTTTTCCTTCCTATCTTGCCTATCTTCCTCTCACTCATTTTCTGGTTAGGTTCCTCCCCTCCCAGTAGCGTTTAAGCTCTCTTTGTGGGCCCCTTTTCTTTCCTGCATCCTTTGGGCAGTTTAATCCTCTTGCCTCTTCCCCTTTCTATCGTTTTCCTCATGCCCCCCCCTTTTGTTGTTTAGTGAGTGGGTGGTGGGTGTTTGGTGTGTGTGTGTGTGTTTGTGTGTCTGAGAAACCCACTGGGTTTAAAAGGTGTTCCTCATGATGTCAGAAAATGCCCCATTCTGACATGCATGAAGAGTGTGTTTATTTTCTGGGAGAGCCACATCTGGAGGTTGAATGTGACATTTGTGCCGGATTCAACCACAGGGCTTTCCTGAAATGCAGGAATAAGCTCCTGCTTAAAGGGCTTGCCAATGGTGGTCCTTTGGTCTCTGGTTTCCCTTCCAAGCCTTTCTCTGAGCTTAAAAGGAAGTCTACTTCCTCCAGGGATTCTCCCACCAAAAAGCCGAGGCCCTCAGATGGCAGTTCCCCAAATCTGAGGCCAGCCTCCTTGGCTTCAGATCTGGGCTCTTCTGCTCTGAGAGCTCCAGCTCCCTCTGTCAGGTCTGAGACTTCGGAGCCTCGGAGGTCCTTGGATCCGACCCTCCAATCAAATCCGTCCATGGTGCCATTCTTTTCCTTAGATCTGACAGTTTTGTCTGATCTGATCATTATTGAGAGCTCTCCTTCCAGATCCAGGAGATGGGATCCGAGGTGTACAAGTAGGTCTCTGTCCTGAGACCACAGGCCTCAGCTAGGTTGAGGCATTCCTCCATCTCTTCCAGAACCACCAGGACCCTGCTCCCCTCAGAATTGGCTAGGATGATGATGAGCTTTCTCAAGACCCAACTCCTCGGCTGACCCATCCAGGTTTGGATCTTCAGGATCAATGTATTCCTGGTGAGAGGCCGACAGTGTTGGGCATATCTTCCCTTCCCACACTGTAAGGGTCTCTGACTGGCTCAGTTCCTTTGCTCTCAGAGCTGGCTGTGCTTCGGCCCCACAAGGTCAGTGCAGGTTCCTGGGGAGTGGGGTCGGGTCCGGAGTTTTCAGACCATTCTCTCTCCCTGGGTGCCTCTGCACTGGAGAGATGTTGTCTGCAGACATGGATGCTGTGTCGGGGTCCACCCTTCTGTCCCAGGTGGCTGCAGCTGGTGGGGAGGAGCAGTCTGTCAGCCTTCCAGGCGATAGAGAGGACCATCTCCAGTTGGACAGTTGCCTCTCCTTTGGCTCTAGCTCCTGCCCAGCCCCTCTCAATGTTGGGTGGTGAGACCTCATCATCCTTCCAGGGTCAGCCCTCCCATGAGCACCTTCAGATGGGCATTACCCCTCTCAGGGTCCCTACCTCTTCCAAATCCTCCCCAGAGCTCACCGTGGAGGAGCCTCCTCAGAAGAGGATGTGCAAGAGGAGGCATTTGGACTCCCCTAGATAGTCCCTCACCAAAGACCCAGATTTCGAGGAAGGAGATGGGTCCCCCAGACTTTCGTCCAAGGAGGTGTCCTTTGAGGGGATCCTTGAGATCCTTAAGCAGAGAGGCAGTTGGTCTTCCCCTGCCCCATCTTCAGAGGAATTTGTGTTTTGAAGGCCTTCAGGATGGGCCCAACTTCTACCTGGGTGTCTCCCCCTGCCAATGAGCTCATCCAGCTCATCTCTGACAGGGCGTAGAAGGAGCCAAACACAGTGGAACTAGTTCCCAAGAAAGCCCCCCAAGGACAAGGCTTTTTGGAGCAAGGGCATCCCTGTTGATGCTATTTTGGTGGCTGCAGCTACTAAAAAGGAGCTCGCTGAGCAAAGCTGTACAGTCCATCCCCTGAACAGGGAGTCTTGGGCAATTGACCATTTTGGGAAGCACGTGTTTGCCTCAGCTACATTTGGACTGAGAGCAACCAACTACATGGCACACTTTACCTGGCTGCCAAGAGACTTGGTATCAGACCTCTCCACTTCCCTTTCTGAGTTGCTGCCTCCAGAAAGTCACAAATTGGTCTCTCTGAAGTTGTCCACTCTAAATTCCTTGGCAAACACCTCAATGATGTTGATCTCCATTGCGGTGGAGGCCACCTCTCCAGCAGCGGGCATGGGCATTGCTATTTGGCATTACACCTGGTTTCGCCTTTCCAGGTTTGCAGAACCTTTCAAAGCATCATTCACTAATGCACCTTTCAACAGGTCAACTTTGTTTGGGTCTTCCGTCAAAGAAACCTTAACCTGTAGCGAGCAGGAAGGAAAGACTCTGCCCGCACTCAGGATCAAGTTCTCTACACCCAGCAATCCTTTTCCAAAAATGAGGGGTAGTAAAAAACTGTGGATCCACGGGTCTCAGTACTCCTTCCAGGATGCTCCTCAGGAATCCTCTTCCTCCAGCCAGGGAAGGGGGTTTGACAGCAGACGCTGCCCCACAGGCTGAGTGGGTCTGCAGAACCAGAGCTCCCGGGAACCCTTCTCGGAGAAGCTCCCTCAGCAGCACCCCTGAGGTGCTGCCTAGCTGTCCTGCCTTGGAGGCAGTCAGGGGTCAACTCTCCCTCCACCCACTAGCCTTGACAAGTATTACCTCAGAAGAGTGGGTGTCAACCATCGTTTCCAGGGGTTACTTCTTACCTTTTTTACAGAACCCTCCATTTTAAAATTCTCTCCCGGACATTCCACCCCATAAGAGAGAGCTGTCCCTTCTCAAGGTTCAAGACCTCCTTCAAAAAAGAGCCATCCAAGAGGTCCCAACAGGACAACCAGGGTTCAGAACTTACTCTCGCTTCATTTTGGTGCCCAAAAAACTGGGGACATACTTCCCATTTTGAACCTCAGCGAACTTAACTTGTCAGTCAAGAAGTCGAAGTTCTGAATGGTCACTGTTCAGTCCATTTTGCCTCTTCTGCACAAGAAGGACTGGATGTGCTCAGTGGATCTCAAGGATGTGTACTATTGCATCAAAGTCAACAGATGCTCCAGGAGATACCTGCACTTTCAGCTAAGGGCCAACCAATACCAGTTCAGAGCCCTGCCCTTTGGACTCACTACAGCCCCCCCCCAGGTGTTTACCAAATGCATGGCAGTTAATCTCCGACTGCAAGGTTTCCAGGTCTTTCTGTACCTGGACGATTAGCTCCTCACTTCCACCACAAGGCATCAACTCACATTAGAACTGATTACACTCTCAGTCTCTTTCAGGATCTAGGTATTACAGTCAACCTGCCCAAATCCCAACCTGGAATTTATCAGGGTCCTTTTGGACACGGTGTCAGAGACTGCAGCACTTCCCCTACACAGAGTCCAGATTATTCGGGACCAGGTCTGTTAGTTGCTGGATCTAGCGCATCCTACGGTCTACTTGACCTTGCAAGCACTAGGGTCGATGGTGTTGGCAATCCAGTTACTGCTTCTCTCCCAGTATCATATAAGGGTTCTGCAGTGGACCCTAGTGGCGCAATGGTCAGCTCAGTTTCTTCCCATGTCCAGGACCTTCAGGATTTTTCAAACATGCAGACATTACCTTGCATGGTGGCTCCAAACTCAGGATCTCCTTCTGGAAAGACCTTTCTGTCTTCTATAACCCAAGGCCACAGTGACCACGGATGCCTCCCTGTTGGTGTGATGGGGGCATTTTCAGGAAAGGATGGTTCAAGGCACGTGGTCCCCCTTAGAGACAAAATTACACATAAATGTCTTGGAGATGACAGCAGGTCTTCTAATGTTGCAAGCATTCCAGGACTGTCTTCCTGTCAGGACCATTGCAATTCAAACAGACAACATAGCGGTGGTCTGGTATATCAGTAAGCAGGGGGGAACACAATCTTATCCCCTGTGCAGAGAGGCCATGAGAGAGTGGGATTGGTTGAGGTCTTCCAGGCACTTTTATCTTGCATTACTGGCAGTTCCAACGTATTAGCCGACAAGCTCAGCAGATATATCCTGACTCCTAACAAGTGGTCCAATAACCCATCAGTGGCACGTCGGATATTCGACCACTTGGGTCTCCCTTGCTGTGATCTTTTTGCCTCTCCAATCAACCACAAATGCAGCAACTACTTTGACCTGATCCTTTCCATGGAGGAGTCACCCAAGTATGCTCTGGTTCACAATTGGCCCCCAGGACTTCTATATGCTTATCCACCAACTCTCCTCATTCCCAAGGTCTTACAGAAATCCTGTCACCTCAAGACTCCTCTCATCCTGGTTGCCCCCTTCTGGCCTCGTCAGGTGTGGTTTTCCCTCCTCTGGTTTCATTGGAAATATTCACCCTGGATATTAGATCCCATTCTTGATCTCATTTCCCATCCATGGGGGCTTCCTTTTCCCAATCTTCTGTCACTTCATCCTGACCGCTTGAAGTCTAGGCTTCCTTCTCTGGTTAAGAGCATTATCTTGGCCTCCCAAAAACCATCCACCAAGAAGGTGTATTCCAGCAAATGGAAGAGATTTTCTTTTTGGACCAAGCAACGCAGTCTAGATCCCTTTTCAGCTTCTATCCTCGACATTTAGTTGTTCTTGGCATCTCTTTTTCAGCAAGGGGCCAATTTCTCTATGATTAAACTCCAGTTGGCAGCTATATCCAACTTTCATTTGAATAAAAGTCCCACCTTTTCTTCCAGGCTCCGTAAGGCCCTCCTCAAAGGGATCTTTTTTCTCAGACCTCCTATCAAGGATCCCTCTCCTCCATGGGATCTCACTCTGGTGTTGCAGATTTTGACGCAGAAGCCTTTTGAGCCTGCGGCTACCTGTGATCTCAAATTCCTATCTTGGAAGACGACATTCTTGGTGGCTGTTACTTCAGCCAGAAGGGCCACCGAGTTGCAGGCTATCTGCATCAAAGCCCCTTTCATGGTGTTCCATAAGGATAGGGTGTTTCTCAGGACAAACCTTAGTTCGTCCTTAAGGTAGCCTTGGAGGCTAACCTCAACCAATCTATTCAGCTTTCTGTGTTCTTCGCTAATTTTTCTAAAAAAGGGGAATATCAGTTGCATTGTCTGGACATCCATAAACAGTTACATTTTTACCTCAAGAGAACTGAAGACTTTTGTAAGTCCGATCAGCTCTTTGTTGCCTTCTCTCTGGCCAGGAAAGGTCAAGCAGTTTCCAAGGAATCTATTTCCCACTGGATCACTAGCTGCATCTCTTACATTTACAAAAGCAGACACCTGGAGCTTTCCAGACCAGTTAAAGCCCATTCTACTAGGTCAGCAGCTACATCTTCTGTCTACTTGGCAAAACTTTCTTTCGATGAGATTTGCACTGCTGCTACTTGGTCTAACCCTCATACCTTTGTTATGCATTATAAGTTGGATTTGGTGTCAAATCAAATCCCAGTAGTCATATGGAGCAAGATAACTGGAAAGTGCTTCATAATCAAACTGACAGAGCACCTAGCTAATGCAAATACATATAACTGTTTCAGGGACAATGTTTTGACTGGCTGTGTAATAATTGGTTAATCAGTTACAATGTTTTGTTTATGTAAATTGTGTGGCATATGTAACTGTCTAACATTTTTGCAATCTGTTCATCTTTCTTCATCTTGAGTGAGCTCAGGTTGTGGCTGAAAAGGGTAATTTTTAACAGACTACCTATCTGGTTAACAAACTGAAATAAGTAAGTAAGTAAAAACATAAATAAATGAATTTATCACTTGGTTGAAATGTGAATGCTGCTTTACTCTCCTGCTCTTCATGAGATGATGGGTTATATCGAACATGTATTATTTTGCTGGGGAGTGTTATTCCATACTTGCGTAAATTGTAGAAGGAAATTGATAGTTTATCTTTATCATTTCTTTAAATAACTTGTGGAAGCAGCTTAAAAGTGCTTGATATGCCTACATACTTAGTTTTCTTAATTCTTTACAAATGTTACCACTACTAGGGAAGCTATTTTATGAACCTTATTTATATATGTACAATACTGAGAGTTCCTCCTTCATCCAGAGAGGCCCCCCAACCCCCATTCTCCTGCAGTTGTCCAACCCTGTGTTTTTCCAACAGAGAACTCATGAGAAGGAATTTAGGACTTCCCAGGTATTCCTAACTATAGCCAGTGTTGTTACTAAAGCTGACGTGACCCCTCCTGATACAGTGGCCTCCATTCAAATAAAATCTAAGTGCTGCATCCTCCCAACTTTAGAAAGTTCTAATCTTGCCACTTTGATTTTTATAGCACCTGTCAAGGAGGTTTTGATTCAGCAAAACCCTGTGCTTCATACTCTGGACAAGTTATCCAAAGCTCTTGACCACTTGCATCTCTACCTCTTCAGTTTCTGGATAGCATGTTCCAAGTTTTTTGCAGGCAAGCTGTTCCAAACCAAAGAGTTTCTGTGTGGGCTCATCAAAGAGAATCCTAACCCCAGTCAAAAACTGCCTCTACCATGGTAAATCTTACAATGACAATAGCTTTTATTTTATCAGAAGGTACTTGTAGAGCTTCAACATCCAGCATTAATGTCAACCATTATCTAGTGTCCCTGGTTTAGATTGACTTGTTTTACAGAGGGCAACAAGGCAACATTCATGAATAATCTTTTTTGAGATCCAGAAATGTTTGGCTCCAAGTTAGAGAGAGGGACACGTGGAGAATGTGGAGTAGGAAAAGCAAATCTTTATAGGAGTATGAGTTAAGTTTTATGACTCCCCAGAGACCCTTCTCTGTAACTCAGACGAGCCTATGGGAGACGTGGTTTTGACATAGGCAACAGCAGCAGCAAGTAAAATAAAACTCTATTAACTTGTCAAACAACCCAGGCTGTTTTTAGGGAGGTTGCAGCAGCTATTACCAAGGTAAATTATGAAGTCCTTACACAGGAGAGTGACAACAATCATGACACCTTGCCAGACTGCTCCTATCTAGAAGCAGTGAGGGTTCACTTTTCCCCCAGTTGTCAGCATTTGAGTTCATCACCACAGACAGGAGTGTAAAGAGAAAAGTATTCAGGGGTTGAAACATTAGTTTTCTTTCAACCTCAATGCCCTTTATTATCCCACTACCGGATGTCCTACCCCATCAAAAAACTGGAGCAGAAAAGATCTGGATGCCACTCCAGGTTCTTATTTGGTGCCAGAAAGAAAAAGGACCTCTGGCCCATCTTAGACTTACAACGGCAAAGTGCATTCATCCCCAAAGACACCTTTCATATGGTATAAGTCTAAATCCTTACTTGTCTATAAAATGGAGACTGGATATGCTATTTGAAAATCCAGAATACCTGCCTCCATATAAAAACTGACAAGTGATCGAGGAGATGTCTTCACTTCAGAGTTAGAGTCAGTCACTACCAGTTCAAGACACCTCTATTTGGTCTCAGCTCAAAACTCAAGGTGTTCACCACATGCATGCCTATTATGGTGGCACAGTTATGGCGCAGGGAGCCAAGACATTCCCATTCTTGTTTAACTGGCTGCTCAACTCCCCTTAAATAAACCACCTGTCAGTGAGGGAGTCCTTCAGTGATCTGTTCCAGTCCCTAGGGAAAGACTTTGAATTAGCCAACATCCAGATGTAGCCTTCACAATCCCTGATTTTAATAGGCTACAGCCTGGGCAGTCAATCATGCAAGGTGAGATTCTTCATGAAAATCTTGTATGCTTCGATTCAAGGTGCTCTTTTTTTAAACTCATCTTCAGCGTCTACATATCATTGTCTCAAGGTATTGGGTCTTCTGACCACTGCCTTTCCAAATATTCCTCATGACAGATTTTATATGAAATGACTTCAGTGGCCTCTGTGAGTCCAGAGGCTGTAGAATGTGTATCCAAGGGAGCATGAGATTTGTATATCTCAGTCATGCAAACAGTGATTATGGAGGTTGGATGCCAGTAATCTAACACTAGGTCATTCCCATCCAACTTCTCCCTTCCACAACAGCTGTAATGATCATCACTCCTCTGTGTGGGGAAAAGGGTTTTTTTGAAACTTGCTCTTGAAACTTCCTTGTTTTTTCTTTGGTTATACAGAGTGATATTTCACATTCCTGTGTTCTCATTAGTGTAACCAGGGACTAGACATTTATGGGAAGAGACACCTGTTATAATACACATCTTCTCTCTCTCTCTCTCTCTCTCTCTCTCTGTTTACCTTTCTGTCCTGTCTTGCTTTCTGCAATATATGACCCTGTCTCACGCCTTACCCTCTTCTAGCTAATACATCTCCTGTGTTTGTCCATTACTCTTTTCTCATATCCCTGTCTGCTCTTTCTCTCTCTCAGTTCTGCCTAATTTCCCCCCTTTTGCTTGAAATATCCTGTAGATATTGTAAATTTTCAAGTACTACCATCTTTAGGCATATTGTAATACTGACCCGCATTTATTACCACTTTTATTACCAATTTTTTTTGCTCAACAATTATGTTAACTTCATTTATTGTTTATGTTTATTTATATTGTTCTTCATGTTTCTGTACTACCTGCCCTTTACATTGTATTCAGAACTTTCCAGGGCTAAATCTTAAAGTGGCTCATCAAGATCAACTTTCTGTTGTGGTTAGTAAATAATAAGTACAAATAAAATAAATACACTGATATGATGAATAAAACTTTATTCACCTACATATTTATTGGTATAACTTATATTTTATCTTCTGTAGAGCTGTTTAAATGTCTGTCTAAAGAGCCTGATCCTTAGCCACATACTCCCCCCCCCCACCAAAAAAAAAAAAAAATTAAAAAAAAAAGTTTTAAAGGGTTTAAGAAGAGCTTAAGTACCTTTATAAACATTCCATTGCTTAGCCTGATGCCACTGACTTGAATTCTGCTGAAGACTCTAAAAAGGCAACAACACATCTTAATACCTTACTAAACACCAAAGAAGGGAAAGAGCTTGACAGATTTAGTAAGATGGTAGCTACCTCTGCTACACTGGGTGTTAGGGTTACAAATTACCATCCAGTTGTGTGGTACCAGGGGAAAATCTTACACAGATGGATTTCTTCCAAGAGATTCTCTGATATACATATTTAAAACAAAAAGCAACTAACTGACACAGACAATGGATAAGAAACACATTGATATTAAAAATGATTCTGGTGCCAGTAATGCCAAGTTCAGAGCTATTTCCACTAGAGTTTTTCATGCAAGGAATGTTTGGATGAGACCATAACGCTTTCATATAATGTTAGGGGATGCCTCCTTTATTTGTGGCCATTATCTTAAAAGGTCTTAAACAAATTGGAGTACAGAAGAACTATTGAAACTGCATACTAAATTATTTATGCACAGGCTACTTAGTATACTAACTACAGTTTATCTAAGTCATGACCTTTGTATAGAAAAAAGACTGTGCAACAACAATATGGACTATTAATATAGTACCAGACAAAAGAAGAGCTGCAAAAAACAAGACTAAGGCTCCAGACAAGTTAAGCTCTTCAGGGGTAATAACCATTGATGGTAACAATTGTTGTTTAGATATTTATTTAGATGTTTTTCATATCCTTTTCGCCTCATCCCTATCCCATTCCCTTCACTATCCAGTAGGAGGAAAATTCCAGTATTTTACTAATCAGTGTTTCCAGATTATAACAGGCAATTAGGAAAAGGAATTGGTCTCTGCAGTATACAGTTTCTATGATCCATTCCCAGTATTCCAAGGAATAAAATACATTTGGTTCTGTTGTTAATAAAGCAATGATTGCATGTATAAGAGTTGTAGCCAGTGCTTTAATCAGAGCTAGGAAAATGGTTTTATTTGAGGTTTTTCCTGGGGCTAGAAAATGATATAGTCACCCATCCTAGATCTCAAAAATCTAAATCACTTATAAATGCAAGAATATTCAGGATCCAGATGCAGTAAACTTTTGAACCTTAAAAATCAGGATGCCTTTCTCAAAATCATAGACATGTAGGATGCCTCCATGTGAATTTTCAGTCAAAAAAGTTGCAGTACCATAGAAACTAAATTTAATAAAACTTCCTCTTGTGGAAGAACTAGATTTCACAAAATGTGGCTATCCCTTTGTTCTTCATCAAATGTTAATGACAGATAAATGGAGTTTGCTGGGCTTTTAGTTTGAAATCCTGCTTCCAGAACCTCAGCCTTCAGTCCATTTTGGCCTCTGTCTTACATAGGTCTACATATTAGCATGAAAACAAGAATACAGTTGATGACATGGGATAATAGCAACTGTGTGAACAATACAGTGTTGCAGTTTTGCAGTAGAGGGGAAGATGGAGAGTAGCAGATTAAAGATTCTGAAAGTAAGGTATAGCCTTAGAGCTATTGCTATATAGGCATCAAGAATGAATAGATGATATGGTAGGTAACTGATATTGTAGATTATGTGTGGCTGGGTGGCACATGTTGGACTTAGTAAGTTGAAAGCACTGAACGCATATATGAGGAGTCTGAGCTGTAAGTGAGATGGGGAGGAAAAGCAGGAAGGCTAGGAATATTGTTTTTTTTATAGTCAGTGCTAATACGTGTATGTAGCCAGTGGGAGAACAGGTGTTGTTTCAGTGAATTCTTAAAGCATTCAGAGTTGCTAGTAGACCTAATTGAAGGAAGGAGAGTGTTCCATAGTTTTGCTATAGCACATGGGTAACGCATTTGACTGGTGGAAAGATTAGGTTTTGCTACATTAAGGAACATCTGATCGACTGATGACAGAGGTCTATTTGGGTGATACATAGTGAACAGACAGGAGAGGGCAGGACAGCAAGAAGCTTATAGATTAGCTTATGAGCTGTGGTTAGCTGCAGGCATGTTAGATGCTGGGGAAGTTCTATCCAGTTTAGCTGTTGGAGTGATACGCAGTGGTGGGAGGAGTGTTTGGCTCTGGTTCCAACTTTTGTGGTTTTATTGTAGCATGAGTCCAGTTTGGATTTAAGAGAGGATTGTATATTAGTAGTATAATTAGAGCAAGGATGGAAGTAGAAAGGAAGAAACAAGGGATAGTCTTGCTGCATAGGTGAGGAAGTGTTTGTGCCTGTACAAGATCCCTAGCTTCTGATGTTTTTTTTTTTTTAAGTTTGTGTTAATATGCTGGTTGAAAGTTATGTATTTGTCTATGATGATCCCTAGAAGTTTGGTATATGGATCTACTTGGAGGCAGGTGTTGTTGAGTGAGTTGATGGTAAATTCATTTTTGGTTAGGGGTGTTGTTTTTTGGGGGTGAACAACATAAGTTTGGTTTTATTAGCATTTAGGGCTAAATGGTTATTATACATACAGGTTTCAGTTGAGGTGAAGGCATTTTGGCTGAGTGTAAGTAGTTCTGAAGCAGACTTGGCCATGTAGATGATGGTGGAGTCTTCTGCATATTGGATGACATTAGTATGGAGTATGCTGGTATGGAAATCATTAATGAAAATGCTGAAGAGCAGTGGACCCTTGTGTGACTCCAGTATTGATGTTGAGGAAAGGAGAGAGGGATTGGTACCATTTGATTGCTTGTTGTCTATATGTAAGGTAGTTGGAAAATCAGGCTAGGGTAGAGGGAGATATGCCTAAATTGGAGAGTTTGATCAGAAGTGGGTGGGAGACAGTATTGGATGCTTTGGAAAGGTCAAGAAATAGTGAGGAGGCAAGGTATCTTGAGTCTTGAGCATGGTTGAGTGTCCAAGAAAGATATAAGAGCAGTGGTGGTGCTATGACTAGGCCTAAACCCATGTTGGGTTGGGGAGAGGAGGTTGTGGCATAGTAGGTAATTAAGTAGTTGATTATAGATACATTTTTTCTAGAATATTGGAGATGGAAGCTAGATATATCATTACTGTTTCCACCTTTGTGAAGAGGGAGGATAAATACCTTTTTCAAGATGGTGGGAATGAATGAGTCTTGAATGGATCTGCTTAGTAGTATACTAATGGGATAAGCTATAATGTCTGCTGATTTTTGGAGGAATTCTGGTGGTAAGTTATCTGGAGCATTTGATCCAGGTTTAAGTTTAAGAAGGAGTTTCTTTATGGTAGAGGTAGCTATGGGTATGAGAGAGAAGTTTGGTCTTACTGTAGCAAATGGGTCTGGGGGCAGTGGGTTGTTTAGTGGGAAGTTGGCAGTGAGATTGGCTGTATTGTTTTTAACGAATGAGTTAAAAAGTGAGGCAGTTTCAGCTGGGGCCATGTCTGGATCAGGGGAGGGATTGTCGGTTTTGCCTGGGTATAACAGAGAGTTTATGGATTTCCAGAACTTTTTAGGATTTTGCATATAGTTGTTTTGCAGAGTAATGTGGTAGTCTTGTTTGTTTTTGATGATAAGTCACTTTATCTGATTGCACAATTGTTTGTATTGAGTGACATCTGAAGGGTTTTTATTTGTATGCCATAATTTCCAGGCCTTACCCTTGTTTTCACTAGTTGTTTGTTGGATTTGGTAAGCCAACTGGCTTGGTTGGCTTTCACTCTCCTTGTTGGAGAGGGGAGAGATTGTCTAGTATAGGAAGGAATGTTGAGTTAAAGAATTCAATAGCATCATTCAATGGTAGGATTTTCAGTGGATGTCAGTTGATATTTTGTAGGGTATCATTAAAGGTAGTTGTGTTGAAGTGAGATAGGTCTCTGGTATGCTTATAGTGGTGTATATTAGGCACTGGAGTTGGTTTGTGAATTATGTATGCTGGTAGGTAATCACTAATGCTGTTAGATAGAGTGCCAATGGAAGAGATTTTACTAGGGCCAGAGACAAGGACCCAGTCTAATACTGAGCCTTTGTTTTTGTTAGGTCTGGTTATAGCAGTAATGAGTTGGGTGTACTTAAATAGGTTGATACTGTTTGCTGGGTGATGATGTATGATGTCTAACCAGTTTAACTTTGATGTCTAAACAAACTAACATTGTTAGCCTTAAAAGCACTTTTAAAACATGAAGTAACAAAAACAGTACAGTGATATAGAATGTCACCAAATAAGATGTCACCATTTTATCTTCTTTGTGTACTAGCAATGATTATACAAGGAAATGGCATTCCAAATGAACTTGGGTTTTTCTGTGTGTCGTTTGCATTCCAAGCCAACAAAATACTCTGGGCAATATTGTAAGCAAAGAAATCACCATCTCCAGTGACTGAAAACTGGACAGAAAGACCTTTCTCATTATCAACAGAATCGAGGCTGTTCAAAATATAAAATTATCTGCTTGTCATCTTAACTGTTAGTTTCTTCTGTTTTGCTCCAGGTATCCACACAGCTAAGTATTAATAATCAAAACCTTCTCAATTAGATGGAACCAGGATATTTTATATCCATTATCTCTTACTCCACTAATAGTAAAGTTGTTGAAAAAGGCAAAATATGAGGGAAAACAAATCTAATCTAAACTATGGAACTCTCTTCCTACCTCCCTTAGAAATACTCATAACCACTCTAACTATAAATCCCTCCTCCACTCCTACCTGTCTTCAGAGTGGGAATGTCCTTGCTCCTTCCCCACATAGGACCCTCCTATATCAAAATGCACCTTCTAACTCTATGCATCATCTCTGCACTCATATCATTTGCCCTCCTACTCCTCCTTAACCTCCAAATTTTGTTGTTTATTTCCAACAATTTGTCGTTCTCAACTGTAATTCACTGTTAATGACTGTACAGTTGCTAGGTTTTATTATTATTGTAGAATGTAGATTTTCTTTTTACTGTTGAATGCTGCATAAAGCTGTATGACTTATTTGCTTTATATGTGTATATGCTAATATGTTTGTAATTGTTACTGGGGCTTTTCTTCCTGGGGCTCCACTGAAAATGGGCTCTTTTTAGGCCCAGTGGACTTCCCCAGTCATCAAACTGAAATAAATAAAATAAAGTGAAGAAGCCATCTTGGTGAAAGTGCTTACCTGTCTTGGAATTGTTGAATAAAAGAACCTTATTTTATCTAAGTGTTCAGTAAATCGTTTTTTCCTTAAAGGCTCTACAAGAACAGAAGTTGGTCTGAACAGACATCTTTATGGTAACTGATATTTACTGCCAGAGGTTGTTACTGAGCCTGTTTTATTGTTGTTTGACTTTGTTTGCTTTATTAGTGCTCAGTAACATTCATTTCACAGCGGTGTTGGTTATCTATTCTACTTTATTATTTTACTCCTTTTATCACTGCTGTGAGACCATGGCAGATGTCGAAAGCAATATTGTGGAATTGCCTTATAATTCTGATAAGTCCGTTACAGAGAGGACATCTCGTACTCGAATTTTGGATTACATCACGAATGACGTCAACCCACTACTTAGATTCACAGGAGTGATCCTTGGAAGTGGAGAACAACATAACAACGTTGATTTTACAGCTCTTAATGATGCAGTAGCAGCTTTAGAAATGAACATCTTGAAGTTGAAGCGACTTCAACTTCAACGCTTCCACTTTGAAGCATGTATTAGCAGAAAGGTTATTCCACGTGGTCTCCATGTTTTGAAGATGCCAACCACCAGTGCAGCCTACCCAGAGTTGTTATATCGTTGGCAGCAATTAAATTTAGAGGTGAGCTTCAGTTACATGTCTCTCTTAAATGAATTTTTTGCTCCTGAAGAGAAGAACTTGCTAGTATTGATTCAAAAACAACAAACTGACTTATATGTCTGCTATCCAAAGACTGTAGTTGATCCATTGATGGAACGTCTTTTAGATAGCGTCTCCCTGTTTGAAAGACGCTTGTTGGAACAGAAGAAGCATAAGCTTCAAAGGGACTTAACGATTTTTCAAACGGCCAAGTCTTTACTTGGCCGAGGAATACTAACTTTAACACTCATAATAGACAATCTAGTTATAGTGGTACAACTAATGGTCGATTGTTTGAATCTGCATCGGACCATTTAGGTCCTATACCTGTTAGTAAAAATGTATCTACTTTTAAAAGTGTTGTAATTAATGTTGATGTAGATGTGCATGATAATAGGGATATTTTAAGTAATGCCAATTGTAGTAAAACCACCCCTAGTGTGAGTTTAGGGGACGAAAATTTGGCGAATAATAATATTCATACTGGAGTGAACCATACTCTGTCTGAACCTGGTAACTTAATTATGGATAATGTTGAAGACAGTAATGGGCCCAATTCTGACAACATTTCGTCCCCTATCTTCCATCAAGTTGCTGAACCAGTGGTTTGTAGGAAAACCACCAATAATAGCAGTGGTAGTAGCAGTGGTTGTATACATCCTACCCCTTTCCCGATTTACAACATGTACAATCGGGGCAGAAGTCGCTCTATGAGCAGGGGGAGACAAAAAAGAAAAGCCCCATTAGGAGATATGAAGGGACCCACCTTGAAGAAAATGTGGGAAAAGGTAGTAACAACTTAGTGTGGAATCTTTCACACAGACCATTAGATAAGTATGAGTTGGAGGTCCTGAACAAAGGGCTATCTTTTAAACCAACTACTTACAGTAGTCTCCCAGATACCATTTTAGATGTTAAATTATTTGTGCGTAATGATCAACTGAAACTGTTGTTTGATAATGTTGAAAATAACACTCATGTTTCACAACCACAGAAACGTAGTGTATTTGTCCCTAATTTGCATCCTTTAGTGGATGCATTTTGTAAGACTGTAGAAGAGGACTTATATACTTGTTACAAAGACATACGATCTATGAGAAAGAAACATAATTTATCTTTCCAACAGAAGAGAGCCTTAGATAATTTAAGGAGAGATAGTATCATATCAATTAGACCAGCAGATAAAGGTGGCCCAGTAGTTATTTTGGATAATAAAGATTATAAATACTATATGCGTTAGATGTTACAAGATACTGCTGTTTTTATTTACCAGTTAGTGAAAGTGACGTTCAAAAACATGTATCCACAGTTAATACTTTATTAGAAGAACTTCTTACAAGTGGAGCCATTACTATTGAAATGTTTAATTTTTTGTTAGTTGAACATCCCTTAATTCCCACTATACAAGGGCTCCCAAAAATACATAAAGACCCTGTGAAACCACCTATGAGACCTATAGTGGCAGGTAGAGGGTGGGTTACTGAACCCCTCTCTGTAATTGTTGAGAAAATGTTAAGACCTGTAGTTAATTTAAATCCAGTTATTTTGAAAGATACTAAACAGTTTTTACTTGATTTATACAAAGAAACAGTTAATGTACCAGATAATTTACCATACATTTTAGTAACTATGGACGTTAAGTCCCTGTTTACGATGATACCTAACCAGCATGGCATACAAAGTATACACTGTTATTTAAATAACTATACTGATTTTGTGGATGCCAAAGTTGACCTTATTTGTAGATTACTTAGAATAGTGCTGGAGAATAACATTTTCTTATTTGATAATGAATTGTTTCTCCAGAGGGATGGCGTAGCTATGGGTACTTTATGTGCTAATAGCTACGCCAACCTTGTAATGGCACTGTGGGAAAAGGATAAACTCTTTCATTTATCTAGTTACCAAGAATTTGTTATATTTTACAAGCGCTTTGTAGATGATTTGTTTTTTCTCTGGAAGGGTAGTGAGGCTGATTTGGATAGATTTTTTGATTAAGTGAACACTCTTACTGACTATCTGAAATTCGCCATTACCATGTCTAGAGATAGTCTTTCTTTTTTAGATGTGTTTATTGAGCGTTTAACCAATGGTAAATTTAACACAGGGGTACATAGGAAATCATGTTATAGAAATACATTGTTGCATAGACAGAGTATGCACCCTGGTTTCATTTTTAAAAATATAGTAAAAGGACAAGCTATTCGAGCTTCTAGATTGAACCCAATACAGTCTAATTTTGAAAAAGAACTTATTGACCTCAATGATAGATTAGTAGCAAGGAAATATCATGATAGTGAGATAAGATATAGTTTCCTTAATATAGAGAATATTAGATCTAGTCAAGCTTGTCCTTATTTTTCAGAAGAAGGGAATCAGCAGTATCTAGGGTCTAGTAACTCTGATACTTTTTATACATCTACACAGAAAGTGTCATTGTTTTTTACTCATGATGTCTGTCAGATTAAAGACATAATTTATAGACATTGGAATTTATTAACTATAGACCCACTTATCAGGAATATTGTAGGGGAACAGCCCCAATTTTTATTTAAGAATAAGAAAAATTTATTTAGACTTTTATGTCATCTGCTAAATAGTATGCATTCATCTCTTTTTAATTCATATTTAGGAACTAGGCCATGTTATAGTTGTAATTTTTGTTCCCTTATTTGTCAGTCTCATAATTTTATACATCCTAACACCTTACATATACATAAATTTGATATAACAGCTGACTGCAACACCAAACGTGGTTTATCTTGCCATGTGTTCCTCCTGTCCTGTTTTCTATGTGGGCAAAACTGACAGGAGACTCAGAGATAGGGTTAGAGAGCATCTGTATCAGGTACTCATCAAATCTGACACCAATGCACTCTCAAAACACACTTTAGCCACTGATGCATCACATGTATTCAAGTTCATGGTGATATTTGTTAATACACCTAGCTTGAGAGGTGGTGATGTTAGGAATTTTACTGAGATGAATGAAATGAAATGGATAATTAAACTTCAGGTACATTTATACCCTGGTTTGAATGAGAAGATACCTATTAAGCCAGCACTTGAAGCAGGAGGCTAACTTATAAATAAATAATACAATATTATATCCCCTTACATGTATTCTTCTTATATATGTGTCTATATGCTTCATGTAGAGTTTTATTTACATATTTTTGTATATTCAAAGTGAACACTTTTTATAATTATTTTTTTAAGATAGGTTCTTCAAGGTTTTTATTTATAGCCCAAATGAGGTGATATCTCCACTCTCTAATTAAGATGTTGATTAGTGAGTTAATTGATTTATATATAAATAGAGAGGTTTTTCAGTTGTGTAACATTACTGAGGTCTGAAGAAGCCATGTTGGTGAAAGCGCTTACCTGTCTTGGAATTGTTTAGTAAAAGAACCTTATTTTATCTAAGTGTTCAGTAAATCATTTTTTCCTTAAAGGCTTTACAAGAACAGAAGTTGGTCTGAACAGACATCTTTATGGTAACTGATATTTACTGCCAGAGGTTGTTACTGAGCCTGTTTTATTGTTGTTTGACTTTGTTTGCTTTATTAGTGCTCAGTAACATTCATTTCACAGCGGTGTTGGTTATCTATTATACTAAATAAAATAAATAATTTGTGTTGCTTTTTTCTAGCCAAGACATTAGTGGTTCAGACTTCTTTTTCAGATATATACAGCCACGCTTGTGGTCTTGTTTTACCACTGTGTCTAGAGCAGAGTACAGTATCCCAACCTCAGGCCCATCAGTCATTCAGCACAGACAATTTCATGTCAGGAATTTGGGCTGAAAGACCATCTCAATTATCACTTGAATTTGGGGTCTTCCAAAGGAAGCTGTTTGGTCTCATCTTAGAGATAATTTTTTCTCTTTTGCTTAAGCTATCATCATGTCCATACGTGGATAACTGAAACATTTTCCATCAGTTGGAACTAAAACCTTCTGTATGCAGTTCCTTCAGCTCTTATCCTGAAATTGCTGCTATTAAAGGTAAATCCAAATAAATGAATAAATAAATGAACTTATCTGACTGGCCAAGATGTCGGTAGTTCACCTAGTTAGATGTCTGCAGCTATACCTCTGACTTTGCTTTTCGAAAGCCATCTTTAATCTAGAAAGAAGAAAAATTACTGTCTCTCAACTTTAACTCTATCATTGTGACAGCTTGAAAAATCTCAGGTTGAGTCAAGTCATTTTTTTTTCTGCAGAAGCATTTTAGACTTTAAAAGACACAAAGCAGACACCAGTAGAAAATATTGCTTCTTTGAATGTTATAGATTTTCATGCTGGTGTCAAGATCAAGGCATGGATCTAGTTTCCAGTTCATTTTCAGAGATGATCTAGTACATTTGTGCATTCTGTGATGCTACTGTGACTCATTTTCAGTAAAAAAGTATGTCTGCCTCTTCTTTTCTTCTTGTCTTGCCCATTTTTCCTACAATTTATGAAGTGTATTCTTCACCTGATGCATCCAAGATGCTTACTTTCATCTGCCATGTGAATCTTGTTACTGAAAAATGGCTTTACTCCTTTGGGCATCTTTTTTTCCAAAGAACACAAATTATTTGTCTTTGAAGACTTTCTTTCTTTAACACAGGTACATTAACTGAAATAATTTCTGAACTGTGGGCCTTGGTATAGAAACAGCCTTACGCAGGCTTGTAGGAAAGAATGGTTATAAGTCCCACTTTTCCCTTTACACCAAATGTGTTTTTTTTAGCTTTCTGTGAATTATTTTATTCACCTGCCAGTCTTTACATAACAAAACAGCTGTGTAAGAATAATCCACTGTGGTATGGATTTACATTTGTAACTCGGGTATAATAGACACACTGAAATGACTAAACTTGTAAGGCACTCTGTTCAGCTGTTTACAGTATGATCTGCTAGCAGAACAGACTCGCTCCAAGTGGTGTTTGGCAAGTGCATTGTTTTATGGTTTGAAAAATACAGTGAGACTATGACTGAGAATATTATCCCTACTCTTATCTGTTCAGCAGCTACTACTAAAGCTTTCTTAAAATGTTTTTGTTCTGAGTATTGGTGAGATTGCTAGCAGGACTTTCATTCACATACTTTCTGACCATTATACGCTGCATTTGCAGAATTTGCTGCAGCTGACTTACATAGGTTGTTAAAGTTCATCCACTCTCCCATATCTCTGCATTCCCTGCAGCAATGATCTGTATAAATGTGTCTTCTATAACAGTTGATGTCAAACTGCAGCACAGGTCCCGATGCTCCTTTTCTCTGGTTCTACATTTTAGTTTTTTATTAAAACAGCTTTATTGAATAAGAAACAACCATAAAACACAAAATTGTATTGATAACCACATCAGCACCCCCTCTTGTTAACAGTGCTACTGGCAAGTCAGTGCTTACCCTTTAAAACGTTTGACCCTGTAATGTATAGAAACTTTTTGTGTATCTTTGAATAACATCTTAACGCTGCACTATTGATATCTCAACTGTTACCATAAGAGCAGCTATTCCTTGTGAAAAGACATTAGATCATTAAAGCAGTGTTAATTCAGAAGAGACCAGATCCTCTGTTTATTCCCAACTGTTTGGTCGGATATTTTATCTTCACTGATTTTCCTTTTCTTGTAGATATTGCATCATCTTGACTGTCTTCTTTTGTGAGACTTGACGTTTTGTTTCCATTTTCATGTTACTGCCTTTCTGACTGCAAACACCATTAGATTAAAAAATGCCAAGTCAGATTTGTTATAGAGATGCAGCATTTCTCAATCCAAGCATGTAAATAACACTATATATATTACTATCGGATTCAACCAAATTTTGTTACATAGACCACGTAATTCATTTTTGGTTATATTAAGTATCCTACAATGCAAAAATATATACATCCAGCCACCCATTATCTTCCTGACATCCCTTGCAATAAGTGGAAAGCAAGGAGAAGATTCCTGACTGCCAGAAGGGTGTGCAAAAGTTATATTATTGGATGTGTTATTTTCTGTTTAGTTCTATATTGTATACATACATTGTTTGCTTGCTGTATGTCTAATCACTACCCCCTTTCTCGGCACTCACTTCTGTCATGTGGGCAGTCACTCTGGCGAGGTGTCTACAGGATTCTTAGACTGTTGGAAAGGCATTTCCAAGGCTTATGTTCAGAGGACTTACTGACAAGAGGGTATAAGACACAATTTCTGTCTAAGTCAGTTTCACAATAGATCATGAAGGCATCCGAATCTCTGTTTTCCAGAAAAAGACAATTTAAAAAGTGCTAAGGAAATAGCCATGTAGAAAATATTGCCTTTCCTTATCAAGCATCTTTTTTTGTATTCTGATTTTTATTTTTGTTGGACAAGAGCAACATGTATTTAAGAGAATGGAAGGAGAGATTGGTAACTCTACAGTCACTGTTTCTGTTGCTGCCTCAGGGAGCCTGCAACACAACCTTGCTTTTGAAAGATATTATCAAGTTCTGCTTTTTAGGCCCTAAAAGAGGTTTCTAAGGATTCAGGTGGGAGTCAGCATCACTGATTTACAGGTTTATTTATTTAGTTTTTTTTGGTCAAACAAAATCATCTAGAATTTTTCCAGACATTTTGGGCCTTGCAGTAACTGCTCCCACATTCACATATCCTTACCTAAAGGCTTGTCTTATATAAGCTCATTAAGAGAAGCAGCTACTGGAAAATATAAAGACTGAATTTGCCTTCTGCATTCCTCAAACCTGATGAGCAACATTATAGAAGCAGACCTAATTACTATGTAGAAGTCTTTTTTTTAAAATTGGAGTATTGTTAGAAGACTACGGACAACATGTGAAAGGTTATTTTACTGATGCAGAAAATAGCACAGATAAGTTTGAATTTGCTTCATTTAGCTGTTCTTCAGTCATGTGTTACATGCCCTTTACTTGTTTTCTTTTAGGCCTTCTAGCAGTCAGCATCAAGAAGGTACCGAGTACACCAGACTGCATATGAGAAAATGTCATCTTTATCTGAGGGATCTGTGGGATCATTGAGATGATTTATTGATTGATTGAATGATTTATATTTTTGTACTGGGGTAGTGTACTGATCAGTACTGACCAATTTCAGACTCAGTCCAGGTAAAATGCAAACCATTTTGCAAAGCAAAAAGGCAGAAATGTAAGCAATAACGGAGTAGTTCAGATTATTTACATTGAAAAACTGTATATGTATATATATATATATATATATATATATGCATATATATATATATATATATATATATATATATATATATATATATACACATATATATATATACATATATATATATGTACATATATACATGTATATATATATATATGTACGTACATATATACATATAACACCTATATATACATATATATATGTGTATGTATATATATATATATATATATATATATATATATATGTGTGTGTATATATATATATATATATATATATATATATATGTGTGTGTATATATATATATATATATATATATGTGTGTGTATATATATATATATATATATATATATATATATATATATATATATATATATATATACATACACATATATATGTATATATATGTGTGTGTGTGTGTGCGTGTCTGTGTGTATGTGTATATATATATATATATATATATATATCCACATATGTATATATATATATATATATATATATATATATATATATATATATATATATATATATATATATGTATATATATATATATATATATATGTATATATATATATATATATATATATATATATATATATATATATATATATATATATATATATATATATATATATGTATGTATATATATATATATATATATATATATATGTATATATATATATATATATATATATATATATATATATATATATATATATATATATATATATATATATATATATGTATGTATATATATATATATATATATATATATATATATATGTATATATATGTATATATGTATATATATATATGTATATATATATATATATATATATATATATATATATATATCTATACATTCCAGTGAACAAGCAGAGTGTAATGTACACTATGCTCAGCAATTCATAGAATTTATAAATTCAAATGCCCTTGAACAACTAGTATGTTCCCCCACTAGAGGGGACAACATATTGGATTTAATCATCACAAATATGGGTGCCCATTGTACCACACCCGTTATCACTCCCTCCTTGGTCAGATCCGACCACAAACTGATAACCTTGGACATCCTCACCCCTCCACCTCCCCCAGTCAAAGAAACCATAGTCTAAAACCTTTCCAAAGCAAACTTCAAACTACTTGTATCCGAAGTGGAAAGCTTCACTATTCCCTTGCAGAAGGATAATGATATCCAGGATGCGGAATCCTACACCAAGGCACTCTATATGCATCTTCAGGTTTGCATGGACCATGCTATCCCAAATAAAACCAAGACTCCTTCCTCAATCAAGAAGAAACCAGTGTGGTGGACCCCGGCCATAAGCAAACTTTACAATAAAAGGAGGAGACTTATACAAAAAAAGGCCAAATCTCAAGTAGAAAAATCATCCCTGATCAGCCTTAGTAAGAAATTGAGGGTCCTCATCAAGTCAGCTAAAGGTAATTTTGAAAAGAAAGTTGCCAAGGATGCCAAGGATAACCATAAGGCCTTCTATGGCTACGTCAAAAACCTAAATGGCAACTCTCAGGTCTGTTCTGAGTTAGTACAAAATGGAACAAAATACACTGACCCTTCTGACATTGCCAACATCTTGGCTGACAGGTTCAGTGCAAATTTCTCCTCTCCCCTCACCACCTACAGGACCTATTACCATACCAGAGGATTGTGTAAGTCCAATTATTACTGATACGTTGGTTAACAAGGCTTTGTCTAAAGCTAAAAACACTGCCTCCATGGGACCAGATGGTATCCCAGGCTGTCACATACATGAGCTCCAAAAGGATTTAACCCCGCATCTTAATACCCTGTTCAGTCTCAGCCTCTCCACAGGATATGTGCCCATAGAATGGCGCATGGCAACGGTGGTCCCGCTACACAAGGGTGGGGCCACAACTCACCCTGGGAACTACTGACCAATAAGCCTGACCAGTCTGATCTGTAAGGCTATGGAGTGAATCATTATGGAACTCATAAATGGAGAGATTGGGAACCTCCAGTCTCTGGACCCCACACAGTTCGGCTTCATCAAGGGCAGATCATGCCTCCTGAACCTGGTGGATTTCTTTGAGACAGTTACTCAGGCTATAGATAAGGGAAAGGAGGTACACAGGGCTTACCTTGACCTTGCTAAAGCATTTGACACCATTCCCCATTCTGGTATTATTGATAAGCTCACCGGCCTGGGCATAAACCCTTACGTCACAAGATGGATCGCAAACTGGCTCTCAGACAGTTCCCATAAAGTAAGAGTAGCGGGATCTATGTCCGAATCCAGACCAGCAATGAGTGGTGGGACCAGGGCTCTGTCCTGGGGCCCCTCCTGTTTGGCATATACTTCTCAGAAGTACAGGCAGGCACGGAAGGGCTATGGTTGACTAATTTTGCGGACGACTGCAAACTGGGTGCTATAATAGAGTCTCCGGCTGACATGGAGATCCTCCAGAAGGGCCTAAATGAGACTGATGCATGGTGTCAAAGCCATGGTCTCAAGCTAAATGCAAAAAAATGCGTAGTAATCCCCTTTGGAAAAAACAGAGTACCCGCAAACTACAACATAGGAGGTAATCCCCTGAAATCTGAGGAAGAAATAAGGGATCTAGGGACCCAAGTAAATAGTCAGCTTTCCTTTGATAACCATGTTGCCAAAGTGGCTAGAAAATCCTTCTATGTGACCCATCTGATCACGAAAGGGTTCGCATCAAGATCTAAGGATGTAATGGTGCCCCTCTACTCTTCCCTCATCAGACCCATTATTGAGTACAATGCACCAATTGGAATGTACCTGGCTAGACATCTCCAGCAGCTGGAGAGACCACAGAGGTACCTAACCAAGAGGATTACTGGCCTCAAACAGTTGCCCTATGCAGCACGATTGAAAAAGCTAAGACTGTTCTCTGTTGCATACCGCTTTCTCAGAGGCGATCTCTGTCTAACGTACAGAGCCATGTCCAACCCAGAATTGTTGAACATGCTCCATCTTAGCAAAACCAAATCTACTCGAGCTACATGCTCTAGAGATATAAACCTCAACACAACAATGAATAGAACATGCTGGAGGGATAGATTCCCTTCACAGAGACTTCCCTTACTATGGAACAGGGTCCCGATCTACATAAGACAGAGCCCCTCACTATCACTCTTCAAGAGGAACCTTGATGAGTGGATGGGTAACAGAAAGTTCACACCGGGGATCATACCAACAGCACTACTAGATAGTGGCCAAGGGTACTAGCTGCTAGGAAAAGGGTCTAGGGAACTACTAAAGGGGCGGTGAATACCGTACAATATGGCTGGGCTAATATATGCCTTCAGGCAGATAGCCCAGTACCAACCTATGAACCTATTTACTTCAGTTTTTAAATTGGGTCAATCTTCAGTAATTCTCTGAGAGAAGAAGATAACTGGAAAGGAGGTAGGGATGTTCCTTTAGGTGTTATGTACTGTGCTGAAGCAGAAGCATTTGTCTTAGATGAAGAAGTGCTTTTTGAGTTGAATTCTGAATTTGGAGTAAGTATTGATTTTCTTTTAAGTTGATGGGGAGAGCTTTTCATACAGTAAGGTACCTGAGAGGAGAATGCATGTCCAGTGCTGTGGAGTTTGGTTTAAGTGGAGATTTCCATTCTATTAATACCCTTTCTAATTCATGGAGCTGAGATGACACATTTCAATAGCCCAGGCAATGGGATCACCAGAGTCATCAGATTTGGGATCGTAGGGATCATCTGTCATTGTAGTCAGCTCAAGGTCTTAAATTTCCTCCCGATGAAGATATATTGCAATAAATTGTGGCATGCCTGACACTCACAGTATTCAACAATAATCTGACAAAGTATGTTTTGGATAGTCATGGACTATACTATACTGTAGTATTGTGGCACACAGAGTGTGGCACATTTTTTTCTAACCTAATTATGATGCTCCAGATGTCAACTTATCCAAGTTTCATTACAATGGAACTCCATTATTTTATGATAAGAATACAGTCTTTGCTTTCAAGTGTGTAAAATGGGAATATTCTCTCTGGATGATCTCCCTTTCTGATAATTGAAAGAGTTCTTCTAAAGGCAAGAAGACAAAACAGAGTCATCTCAGTCAGATATCTCTTTCTGAATCTGAATAAGACAGCAATGGTTCTTCTTTCTGTATGATGTAGGTGAAGAGGACCTACGGTTTATTTATCTTTTTATGTTATTTATCCTTTGTTGACCAGGTTAGCTCCACTAGACCAATTTGCTCTTGCACTCATGACAAACTTAAAAGATTAATAAATACATATTTAACTTTCCGCAGTCCAGAAGTGAAATGGTAGAAAATTTTAACCACAGCTGACCAGAACTGATTTAGGACACTGCCTAACTGAGAACCCAGGTGACAGTATTTCTGCTAAAGCTGTCAAGTTAGGTCTGTGTTATAGACATCAGGTCATACGAATAAAGCAAATCAGATATAATTCCACTTATTCCTATCATTGCAAACAGACAGTGTAGATTTGGGAATGGAGTTAACAATATAACCTTTGTCTATTGCCACCTCATATTTCAGGTTTATAAATCCAGATAGCACATACCTTGAGCAGGGAAATAATTGTCTCACAGAAGGAAGCTGAATTTTAATGATATTTCATCATGTATGTGGTGTCTCTCAGAAGTGAACATTTTCATTGCAGACCACAAAAGTGAAGTCAGTGTCATCTGTTCCTTTTCATGGACTCAGAGGTTAATGTGTGTCTTCCTTCTTTTTCTTTTAAACTGCAAGACACTACTCTAGACAGACAAGAACAAGCCCAATCTAATTTTGATAGCTTATTGTTAGACAATATAACTAAAACAAAACTGATGAAAACCACACTTGGGCATGAACACCAAATGAAGAAAAAACCACACTAAAATCCAAAATCAAGTTTAAAAGTTAGCGCTGTCGTTTACTGTATTAAGCAAACTTCATCAGACCAATATAACTATGCTGTTCTCTGTTAATTAACTTGATTTGTATTGTACTATGCCCATTACCTCTGCAAAAGTCCTTAATGACACAACAGCAGGCAAGGGTATTTCATTTCATTATCATAGCTGAATTTACCAGGCTAAAAGATACAGTTCTGATGATGGTAAAGGGAGCTGATGACAACATTTTACATGCAGAAGTAAAGACTTTCTTTCTTGTATTGTATTACAACCCTTCCTTTAAATTGTTTGATGCCAAGATTTATTAAATAATTTTAATAATCTTTTGATTTCAATTTTGACTTAATCATCAAAGGTTTTTTTTTTGTCAGTTGAAGTTTCAGCATTACTACTCAGTGAAATGTAGTGGAAGTGCATACCAGAAATTAGTAAAAAAATTGAAATCAGGAATGAGAAACTGATACCATTTCCAAGGTAGGAAAAACTCCTATTGTATTATTCTATGCATAGCATTTTGTAATATTCACAAGACTTGATGAAGGCTAGAAAGGGCTCTAAGACCTGAAGAAAAGTAGTACCATTGCTGGCCATATAGGAGTGCTTTGTGCACCTACTAATGTACATGGAATACTGGTGCAAAACTAACATTGGTCTTCATAGTGACAAAAGGGGTCTGCATTAGATAAAAGTTTATCTAATCGAACGTTAACATCATCAAAAATCCCGGAACTTGAAATCGCAGTTGGGGGGGGCCGCACCCACCCCCGATAAATATATATTCCAATTTTGAGATTGCACTACACTGAGGAAAGGGCAAATATTCCCATCTTCACTGTACCGCGATCTCACAAAAACCATGTTGAGATCTTGGATTTTCGATGATGTCAGCTTTCGAGCAGATAAACTTTCGTTTATCTAATATAGACCCGACAAAAGTACTGCTGATGAAGTTCCAAATGTTATGATTCAATGTTACTATGACATGTCCTCAAAGATCTACTACTATAGAAGGTATACTTGTATACAGTTGAACTGTCTGTATTCATCTGACTTGTGATCATGTTTACCACAGCATTCATTCATCTGGGATAGGCAGCACTATGTGAAAACCTTGAGAGTATTAATGAAATCTGTAAGAGGCTGCCTTACTTAAACTTGTAGAGCATGGGTGTAATGAAAATATATGCTTTATGACTACCTTTAAACATAGTTTACTTAACACTTCACCCAAGTAAAGTCTAAGTTATTACTGGGATATATCATTTTTTTGTATATGCAGTGCTCTTTGACATACATATTAATATGTGTTATTGTTTATATGGATATTCATACTGAAAAAAGTATAATGAGGATTCCTAATAACTGATGACTATGTTTTACATTTTTTTCTAGTGTTTTTCCACGAGAATTGAAAGAGGTTTTTGCTTCCTGGAGGCAGGAATGTAGTAACCGTGGGCGCCCTGATATTAGTGAGAGACTAATCAGTGCTTCACTATTCCTTCGTTTCCTCTGTCCAGCAATTATGTCCCCTTCCCTTTTTAGCCTACTCCAGGAGTACCCTGATGATCGAACTGCACGCACTTTGACTCTTATTGCAAAGGTCACACAAAATTTGGCAAATTTTGCAAAGTAAGTGGCCAGCATTTATTATTCTTAGTCTAAAAAGTGACCGTTATACAAAACTGTTCATTCTTTTATATATGACCACAGTTTACTAGAATTTTTCCAGAACTACAGCTGTAATTAATTTTTTACTAAGACATTTTTGTCTAGCAGCAACTGTTGCATTAATTAGAAGCCATAACTATATTTCAGCTGCAGAAGCAAATGAAGAGAACTTACCAAAGTGGACACCACTCGACAAACCAGAGTTTCACTGCATGAAGGGGACTTCACAAGTAACAATGATTTCAGGTTATTTAGTGGTGATAATTTGTGTAATTCAAAGCTTTGAAAACTCAGATCCATATGTTACTGAGATGCTTTTAAAAACATGACAAATAAATACATAAAAGAGTAAAATTTTAGCAAAAGAAAAAGTAACAAAAAAACTTTCATACTCAGATAATTGTTGGGGAACATCTTTCAAGTTGTACTATTAGAAGGAAATTGATAAGATGGTCATATTTTACATTGAGATTTCATAAATATATCTTAGAACTAATTTTGCATATAATTAAAAAAATAAGAAACATTATTCATATGAATAAAAATATTACTGATGTGAGGTTAAAATCTCTTGATGACATTTATAGAAATAGAGATTTATAGAGTTGTATAGAGATTTAAAGTTATATCCAGTCTGAATATTTTAAAACTTTATAGTAGCAATGAGGTTTTACATTCTGTACAAGCTTTATATATAGTTCATACAAGTTAATTTTGGGGGTTTATTATATTTTATTTTCCATTGATTATTTGTATATGTTTATACAGTTTTTATCTTTATAAAAACTCTGCTCATAAAAACAAATAAGAAATGTAAAACCCAAATATTTGAAGAATATACAACAATATTTTTAAAACAGTGGTAAAGAAGCAAACATCAGCAGCCTTATATATTTTTTCTACAAAAAGCTTTTTATTGCAAATGTACTATTTTTGATCAAATTACAATGTAACAGTGATTCAGTGAAAGTTAATATGCATCTGGGTATAAAACTAGGATAATGGCTATACTATACTTGTTCAAAACACACTGTAAAAGAGCATAAATAGAGGCATTTATTTCATAGGTAAACTGAAATGTAACATCTGATGGTGTCAATTTTTATTCATTCCTCAACATATGGGTTCGGATCCAATCCTCAGATCTGACTTGGCTGCTGTTCTACAGCTTATGGAAACCACAAACTCTTGAGCTCCTCCCTTACCCATAATGCTGTAGTCCCCTCCTACTCCAGATCTTGTTTGCCACCTTTGGGAGACTACATTGTAGCTACAGCTCTCGTGCGAATCTTTTCTTCTAGATTATAAGTGCTTCTTGTTTATTGTTTATTTTGCTGCTATTTCTACTTTTTATCTTACCTTTACCAGTTAGTTCTACTTACTGTAGGTAATTCTGTCTTTTTTACCAGAGTTGGTAATTCTTTCCCTTTTTGCCATTTTATCAGCCAACTTTCTCTTTCTTACGTGAGTAGTCTATTTACCGTTGATGGTATATGTTTCCTTATCACTTGATGGTATTTTCTCTTTTTTACCATTGTTGGTAGATTTTTATCTTTCCTCTCCATTCCATGATCCACCTGAGGCAGGGGGAAAAGACTCCAACAGAAGACGGTGCCCACATGGTAGAGGAGGTCCAGAGAATCAAGGGTCCAGAGATTCTTTCTCTGATAGGCCCTAACAGCGCTCCTGAAAGGAGGCCCAATTGCCCACCTGTGGAGGCAGCTGGGGGTCATTTATCCTTGCACCAGAGAGCCTGGCTAGACTTAACAAAAGATAGTTGAGTGCAGAAGATCATTTACAAAGGCTATTTAATTCCCTTTTCTCTACCACTGCAGTTACAAAGCAAAATCCCCAACATTCCATCCAGTCAAAGGAAAACAGCAGCTTTAGCAATACAAAGGCTGTTAGACAAAAGAGTCACCTAGGAGGTCCCCCCACACCAGAAAGAATCCGTAACTTACTCAAGATTATTTTTAGTGCCAAAGAAGACAGGGGACTGGAGACCAATCTTGGATCTCAACGTTGTAAACAAGTCGGTTCAGCGTACCAAGTTCTGGATGGTCACAGCTCAGTTCATTTTGATTTTCCTGCACAAGGATGACTGTATGTGCCCTACAGAGCTCCAGGATGTGTACTATCAAATACCTACTTTTCTGGCTGTGAGCCAGTCATTAGCAGTTCAGAGCACTGCCCTTTGGCCTCACCACAGCCCCCAGGGTGTTTACCAAATGTATGGCAGTGGTAGCAGCCCACTTCAGACTGCATAGATTCCAAGTGTTTCCATACCTAGATGACTGGCTCCTTACCACCCCGACCCAGCATCTACTGATAACAGCTTGTATACTCCAGACTTGTTCCAATCTGGGCATCATAGTCACCAGCAAGAAATTTCAACTTCAGCCCTCTCAGTCTGTAGAGTTCACAGGAGGCAATTTCAACACATCAATGATAGCATCCCTGCCATTACCAAGGGTTCAAACCATTAATTTTCAAGTCAGCAGAAGAATTCAGAGTTCATCCCTACCAGCCCACAAGGTATTACAAACCCTTGGGTCAATGTTAATGGTGATAGTTCTGCTTCCACTAGCCAGATACCATATGAGAATTATACAATGGACAATGACAACCCAGTGATCTATCTTACATCAACCCTTGTCCACCAAGAACATCATTACTCAGGCCTGCAAGAGATTCCTTTGGTGGTGGATTCACTCAGATCAACTATTGCAAGGTCATCCATTCATCTTCCCTCAACCCAAAGCCATTGTGACCACAGATGCTTTCCATATTGGGTGGGGGGGGGGGCATTTCTTAGGGAAGATGGTTCAAGGCATATGGTCCCCCGAAGAGGGCAACTTGCATATCAATGTGCTGGAAATGAGAGGAGTACTCCTAGAGTTGCAGGCATTCCAAGACCCTCTCCCTTCCGGGACTATTGCAATTCAAACCAGCACTATATCTGTGGTTTGGTACATCAACAAACAAGGAGGAACCAGATCTTACCCCTTGTGTCAAGAAGCTATGAGTGTGGTACAGGGCTATCTCATCAAACTGATTTCTGAAAGAGATGCACATTCCTGGGAAATCCAGTGCAATAGCAGACAGGTTGAGCAGGTCTCTCCGCAAGAAGGTGATGATAATGATTTTCTGCCAGTCGGGTCAACCATGCTGTGACCTATTTGCATCCCTTCTAAACAATAAATGCAGCAGGTTGTTTGCTCTGATACCCCCATCAGTGGAGTCACTGAGATATGCTGTACTTCATGACTGGCCCCCAGGTCTCCTCTAGTCTTACCCTCTGACTCCCCTAATTCCCAAGTTTTTACAGAAAGCATCCTGACTGATGAGCAAGGTCATCTTCATTGCCCCAATAGCTTCGACAGATTTGGTTTCCCTTCCTGTGGCTTCATCTACGGTAACCTCCTTGGATTCTGGATCCGATTCCCGACCTCCTGTCTCACCTGCCAGACATGACTCACTCGGACATCTTGGTCCTCAAGTTAGTTGAATTAATAGCCAGACAACCAAAGTTCTCCTCTCTAGTGCTCCACATTCTTTTAACTTCTCACAAGGCTTCCACCAGAAAAATATACAAGGACAAATGGAAAAGATTTGTTCTTTGGGTACAACAGCATGACACGGACCCTTTTTCAGCACCAGTACATAAGATCCTTGAATTCCCGACTCCCATTTTCAGTGAAGGGTCTAGTCCTTCTACAGTTAAGGTTCAGCTAGCTGCTGTCTTCAGTTTTCATATTGGAATTGATAATTCTATGTTAGCATCTTCACATCTTTGTAAGGCCTTTATAAAAGGAGCCTTTCTACTAAAGCCCCCCTTCAAGAACCCTACTCCAAGTTGGGATCTAACTTTAGTGTTACTGGCCCTAACTCAGAGACCTTTTGAACCTTCAGTGAGATGTGAGTTGCAATATCTGACTTGAATAATGATTTTTCTTATAGCTATAACATCGGCTAAAAGAGTGTCAGAACTGCAAGCCTCCTTAATTAATCTTTCACAAGGACAGAGTGTCTTTTAGAACCAACCCTTCTTTCCTTCCTTCATAAGATGGTGTCAGGATCTAACATTAATCAAGCCATTAATCTGACTGTATTCTTTCCAAGTTTCTTTAACAAAGGTGAATACATGTTGCATTTTTTTTATGTTCACAGACAATTATGTTTATATCTGCACAGATCTGAGAAATTTAGGAAACTGACCAGTTGTTTGCATCCTTTTCAGAAACCAAACTGGGCCAACCAGATTCATAGGCAACTTTATCAAAATGTTTGACTGATCATATTTCCTTCGTTTATGAAAAGCTGAGTTTGGTCAATGGATGATATTTGTGCAGCTGAAACTTGGGCTAACCCTCATAACTATATTACTCATTACAAACTGGATCTGGCCTCAAGGGGAAGAGCTGCCTCCGCCTCTACAGTACTCAGGAATATCCTTCCTTAGACTCCACCGGGATTCAGGTAGCTGTCCCATATGTTGAGGAATGAATGTGAATTGACAACATCAGATGAAGTAGTTATGTACTCACCATAACATTCCATCTGTGTTGTCCATTTTTATTCTTCCTCAACTCCCCTCCCTGCAGCCCCCTATCATGTTTCTTTGATGACTTCTGGAACAACTGGAGAGTGCCTCAGGAACCAAGTTCCTTTTCTTTGAGCTCCAGGTAGAGATTTTTCAAAGTATGTGAAATGTAGCAATGTTTTACTTTAGGGAGCTGCAAACATGGTTATGGGTAAGGGAGGAGCTTGAGAATTTGTGGTTTCCACAAGCTCTAGAACAGCAGCCAATTTGGATCTGAGGACCAGATCCAAACCCATATCTTGAGGAAGAATGAAAATGTACAACACAGATGGAACGTTATGGTGAGTGCATAACTTCTTTTTCATTTAAGAATAAATTAAATGTGGTGTCGTGAGTGATGTATAGAAGAGGCAGTTTAAAGTTAGAGGCAGTTTTATTTCATTATTCTCTGTTTTTCTTATGCAGTACACACCTTCACTTTGATTTTTTTTTTTTTGAAGTTTGACACATCAAATAGATAAAAGAAGCATTGTGAGGTATTTAAGTGACGTTGTAAGAGTGATCAGCAAGTGCACTACCACTTTTTTCCTTTACAAAATGCCAACTCTCTTAGCATCTGTTCATCTTTTGTGAGAAGCTTTTATTATTGTTTCCCATATTAGCAAAATTGCTGTGTTCCATAGTTTCCTGATCACAATAATGACACATAAAATTCTGTAATTCCAATCTTAGAACAGAATGAAATTGTATTTTAAAATACTAATTAAAAATGTGCCTAGTGCAGATAAATGCAATAGGTGTAAGTCTGGATAGTAAGCTTGATGGGCATATCAATTATAAGAGCTGGTGTCCTGTACTGCCTCTCCCACTCAGTGTATATTTCATTCTTTTATTTTTCATTGAGGAAGGAAGTAGAAGCAAGCGTAGCATGAAGGATCTTATACAGCATTACAGTAAAACCAACAGCTTTGAAATTGTCAGATGTAAATGAATATATACCATCTGTCAGACTACAATTGAGAAGTGGTAACAACTGCAGCATTGGCACATAGTGTACCAGCTGTAGTTAGGTTCATTGCCATGCACTGCCATCCTGCAGTTTAATTTATTTTCTTTGTTCCCATTTGGGGATTAAGGCTATTAATGCAGTTGCAATTTTCTGTTTGGTTCTCTGTAATAGTTTAGTAGCAGTTTCGCTGTCAGACCCAAATCCTGTTACCTTCTTTTATATCAGATACGTCTCTGGTCCCAGGTCCAAGTCTGTTCATTATAATCCTCGCATTATTGCTATTATCATTAAATCATTTCTTCCAACTAGAACTTTATTTTAGTACAACTGTGACTATGCTTACACGTGCTTTAAGTGTTTGCAGGCCTTCCCCTGCAGTGGTAAGGTATTATTTATAATCTGGATGACCTAAATTTGAAATTGCTCCTGCTGACCATTAAGGCCAATCCTGGTAGATGTCAGATTGAGCAAGACTTGAGCATGTTTACACATTCTTCACAAATGGAGCTTCTGTGATAAAAAGCAGCAGTTTCTAGCATAAGTCTGGTGCATTGTTTATCAACGTTCTGTGGGAGAAGTGAAAAAAGAATGTGGCATTTCTGTTGTCACCATGCTAATTTAAATTGAGAAAAGTAAGGAGGACCTTAAGGAGACTGTTTTAGCTGAGCATGACCCAGCTTTGCTGATTTCACACTATGGCACTGTTGGAGTCCTAAGATATACAAAGCAAGTCAAACCAGAGTCCTTGTGCACCTTGCCAATATCAACCCTCTGGCTGTACCACCTATTGCAAGGAGGGTGATGGCTGAGAGACCTGGTGTAAATTTAACGGCACCCATCCAACTGTCCAAGTTAAGTTTGAAGGATGAAAGCGAACTGAGTTTTTGGACATGCTGGAGAGTCTATTTCAGAGCAAGGGCACTAGGTGACAAATCTGTCTCTCCACTTAGTTTTATTTATTTCTTGATGAAAGTTTAGATGTCTAATTCTGGAGGCACAGTTTGTCATTCTGTGGAAGAGGGGGATAAGAATAATTGGATCTACAATGGCATGGTAAGCAAGACACAGGTCTCTTCTCAGGTGCATGTGCACTACTGAGTAAAGGTTAAGGACTCCAGTCTGTTTTTATAACTAAGACTTTTGAGACCAGAGATGCTTTTTTAGGAACCTCTGTGATTTTATATTTGATTTTTTCATATATCCAGCCAAGTACCTTCCTAAAGGTGCATCAACCCATGTGCCCACAGCCATGATTACTGATTTGTAATGTAAAGGAATGGGCTGATTTTATTAATCTTCTTTCCATTCATCACTGATGGGTTCGGTTCTGAACCCCTCAGAACCATGTCGGGCTAATACCAAGCTCGCGTACACTAAAAAACTCTTGAGCTAAGCTGCTACCCACAATGCCCTTCTCCCTGTTACCTCAGATCTCGTTTGCCGCATAGTCATATAGCCGTGTTTCACCAAGCTCTCAAGTGGTATGTTTTTGATATTTTTGATACATATCTGGTGCGCCTGTTGGATCAGCTGTTAATGGCCAGAGGGATACCAAATGTTCCAAAGACTCATCCCCCTCTGGGATTTGGGTCTATCTCTCCTAGGACTCTGACTTATACTCCTCCTTTGGACCCATCCATTCTGAAGCCCATTGCTCCGACGTCTTTTGTGGAACCCCGTTCCTCAGCGCCGACAGTGATTGTCACTGAGGCTTCAAGGCCATCCCTTTGGTTCTCGGTTCCGATGGAACCGTCCCTTCCACAGACTCATGGTTGGGGGACAGAGTCCTCAGTTCAGGGCACGGTTCTGAGTGTTTTACTGGTTCCCCCCTTGGATCCAGGGATAACGCCTGCCCCAATCCTGGTCTCAGAGCGGGTCTGACGGAGTGGGGTGTGACCCCGGTTCCGAGATTGTCCTTCTCGGTTCCGGGCTCCCACTCCTCTTCGGACGGGCCTGCTTTCTGGGTTATGGAGAGGGTGCTTGCTTTGGGAAGCAGTCCTCCAATGTCGGAACTTCATCCTGCTCCCTCTGAGCTACAGCTACCATGAGCCACCTCCTCGGAACACCGGGAGGAGAAGCCTCAGGAAACCCCAGTTTGGGGTACCCACCCTTCCTAGTCTTCCTCAGATATTCCCACTGAGGAACCTCCTCGGAAGAAGGCATGCAAGAGGAAGCACATAGACTCTCCTGAAGAGTCTGTGACAGAAGACACTGACTACAATGATGGGGAGGGGTCCCCATGGTCACCCCCGGGTGATGTCTCCTTCGGAGACATCATGGAACTATTAAAACAGAGGGGTGGCTGGAAGCCCTCCAACCCTTCCTCGGAGGAATCCATGTTCCTGCAGGCTATTCATTCCTGGCCTTCTACCTCTTGGGTGACCCCACCTGCCGAGGAGTTAATCCACCTCGTGCAGTGTGCTTGGCAGAACCCTGAGTCTATTGAGGCCATTCCACGGAGACGTGATAAGATTCTTTCTCTCCCCCCGGAAGAGCATCCACACTGATCCAGAGGTTTGCCAGTTGATGCTATGGTGGGTGGTGGTGGCAGCCACTAAAAAGGATCTAGTGGAAGAAAGTCCTACTGTCTGTCCACCCAACAGGGAGTCTCGGGCTGTGGACAGGTTGGGGAAGTGAGTCTTTGCTTCAGTGACCTGTGCTGTCAGGTCCCTGAACTACTTGGCACACTTCATGAGGCTCCAGATAGATCTGATTACTGAACCTTTTGGATCCCTCATGGGTCAAGTTTCTGACAAGGCACAAGACAAGGTTGCCTCTCAGCTTGCCACCCTTGAATCTATTTCCAATTTGTCCGTGCTCTCCCATGCAACCAAAGGGGTGACCAAAGCTGTGGGTGCAGGCATAGTCATGAGGTATCATGCCTAGATGCACATCTGCGACCTCACTGACTCCTTCAAGTCCTCCTTTTTGAACACCCCTATTGAACCATCTTCCTTATTTGTTACTAAAGTGAAGGACACTCTAGCCAGGTGCGAGACCAAGATGGAAAGACTCTGTCTGCCATTGGTGTATGTTTTTCCAAACCTCAACGTTCCTTCTCCAGGAACCAGAAGAGTGGGAAAGTCTGGCACAAGAAATCTCAGGGTCCTTTCTGTAATGCATGTGGCAAGGATTCCCCCAGAGGCAGAGGGGGTTACAATAGTGGAAGATGCCCCTTTAGGGGCAGAGGGGTTCCCCGAAACCAAGACTCCAGAGATTCCTTCTCTGGGCGGTCTTATCAATGCTCCTGAATCGTTGCCCGATTGCTTTCCTCTGGAAGCAGTCGGGGCTCATTTTTCTCTGCAACAAACTGCCCTTCCGCTCTATTACAAATGATCGATGGGTGCAGAGAATAATCTCCAGAGGCTACTACATCCCTCTAACCTCCTGTCCAAACCCTACCAAAAACCTTCCTGATGTTCCACCAAATCAAAGAGAAGAAGGGGCTTTAAAGATAACAAAGCTGTGTCAAAAAAGAGTCATCCAACCAGTCACTCCAGACCAATGCGGATCCAGGTTTTCCTCAAGATTCTTTTTAGTGCCAAAAAAGACCGGGGACTGGAGACCTATCCTGCATCTCAGCCACTTAAATAAATCAGTTGTACAAACCAAGTTCCGCATGGTCACTATTCAATCCATTCTCCCATTTTTAAGGGAGGATGTTTGGATGTGCTCGATAGACCTCTGAGATGCATATTACCACATCAAAAGGACAACCATTCCAGGAGTCTCCTTCACTTTTGTCTAGGAGCCAATCATTACCAGTTCCGAGCCCTACCATTCGGTCTCTCGACGGCCCCGAGAGTGTTCACGAAATATCTAGCAGCAGTGACAGCTCATCTGAGACTTCAAGGATTCCAGGTATTTTCATATTTGGATGATTGGCTCCTCTCCACCCCCAAATGTCTTCTGACTATGGCTCTCAGATACACCCTTTCACTAGCAGAGTCCCTGGGAATCACTGTACATACTGGGAGAAATCCCACTTAGAACCTACCCAGCAGCTGGAATTTATAGGGCCAGTTTTCGATACTCTATCCTGTCTGGTATCTCTCATAGCTCACAGGCTTCAGAGATTAAGATTGCAAGTGCATGTGATACTCCATCAAAAGAAGGTATCAGCGAGGGAAGTTTTCCAGGCTCTGGGGTCCATGGCTGCAGCCATTCCAATAGTTCCTCTAGCAAGGTTACATATGAGACTATTACAATGGCTCCTATTGTCCCAGTGGTTTGCAAATCTTCACCCCCTGAACTCGCAGGTGCTCATAACCAACTCTTGCAAGCAAGAACTCCTTTGGTGGATGAGGCCAGATGCAGAACTTTGGTGTTGCCCCTTTCAGACCCCTCAGCCCAACGCCATTGTGACTATGGACGCTTCCCTGATAGGGTGGGGGGGGCATTTTCAGGGAAAGAGAATCCAAGGCACATGGTCGAGCTTAGAGGCCAACCTGCATATCAATGTTCTGGAGTTAAGAGTGGTGCTGTTAGCAGTGCAGCCGTTACATTCACTTCTTCCCCCTGGAACATTTGCAGTTCAGTCAGACTATATGTCAGTAGTCTGGTACATCAACAAACAAGGAGGAACCAAATCCTACCCCATGTGTTGAGAGGCAATGAGAATTTGGCACTGGCTGATAGCTTCTGACCGCTTTCTAATAGCAATGCACATCCCAGGGAGTTCCAATGTGATTGCGGACAGGTTGAGCAGATGCATTCTCCTTCCACAAGAGTGGTCTCTCAGTCCCAAAGTGACAGCAGAAATTTTCAGCCATTGGGGCCAGCCCTGCTGCGACTTCTTTGCCTCCCCTGCGAACAACAAATGCAGCAGCTACTTTGCCCACTTTCCCCCAGAGGGGGAGTCCACGAGAGATGCTCTGACTCATGATTGGCCCACAGGTCTCCTCTATGCCTATCCTCCAATTCCATCGGTATCTCTATTCTTAAAGAAAACTACTCAGTTGAGATGCAAGGTGATCCTCATTGCCCCATTCTGGCCTTGTCAGCTGTGGTTCCTGTTTCTCTGGCCTTATCTGTTACAGCCGCCATGGATCCTGGACACTCATCCAGACTTGATTTCTCACACCCAAGAGTTGACTCACCCAAATCTGTCCAGTCTCATGCTGATGGCTTGGTTACTCCACTCCCGTTGGTCGCCAGACAGGAAGCCCTTTCCTCACCTGTCCAAGATATTATTCTGGCCTTCCATAAACCATCCACCAGAAAACTTTATAGAGATAAGTGGAAAAGGTTGTCTCTATGGTCTAAAGAATGACTGCTAGATCCCTTCTCAGCTCCAGTCTCTGTCATCTTTCAATACCTACCTGAGTTCTTTGAAAATGGAGCATCAGCCTCTACCATATGAGTCCATTTAGCAGCAATCTCCAATTTCCATAATGGATTAGAGGGCACTCCACTTATGTCCCTTCACCTATGCAAAACCTTTCTCAAAGGAGTGTTTCATAACAGACCTCCAATTAGACATCCATTAGAGACATGGAATCTTTCCCTAGTACTGCAGTCACTGTCTCAACCCCCCCCCCCCCTTTGAGCCTGCTGCAAAATGTGATCTCAGATTCCTGTCATGGAAATCACTCTTTTTGGTAGCTGTCACTTCAGCTAGACAGATCTCAGAATTACAGGCCTTATGCATCAAGAGACCGTACCTAATATTTCATAACGCCAGAGTATCTCTACGTACTCATCCATCTTTTCTCCCCAAAGTGGTTTCTGATTTTTCTGTGAACCAATCCATCGAGCTCCCAGTGTTTTTCCAGAACTATTCCAATAAGGGAGAATACTGCCTATATTCCTTGGATGTGCATGGGCAACTACGTTTTTACCTAGACAGGACTAAATCTATCCGCAAGACAGACCAACTTTTCATTTCCTTTTCTGGTCCAACAATGGGATATGCTGTTTCAAAAGTTACTTTATCAAAGTGGCTCAGAGATTGTATTTCTTTTTCATATTAATGTGCAAATGAGCATAGACCCCACAATGTGTAGCAAAATCAGTCACCAAAGGTAAAGTGCCTCAAATAAAGCATGAATACAGCATTCAAAGATAAAACTCTCTGAGGCACAACACGACAATAAGAGGTTGACCACTGACCATTTATTAAAAGTAAAACCAAAAAACATACTCTGTGTCTAGTAAGCGCTTTCACATTACATACGAATGCTTTATCAGACTGAACAGTCAACAACTGTCAACTTCTTATTGTCGTGTTGTGCCTCAGAGTTTTATCCTAGACCCCACAATATCAAAGCACATTCAACTTGAGCTATAGCAACCTCTGTAGCCTTTCACTGCAGAGCCTCTATGGATGACATTTGCACAGCAGCCATTTGGGCTAAACCAAATCAAATATTACAAGTTGGATACGGTCTCCAGGGGAAGAGCGACCTTCGGCTCAATGGTGCTCAGGAATGTTCTTCCGTAAGGGCCACCCAGGATTCTCAGGTAGCTTGGGATTCTGTCCCATCAGTGATGAATGGAAAGAAGGTTAACATCAGATAAAGAAGTTGTGTCTTACCATAATGTTCCATCTGTGTTGTTGATCTTCTTCCATTCATCACACCCCATGCTCCGTCCCCCAGCAAAGGCTCCTGATGGATCTCATGGGTCCTTGTGATGTGTCAGGGTTTTTGCGCAGAAATGGCCTCTGCTTTATTTCTATATATCTTATGTAAACTCGATCTGAGGTAACAGGGAGAAGGGCATTGTGGGTTGCAGCTTAGCTTGAGAGTTTTTTGGTGTACGCGAGCTTGGTATTAGTCCAACACGGTTCTGATGGGCTCGGAACTGAATCCATCAGTGATGAATGGAAGAAGATCAACAACACAGATGGAACGTTATGGTAAGACATAGCTTCTTTTTTCAGTGTAGTAGGGTGGTCAGTATTTCTGCTTCTCAAAGGAGATGATGATGTATTTTTGGTATTTAGTTATATCCATTTTCTCTTCAACAGGAAGTGACTTTAGTTAGTTTGTTCTGGAGAGTGTGAGTGTCCAAAGGGGATTTAGCAACCACATCCAACTTCCAGCTAGCAGCAGACTTTGTTAACCATTGATCACTGTTATCACGTTGCAGATGTGAAAAATAGCAGACAAACAGAAGGTGATCCAGCACAGATCCCTGGCAGACACCACTGGTCACCTGTTCTTTGTCTGAGGAGATGCCACACACTCAGACAATGTGCATTTTGTTCTTAAACCAGGTCAGCTCTAGAATATCTTGTAACTCTCTGCATGATGCTAAATTGATCTTAAGAGGCAGCATTCCCTATAAACCAGGTCAGCTCTAGAATATCTTGTAACTCTCTGCATGATGCTAAATTGATCTTAAGAGGCAGCATTCCCTATAGGAAAAAGTTTGCTGCATGTGGGAGTTGGGAGGACTATAAGTGACATATAATGTTATGGGAATAAATACTGGTTGATAGGTGGGATGGTAGCTTCAGAATTGTTGTTGATGTCCAAGACTGAAAATTACATGTCTTATCATTCAGGGCAGTTAAGGAGTCCATCCATCCATGCTTGTGAATCATATCTGACTCTTTTAGGACCCTGTGAATAGTCACCAATATCCATGGAGTTGACTAGGCAAGGTGGGACAGAAGTAGATTGTGAAGCTTTTCTTTCATATCACACATGTGTGCATGCAGACACACCTGAAAACTATTTAGAAGTGGTCAGTTCACCTACTGGATGTCTTTGGAATGAAATAGGAAATTGGAGCACCCAGTGAAAAACTCATGCAAATCTAATCTGATGCCGTCCAATAATAGTAGGAGAGTTAAGCTAGTCTTTTAGAGTCATAATGTTTAAGTGGCTTTTATTAGAATCACAGGCGTTACACATGTTCAAATTTGAATCTTTTCTTGCTGTTTTAACTATTTTCATATTACCAGTCTTGTATTTTATAACTTTGAATGTCATAGCATTTCATATCCCTGCCATTTCATATATTGTGCAGTAAATCTAGAGAGAAGATATTAATTTAAAATACGTCTTTTTTTCTTACAGTGAAAGTACATGGTTTGTTACATTGCAGATTCAGAATTGTAGACTTTTGCTGGATTTTCATAGGCCCATATTGGATCCATGTTTTAATCTGCAGTGATTTGGTAGTGAGCCTTGTTTATAAATGTGCAGGTTATCTAATATTTTATGGTCTGGTAACATAACTTGCTCTGGCACACATGTTGCTAAACAGAACAGCAACGATAACTACAGAAAGTCAGAAGAACCTGACAGGCTATGATGGTGTTGGGTGAAACACAGGGACACAGCTATCTTCCTTTGAAGTCAAATACTATTTTGATATACACCCTTTATATTTCCTATACTCACAATGTTTGTATCATGGAGTAAAGCTGTAACATAACATCATCATTTCTGTTTGAAAAATAGATATAGCTGTGCTAAGAATTATTTTACTCTTTCCTAAACAATAGCTATATCTAGTCTGACAGTCTAATTTATTTCCTGTATTAAATTTTGTTACAAGATTCATATATTGAATGCTACATATCCTGTGATGAGGTTCTTGTGTCCCTCATATCATTGTTTTGATTATTTAAAGGGCCTTTGGGCTTGAAGGCACACATACTAGTACTGTTTCAAAACACGTCATCACTTACTCCATCCCTGCTTTCTTGGCTCTGTCAGAAGCTGTTGAATCATTCGTCTGCAGTGATATGTGACAAATAACCTTTGTTCACTCTGTAATTGCTTTCTAAGACCGGATAGAGCACTTTAGAAATAGGTGAGCTTTACTTGATTATTAAAGGCTTTTTTAAATGTTATAGCTGGGGAAGGGTTTTCTGGTGATTTCTAAACTACAGTGGTGACAATTATGTCAGCTGAGGAAATCTTTGCATCCCTTATGAGCCTTCAGCACTTTTAAAACTTATTAAGCTGAATGAATTGTCCTGGCTTTAAAAGACTGAAAAGGAGATTAAACAAAAGATAGGTTGCCATGGCCAGCAATGAATTATTGTCAATAGATTTTATAGGGGTAATTTGCTTTCTAATGGGTAATTTCTTTGTGTAATTGCATTTTTGCAAGTGACTAATTCTGTTGGTTAATTCAAAATTCATCATGTCATTTGAATGTCAGGGCTATGGGATTAATTAATATTTTTTTAATTATCTGATGCAGTGGTACCACAGATATGAAAGTTGGTTAGACTGCAGGTGTGTCAGCCAATGTATATTTTTTTCTGACAGAAGTTTAATATCCTGTTAAAGTGATTAAATCTTTTTGTTTGTTTGCTTTTCACCTGCTTAGTAGACCTTCTCAATTGAAGGGCATGCTATGCACAAAATAACCTTATTTGTCTTTCAGCAACAGAATGTTTTGATATGTAGATTAGTTGAAATAAAATGAAAAATAAATCTGTAACAACTATTAAGCAATTTCTAACATTAGCATATGGAGTATGCTAAATGAAAAACAAGCAAGTGCTCATTACAGAATTAAATACTTACTGAAAAATGCACTTAAAATGATGTCAGCATTTCAGGAAGTGCTTGTAGTGTTAAGTACAGAGCTGAAATCCGGTGATTGATAATTAAGACAAGCTGGATAAGGAATGGCAATAGCTGTGAAAATCTACTCTCATGGCACACTGAGAACAGATGCGACTTGCAGCATGGACACAGCTCAGACGAGGTAAATCAACAAACATATGACATGCTGGATAAGTTAAGCTCATCAGCATTAAGCAACATAAACCTACTTCAGTAATAAATGGTCTAAAGAAGCTTGATAAGAATAATTGTGTAGGTTGTTTTAGAAGATAGCGATTATTTGTGAGTTAATCTTGAGCTATACAGATAGAAAACTGTACAGTAGAGACACCAAGTAAGTGGAGTAGTCTGTGCTGTATGCCAGCAGCTTGGGTAAGCATATGGGAGTGAATCTAGCATGTGGAATACTCATTTACTGGTTGCAAAGCTATTATTAAAAAAAAAAAAAAAGCATTGTATGCCAGAACAAATGTGTAGGTATGACAGTGCCATGTAAGTGTAAAACAGCAGCACATTACGACAGCAAACTGTTTATATAAAATCTGTAACAGTATGTGTGTGTGTGTGCGTAATCATGGCTAGCAAGAAATACTCTTGTTAAGTAAAATGATGCAGACAGGAAAGCAACTGACCTCTGAGGTGACCTCATCTAACACACTGATTATATCAGTAATAGGACTTGAGACATGTTCTTATGTAAACTAGAAAAGTGACAACAACATGTAACAAGAAATAATGCATTATATACATGTACGTTTGTTTATTTATTTTATTTATTTATTCATTGGGCCAAGTGAGGAAGGAGGTGGTTAGAGAGATAATGATGTGATTTCCTTCCAGGGTTAGCAGTCTGTTTTTATGTATTTATTTATTTATTTTATTTTACATTTTTATCAGGTACGTGCACTGTTCCAGCCCATTTCAGACAAGAATGTCATTAACAGAAATCATATTGCCTAAAAAGCTTCAAGAGTGCAGAGGGGTAGAATTTTGATTATATTTGGAGTAATGGAAAACAGAAGACTGTAAATGAAAAAGGAGTGATATAAGAAATGGAACCCATACCATTAGTTGAATTTAAAGGAAGCACTCTAGTGGCATGAATGTAGTGGGAGAAGGGGCAGGCTTGTTCCACTTACACCTGATTATAATTTCCATAACACACATACATGGACACATCTGAGAAAGAATCCTTACTTAGGGTTTGAACCAAAGCCATTTTGAGCACAGAACCATTGTTAGATGTGGCATTGTTGCAGCTGTAAGTACATTGGTCATTCATGAAACAGATTCATGAAGACATTTTCTTTTCTTATTACACGTTCAGTTGATTCTTAACAGAGGTGTTTTCAAATTTGGCTCTGTTGCTCTATTTTTTGCACAGAAAAGATGTACTGTTTACTAGATATGGGTCACACTGAAAAGCAATTCCTCACTCCTGCGACATACTAAGTATATATGGTCTCTTGTTCCTTTATAAGCATTCAGTACTTCTGTGTCTCCAAGAAATGTGGTAATATGGGAAGACACTGTTTAACGCAGTGACAGGCCCTAGCATTCATAGACTAAAATGTGCACAACATGTCTTGTATGCTGCCTTTAAGGATTGTAGTACATACATATTGAGTGTGGTCTTTAACAATGTTGAATGAAGCAGCGGTCTAAACTGTACACAGGAGCACCGAGTACTTTGTGATATCCTACACACTACTGTGCCCAATTCATCCTCATGTATCGCCAAGCCAAGTAATATAGCACAGAAGGGAAACCTACTAAGTAAAGCACACACTGTATACTTTCTGATTAAATTTTCCATGCTTCTGTCTGCTCTCATCTTCTGATCCATGATGGTGGAGTTTTACTCATTGCCATCCTATGGTTAAATCAGGCAAATTCATTGCCGGTATGGATTTTCCTACTATGCAATGCAAGTATTGCGGGTTGTTTTATGGGAGCTGGTGTGTTGCTCAGCTCTATGTGCAGGGAAGAGGAATCACCTTGCTGTACCATTCTATGGTATGTGGCTGCAGACTCATAGATTGCTGGGACCAGCTGGCACTTCAGTGGTGATGTATTCGTGAATGGTGTGCAATCAGAGGAGGACATTCTTTGTCTATGTATTCCATGCATGGACTGCGGTGTCTACACAGTGAGATTAGATTTCATATACTGTCTTTTACCCTATTGATACATTGTTTTATGAATCAGGCAGGTATTTGGTATACTGTTATGTGGTAGTTTCACATCTGTCCATAATGTAACCTGCAGCAAATAGTACCTTAATACTGCAAAAAAAAAAAAAAAAAAAATGATTTCATACTTTGTTTGCTAAATATTTGTAAAGTTGTACTAGATTGAAGATTGCAACTTAAAACTGATGATGGTTTAATTTATTTCAAGAATTCAAAGAGCCTGGCAGGCAAATTAATCTATTGTAGCTCAGTATGTACCAGTGGAGTAATTTTCTAATGTGAGCTATGTAAGATTTTTGCCTCTCGACTTAGCCTTTTAACAATTACATTTCTATATTTGTCCAAATATGTTTAATGATATTCAATATGTAACTGACTATTATGATCCCTGTTATCTTTTTCTAATGCATTCACAAATGATAGTCTTTAATACAGGAAATGAAACCTTTAGTATTACATTTTCAGCTGATTGAAACTAAAAAAAAAGGTGTAACACAGAAGGAAGCACACCTGGAGAGTGGTGTAAAAACAACACATAACTTCATTCAGCAATAAAGTGCAGCGCTTTTCACCACATGTAGAGTCTTGGACTCTATCAAATTTATTTCTTTGATTCCCACCCACCCTGTTTAAATATAAGCATTAATGGTTTATACTCAGCTTCTTAAAGGCACCCTCATTTTCCATCATATTAAAAATGAGGGAGGGTGGTGTCCAAGAAATTAGTTCTGATAAAGTCCAAGACACTATATGGGAATGAAAGCGCTTAACTTAACTTTCACTTTATTGTTCAATTAAAGTTATTTGTTGTTCTTAACATCACTCTGTGGGTGTGCCTCCTTCCATTTTACACTGTTCTTTAGTTTCTAGATTTCCGTATGGTGTAAGATGCCTTCGACTGGTTCTTTAAACCTCTGCTACCTTGCTTCTCTCAGAATTTTTTTGCCACCAGAACAATTGATGTTAAGTTGTCTATCTCGCCTTCGTTCTTGCTGGTTGGGATCGGAGACGATCCTCGGCTCCGACTCTGCCATCTTCTATAGCTTGAGAGCTGTTTACTGGCTCGAGGCTACCCCTTATCCCATGATGCCTAGCGATAGCTACCCAGATCTCTTTTGCCGCTTCAGCTGCGAGGTGTCATTTTTCTGGCTCAGGCTCGTATAAAGTTTTTTGTATAACTTTCTTACTCTAGAATTCTATATTTTCAGTGTTTATTGTTAAAGATTAGTCTTGTTTTTTGTGTGATAGCTAGTGTTTAGTAGTATCCCTTTTTTTCCTTGTAGAACTTGTTTAACTTAGAGAGTTCTGCCCCCCCCCATCCTCTTCTTGTGAGGTTAGTCGTTTAAGTTAGAGGCTTTCCTTCTACCTTTCTTCATAGGCTAGCCGTTTAAGTTAGAGGCTTTCCTATTTAAAAAAAACAAAAAAAACACCCTTTATCTATAGTCTTGTAGTGTAGAGTGTTTTTTGTGTAGCCTGTATTTTGCTTTGGTAGCTGTTGTTGTATTTGTTGTTTCCTTCTTTCAGGATGTCGAAGGAATCCAAAGTGTCTGGATTCAAGAATTGTGACTCATGCTGTCAGAAAATGTCTCTGACAGATGGGCACACTTCTTGCGTCTATTGTTTAGGCGCTGTGCACCTGCAGGACTCTTGTTTTATCTGCCATGCCTTTAGTCCAAGAGTCGTGCAGGAGCGTAAGAATAAGCTTATTCTCAGGGGTCTTTTAAAACCCCAGGATTCACCGGCCAAGAGCTCTCAGCCTGTGAAATCTCCTAAATCTACCATGCCGTCGGCTCCAAGTTTGGAGCCGTCCTCGGTTCAGACTCTACCTTCTACTTTGGTTCCGGCTGGTACCAATAAGACTATCTCCCCGTCAGCTCCATCAGAAACCTCAGAGCCTTCGCGGAGCCACAAGAGGATGAGGTCCCCTTCACTGGAATCGGTACATTCGGCTCCTCAGTCTACTTTGCTTCAGAGCAAGCGCAGTCACCGATCCTCTCACTCCTCTCGATCCTCTAGGTTGTCCAATCACGATGTGGAGAGAGTGGTCAGTAGGTTGCTAAAGTCGCAGGCACTTGCCAAGATGTTGTCCAGCCCTCCTCAACAGGTGTCGGCTCCGTCCACTTCTATCGATGTTCCTCCTCCGACTCCAATGAGTTCGGAGCCGGAGTTCGTTGGGGTTCGAGTAGTGGAACCGTCTGCTCCAGTAACTATCTCCTTCGGTTCTGACATCAGCTCCGATCCCTTTGGTGGTGCCTTCTGTCAAGGGGTCTGGGCGGCGGGGTTCCCTTGTCAGCTCCGAGGGGGCGAGTGGCGTCAGACCCTTGTCCGACCCCGTTCTCCCTCTCAGAGCTTCGGCGCAGATGAGCTCAGCTCCTACATCGGCCTCGGAGCCATCTCCCTCGGTGCGGAGAGGGATTCCAATTTCTTCGTAACCGGAGCTTTCTCTGCATCATGGCAGGGACGCCATCGATGTCATGAGGAGTGTGCTGGCCACTGAGTCAGCTCCACTATCGGCCCCACCGGCTCCGTCCTCTGTAGTGCCTGTGCCAACCTCTGCTCCTCCTCCAGACCCCAAGTGTAGGGAACCCCATTGGGTGTTTCCTCTTCTTCCGAGGCCACCCCTGATCATTCAGAGGAGCCCCCTCATAAGAAGAAGTGCAAGAGGAAGCACATTGACTCCCCTGAGTCTGTCACTTCTGATACAGATTTAGATGATTCGGAAGGGTCCCCAAGATCCCCCGCTGAAGATGTTTCCTTCTCGGACATCCTAGAAATGCTTAAGCAGAGGGGGAACTGGAACCCCCTAGCCCCTACCGAGGATGAGTCTGTATTTCTGGATGCGTTCGTTTCCCGACCTTCCACCTCCTGGGTTTCTCTGTTTTTTTCGATCCACTTATGGCAATGGTGGCTCGAAATGCTTGGTCAGCTCCGGATACAGTGGAACCTATTCCCAGGAGACCTGGCAAGTTCATCACTGCACCCCAAGATAAGCAGTTCCTTACCAAAGGTGTTCCTGTTGATGCCGTGGTGGTAGCAGCAGCCACCAGAAAAGAGTTAGCGGAGACCTCTTCGTCTGTCCATCCTCCTAACAAGGAGTCTAGGACCATGGACAGATACGGGAAGCAAATGTTTGCTTCAGCGACCTTTTCTATGAGGTCACTGAACTACTTATCTCATTTTACCTGGCTTCAGAGGGATCTCCTTAAAGAGCTCGGAGATACCCTTCAAGATCCATCAGCTGAGGGGGCTCAAGCTAAAGTGGCTTCCCAGCTGATGACACTTAATTCTGTAGTTAACTCCTCCATGAGGCTCATTTCCTATGCAGCTGATGGTGCGAGTAGAGCCGCAGGTATGGGTGTGGCCCTTAGGAGGCATGCATGGATGCGGCTGTGTAATTTTGTGGAACCCTTTCGAGTGTCATTCACCAACACCCCCTTCAATGGTTCCTTTCTTTTTGGACCACAGGTGAAAGACACTTTGACTAGGTGTGAGCAAGAAGGTAAGACTCTCTCTGCCATGGGAGTCCGTTTTTCCACTCCTCCTAGACCATACCCCAAAGGTCAGAAGAGTGGCAAAATGTGGTTCCGAAAATCCCAGGGAGCCTTGCCTGACACACGTAGCGATTTTTCCTCCAGGGGGAGAGGGGGAAACAATAACAACAGACGCCGCTCTCGTGGCACAGGGGATCCGCAGAACCAAGGCAACAGAGAATCCTTCTCTGATAAGCCCTTTCAGCATCCCTGAAGGGTTGCCCGGCTGCTCACCTCTGGAGGCAGTCGGGGGAAGACTTTCACTGTACCCAAAAGCCTGGCAAAATTTAACACAAGACAGATGGGTAAGGTCCATTATATCCGGAGGTTACAAAATTCCCTTCTGTCAACCCCCCTTACCGTCAAGAAAACCCCTTCCAGATGTTCCACCCAATCTGAAGGACCAAGCAGTAATAGAAGTTTCAAAACTGCTAGAAAAAAAGAGTCATCCAGGAAGTGCCGGCAGACCAGCAGGGATCCGGAACTTACTTAAGGTTCTTTTTGGTACCAAAAAAGACAGGGGACTGGGGACCAATTCTGGATCTCAGCAGACTAAACAGGTCTGTACAAAGAACAAAGTTTCGGATGGTCACGCTTCAGTCCATTCTACCCTTTCTGGGTCAGGAGAATTGGATGTGCTCAATAGATCTTCAGGACTCGTACTACCATATCAAGATGGACAGGCGCTCCAGGAGATTTCTTCGCTTCCGGCTGGGAGCCAGTCATTACCAATTCAGAGCTCTGCCCATTGGTCTCACCACAGCCCCCAGGGTGTTCACCAAATGTATGGCAGTGGTCACGGCTCACCTGAGACGTTGAAGATTCCAGGTGTTTCCATATCTAGATGACTGGCTCCTCACTGCTACTACCAGGCATCAACTTCTACAAGCCAGGGACTACACACTCACAATCTGCTCCCAGCTAGGCATTACAATAAACCTCAAAAAATCTGCCTTGTTGCCCTGTCAATCTATCACCTACATAGGAGCAGACTTAGACACAAGGAACATGTCTGCAAGGCTACTGCCAGAAAGGGTGTCTACAATTTGTCAGCAAGTACAAATTCTGATGCAGAGCAAAAGAATCAAAGTCAGATTCGTCCTTCAAACTCTGGGTTCCATGGTGGCAGCTTTTCTTCTTATCCCACTGGCCCACTTTCACATGAGGATCCTTCAGTGGCTTCTGTTCACACAGTGGTCTTTCCAACAGCTGCCCATGTCTCACATGATCATGATTACAGAAACATGCAAAAGGCACCTTTCCTGGTGGATGGTCTCCTCACTAGTGACTCAGGACAGACCCTTCATTCAGCCTCCTCCGGTAGCCACAGTGACCACAGATGCCTCCCTGATAGGGTGGGGGGTTTTATCAGGGCAGGACAGTCCAAGGCAGCCTCACGAGTACCATCTGCACATAAACATCCTAGAAATGAGAGCCGTGCTCCTAGCGTTGCAAGCCTTTCAGGACTCTCTTCCTTCTGGGACCATTGCAATTCAAACAGACAACATGTCAGTGGTGTGGTACATCAACAAGCAGGGTGGAACCAGGTCCTACCCCCTGTGTCGAGAAGCACTCAGACTGTGGCAGTGGGCAATTTCCTCCCAACATTTTCTGATTGCGATGCACATCCCTGGGAGTTCCAACGTCATAGCGGACAGGCTCAGCAGAGCTATCCTCATGCCTCACGAGTGGTCTCTGAATCAGGAAGTTGCGGATCTTATCTTCCGCAAATGGGGACAGCCTTGCTGTGATCTTGTTGCTACCCCCTTCAACAGCAAATGCAGCAACTACTTCTCCCTTCTTCCGCTTCCAGGTCACTCACCCAGAGACGCTCTAGTCCACAATTGGCCTCAGGGACTTCTTTATGCCTTTCCTCCATTTCCCCTGATTCCAAAACTCATACAGAAAGCAATATCGTTGAGTTGCAAAATAATCCTCATTGCCCCCTACTGGCCTCGACAGATATGGTTCCCGTTCCTGCACCATTATCTTCTCGATCAGCCCTGGACACTGGATCCGATTCCAGACCTACTGATTCATCAATCAGGCAGGTTGCATCAAACCCTCCAGCTCACAGCTTGGTTGCTCCACTTCCAGCCCTAGCCAGGCTTCCTAGCATTTCCCCGGCTGTACGCGAGATTATTGTCTCCTCTCACAAATTCACAACCAGAAAAACCTATGCTAGTAAATGGAAATGTTTTTCTTGTTGGGCAGAGGCTAGGAACGTAGATCCCTTTTCAGCCCCAGTCCACAAAATTCTAGAATTCCTAGCACAACTGTTTCATTCTGTGTCCGCTTCTATTACAATCAGGGTTCAGTTAGCGGCCATTTCTAACTTTCATGTTAGTCTGTCAAATTCAAACATTATGTCTCATAAGCTCTGTAAAGCTTTTTTGAGAAGGACCACTCTCCTTAGGCCTCCAATGAGAGATCCCCCTCCTCCTTGGGACCTTAATCTGGTATTAATTTCCTTAATTCTGCCCCCTTTTGAACCAGCAGCGTCCTGACCTATTAAGTTTCTACCTTGGAAGACACTCTTTCTGGTAGCTATTACTTCAGCCAGGCGTGTCTCTGAACTTCAGGCACTATGTGTTTGTCCTCCATACTTGGTTTTTCATAAGGACAGGGTTGCTCTGAGGACTAATCCTTTGTTTCTTCTGAAAGTCTGCTCAGAAAATAATTTAAACCAATCTATAGACCTTCCTGTGTTTTTCCCGAATCACACCAACAAGGCAGATTACAAATTACACCAATTGGATGTTCATAGACAATTGCGTTTTTACCTGCACAGGACTAAGGAAATAAGGAAGCCGGACCAACTATTCCTTTCCTATGCTCTAGGCAGACAAGGTCTCCCAGTTTCTAAGGTGATCTTATCCAGGTGGTTGTCTCACACTATTACTTTCATTTATCAACTAAGGAACAAAGAGTTACCTATCAAACCGAAAGGTCATTCTACTAGGGCCTTGGCCACCTCTGTAGCCTTCCAGTCTAGGTTGCCCATGGATTCTATCTGTGCAACTGCTACGTGGGTAAATCCTCATGCCTTTATGTCTCATTACAAGCTGGATATAATCTCCAGGAGCAGAGCTGACTTTGGTTCCACTGTTCTGAAGAGTCTGTTCCAATGAGCCGCCCAGGATTGTAGGTGCTAGGGGCGCTGTCCCAGCCAGCAAGAACGAAGGCGAGATAGACAACTTAACATAAAGAAGTTATGTACCTACCATAACGTTCCATGTTAGTTGTCTTCATCTCGCCTTCTTTCTTGCGTCCCACCCTCCATCCCCCTGTCCTGTTGGACCGAGAGGAGTTCTGGTTTCACTGGATGAGTGTTCTCTGCTTTGTTTCCTCTACTGACTTAGAGAGTATGACAGGTCTGCTCAACCTATTTGTATAGACAGGTATATTCTCTGACTATTTCTTGGGTTAGCTATTTCAAACGAGATCTGGGTAGCTATCGCTAGGCATCATGGGATAAGGGGTAGCCTCGAGCCAGTAAACAGCTCTCGAGCTATAGAAGATGGCTCGGCTCCGATCCCAAGCAGAAAGAAAGAAGGCGAGATGAAGACAACTAACATGGAACGTTATGGTAGGTACATAACTTCTTTTTCCATTGTACATAATCTTTGTATTGCTTTTCACTTGTTAAATTGAATTAGTGGTCATCAAAATGTTTGTTTAAACTTGCTGCTGGGTTGTGCAACCTCTGAGTTATCTGTATTAGTTTCTGGGGCACAAGAAGAAAGCCCCCTTCATGGAATAATGTGTAGGAGGATTGCTCGTGTGTAAAAAAAAAAAAAAAGGGAAAAAAAAGTTTTTGACAAGTGTGCCTTTTATATTCATTGGTTTTAAGGATTCAAGTATTGCTGAAACCATCTCAGATTTATGAACCATATTCTTTCCAGGCATGTCCTCCTTAAAGTTTCCAGCATATCTAGATTAGAGGTTACCAACATTGTTGTCCATGTTCTGGAGACTACTGACAAGTGTTCTTGTGAGGCCATTTATGCCACGGCACAGAAGAGCTTTTATTTTTGGAAGGTCTGTTAATTTTGAATCAGATGCTCATAGTCTCTTTCAAATTATGATTTTCAGTGCTGTTTGTCATTCACCTGTCAACCATTTTAACCTGCCATGTTCTTGGTGGCCATAAAATGACACTGATAAATCTGTTTAATACATTATTAGAGGTATTTTTTCATCTCAAGCTTTCCAACTATCCTTTGCTCCTGCCACATAACTCTAATTTTGTGTGCTTTAGAAACTTATTTTAGTACCTTAGCAGTTATTTGAAAAACATAAACTTTTGCTTATGTTATAGAAGTAATTTTAGTTGCTTTGCCAGAGGATTTCAGAACTGCAAGTGTTTAAATGTAGGCAGCCATACTTCTGCAGGTGTTGGGTGTCTTTGCATATTAAATTTAATGTTCTTCCTATTCTGAAATGCATCTTCACATGTGTTTTGAATTTATTTGGAATGCATGTCAACCATTAGGAAGAAGTGCCTCATATGTTCCGTGTGTATAGAAAAGTGTAATTCTTCACATAGCATATGAAAGACTGCAGAAAGTCTCCACGAATTCTTTACAACTGTTTTATTTTCATTTGTCCTTGGGAACAGCAGAATCTGTTAATTTCTGAAAAATTGTCTGTGTAATATTTCTATGACAGATTAAAAACAAAATTCCCAGTATTGTGATCATTCATCTAGAATCATTTCAGTTGTCCTCTTTGGGAATGGTTTTGCTGCAGCAGTCTGGGATGCTGTTCATCAGTATTACTTTTCTGCTTTCACTTAATACTACAACTATGAAATTGTCTTTTATAAATGTTCAGGTGTCAGTCAAGCAGCATTTATTGCCTGCAGTGTGAGGCTGATAACTTCCAGTCTTCCAGATATCTTTTCTTAAGAATTGCTTTGAACTATTTCTTGAGTGGTTTGAAATAGGTGTGTCATTTAATAAAGGTGGTATACTCACACTAGAATTATGGTAGGAGCATATAAACATTTATAATGCGCTCTGGTTTTCTCAGTATGTATTTTATTGTTAATAAGATTCATTCTCAGGGTTGTTTCAGAGCCCTGCATATTAAACTACTGTTCTGTGCTACCTTTAGGATCTCTTTTCACATGCGATTTTCAGCTGTAACTTCATTCCATGATTTCAGGCATTGGTTTCACACACTCTCTCTCTCTCCCTGTATCTCCAAAATACTCTGCCTGCTCAGTAATTACAGTTTCTAGATTATGTGACATGCTTGACTTCACATACAGTGTCAACAGGAAAACCAAGAAAGGTGAAGGTGTCAGCCCTACCATGTTTACAGTGGAATTACATATTTACAACATGTTTGTCTGCTGGAGCAGTGCGTTATACTCTTGAAAGTATACGTATTTCCACATAAACTGAAATGTCTGCCCAATATGTAAATCTGTAGGCACAGCATAATGTAAATGTTTTCACAGATCTTCAGTTACACTAAATTTTTACGTTAGTGATTTGTCTGCTTCTCAGCTGCCTCTACCATCTGTGGCAGTCCTTATTCAGTAGATGATGCAGAGTTCCCTGAGTTGCTTCATCTCTGTTCACATTATGTGCTTTAATAAATCGAAAACTATTTATCTTCTTTGGGCCTTCAGCTTTTAACCTGCCAGATAGTTCTGAAGTTGATGCAATGTGCCATACAAGCACATTATTACATAACCTGCCTTCCTGTTCCATATCAGTGGCTTCCCCACAGACTTCTTCTTAAGTTGATATCTTCCACCATAGAAAAGGCTGCTGACGTATAATAGCCTGCCTGGAAAGACTTTTAGAAATGTTTCTTCTGTTCTTCAAGCTATGTAGGTAAGATCTACAGTGTCGCAGCATGTATGAGTATTTGTCGTCTCAGCAACAGTTGATTATTTTTTTTTTTTGCAGTCCCACCTCACCAGTGTCTGTCCATCACCAGCCCCCTCCCAGCAATTCAACCCATTTGTTCCCATCATAGGGTCAAGAGACAACTGGTGGAGCCATCGTTCAGACAGCCACCAGTTTTTTTTTTCTTTTAGTCCTATCTTCCCTTGTCTTCTCCTGCAAATGCCTGGATAAGCAGCTGAAGGGGGCCAAGTGCTGGACTGCCCATGCTGGTCATTCACAAAGGACATTGCCAGCAAGCTTCCCTGGCCCCACCCATAAAGCATGAGAAGGTTTTCCTCAGTCTCCTTGAGGAAACTCACATTTCCTATGTGCTTCCCAAGTATTCACAGCCTCCCCTGTCCCTCAGGAGAGGTGAATGGGGCACATACCTCCACCCCTGTCCCTCCCTGTTTGTCTTTTCCAGTGCCAGAGCCACTAATCGAACCCTGGCCACCTGGGCTGCAGTTAGGTCTGCAGCCCTCTACTCCATAGAACCAGACAAGAGCTAATTACTTGAAGATTATATGGTAGAGAGAGACATGAATTAAATTGTGCCTTAATGAAAGTTTTTGTATGTTTTTATATGAGATACAAAACTGCAGTGTTCTGCGTCGCTGCACTGTCTACTTTTTATATAACTCCAGGATTGCCAAACCTTTTAGAAAGAAAAAATGTGTGGAAAGTTTCAGGCTTGACAGAAGCACTATTTGGGCAATCATTTTCAACTAAACAGTCTTTAAACAATTGTTAATTGCTGAAGCAGCTGATGAATACCATATGGTATACATACTGTTTTACTTCACTGCTAATTACCGTTTCATGTAGGATAAGAAGAAGTTACTAGGTTATAGGCCCTGAGGCCCTTATAAACCTAGCCAAGAATTTAGACCATATTCCAACAAATCAGCACTCTATGCCTCTGACCAGCAGGGACACAGGTGTAATCCCAGGGCTGTATTTTCCGTTCCCCATCCAGTTATCAAGGTTGTGCTTAAAAAGGGTTAATGAGGTCCTCTGCTTGATGTGGAGAGGGAGTCTGTTCCACAGAAGGGGGAGTTTCTGTGACACAAATCTGTCCTGCCAGCAAGTCCTATTGATGTCACAGACTAGGTTGAGGTTACGCATTTGGGTTAATTGAGTGGAGCTTGACTTGTGGATATGCAGCAGTCTCATCAAGGTGGGATCTGAGATTGCTTTGTATGCCAGATGGACATCATCTCTGAGGAGTCTGTATGAGACTGAGTAGAGGGACAGGGCCTTCAGCCTGTCTGTGTAGGGTAGATGTTTGAGGCCCTGGATTCTCTTGGTGAGGAACCTCTGTGGTCTGTCCAGCTGCTGCATGTGCTTTGTGAGGTACATGCTGAAAGTGGCATTGTACTCAATAATGGGTCTTATAAGGGAAGAATACAAGGATGTTATGACCACCTTGTCCCTGAATGAGATACCCTTACTAATGAGGTGGGCCATGTAGAAAGCTTTCCATACAATGGAGACAATATGGTGGTCAAAAGTCAGTTTGCTATCAACCTGGGTGTCCAAGTCCCTCACGACTGATTGCGTGCTTAGGATGTTGTTGTTAATGTGGTAATTTGTGGGGATGTCACTCTCCCCAAAGGGGATGATGCATTTTGTAGCATTCAGTTTAGGCCATGTTTCTAGTACCAGTCATTTGTTTTGGTGAGACCCTTTTGAAGGATGTCCACATCAATAGGGGAGCTGATGATAGCACCCAGCTTACAGTCATCAGCAAACTTGGTCAGCTATACCCACTGGTTTTAGCCTACACCTCAGAAAAGTATATCCCAAACAACAGAGCCCCCAAGACTGATCCCTGGGATACACCACTTGTTACAGGTCTGCTGCTTGAGGTGGCTTCCCCTGTTTTGACTAGGTGGGTTCTATCAGTAAGCCACTTTGCTACCCATCTGGTAACATATGGATTGATGCGTAGTTGAGAGAGTTTACCTATTATGCTCAAGTGGGAAATAGTATCAAAGGCTTTGGCCAGGTCAGGGTAGGCGGTGTGCACCGTCTTCCCCTTGTCCATGGCTTTGGTGACTGTCTCAAAGAAGTTGACCAAATTTAACAGGCATGACCTCCCCATGATGAAACCAAACTGTGTGGAATCAAGTATTTGGAGGTTGCCAATGCCCTTGTTAATGAGGCCCATTGATAATCCGCTCCACAGCCTTGCAGATCAGGCTAGTTAAGCTGATGGGTCTATAATTAACTAGATCACTGGACGCTCCACCTTTGTTCAAAGGGATGACAGTGGCTGTCCTCCACTTGCCTGGATGAAGCCGGTACTCATCCTTTGTTTGAATAGGTTGCCTAATGGTGCTGCAAGTTCCTGCCTGAGTTCATGTAGGATGCAGCCTGAGATGTTATTGGGCCCCATGTAGGCTGTGTTTTTTGCTTTTGAGAGGTCAGTGATGACTTGCTCCCTAGAGTTAAGGGAAGGGGGGCAAGTTTTGGGGATGTCCTGATTTACTGATGGGGAGGGGGGGGGCAGAAGGTTTAAGTTTTCACTGAACCTGTCTGCCAGCAGGTTGGCTATATCTACAGCATTTGTGTGTGTGGTGTCCTTGATCACCAGTTCTGAGCAGATCTGAGTGCTTCCTTTGAGATCGAGGACATATGTAAAGAGCACATTATGACTGTCTTTAGTAGATGTTTCCAGTTTGGACTTGAAGTTTGCTTTATAGGATTTCACTAGTGCTCTTATTTGCTTGTTCAGGTTAAGGAGAGGTTTTGCTTCCAATTAGGCACCTGCTCCTTCTTGGTCCTGGACAACAATTTTTTTCCTTTTATTATAGAGTTTATTTATTGCAGATGTCCACCAGACAGGTTTACTATTCCTTGAGGAGGAGGATTTTGTCCTGTTGGGTGTTCCTGATTCCATGCAGCTATATACATGCTCGTATAGTACTTTGGTGTAGGATTGGACATATGTGCCAGTCCCTGTGGAGAGGGAGGGTCTATGAAGCTGTTTATACCTTCCCTCAGGAGGTTGTAATCCGCTTTGGAGAAATTGTTTGTTTGACACTAGCTAGGGGGAGGGGTTGGGGGGTGGTGACTTTGAAAGTGACCGCTTTGTGGTCAGATCTTACCAGGGAGGATGACACTGTAGGGATGCTGCAGTGGTTACTCATGTTGGTTAATACCAAGTCCAAGATATTTTCATCTCTTGTGGGGCCGTCTACCAGCTGGTCTAAGGCACTTGCATTGATGAAATCAAGGAATCTCTGGTCATGTGTGTTGTGGCATGAGTAATTCTTCCAGTCTATGATTGGATAGTTAAAGTCACCCAGGATAAAGGATTGAGTATTGATAGATTCAAAGTGGTCCAGATAGTTGAAGTGGGCATCTTGAGTCATAGTCAGGGGTGCCTGTAGCTAGCTATGATTTAAATAGGGGTCTTATCAATGGTTAACTGCACCTGGAGTGTGTAATGTGCGTCATACTTTTTGACCAGCATGCAGGTGTGTATGTCTTTCATATATATGGCAACTCCATCTCCTTTTGCTTTGCTGCCCATGGTTTGGGGTCTGAATGAATAATAGGATGAGTAACCTGGTATGCCTGGGGTGCTCTCCACAGCTTTGAATCAGGTTTCTGCAACTGCACAAATGTCAGCATCTTCCAGATTTAAGAATGCTTGCAATTACTGCAGTTTAATGTGTAGACGTCTAGCATTTAGCAGCATGACCTTTAGTTTGTGTTTTGATGAGATTTTCTTGCTGGTAGTTTTGACCTCATGGCATTGCCTAAAAATGCACTATGGGGGAGGGAAGAGCCTTTGCCAGGAGCCTGAAGCCGAATGGAGACAGATGCAGGCCATCTCTGGCAAAGCATCATGGTTTGTCAATCATGTCTTCCTAGGCTGTCAGGTACTAGATCCCCTTGGAATGACACCAGAAACTAAGCCAATTGTTAAATTCAGTGATTTTTCTGTTTGTATTGAGATGTCATTCTGGCTGATGGTAGAATGCTGCTTAAGGCTGGGAACATACCTGCCTGGGACAAACATTCAGCGAATTTGATCATGTCTCTCTTCATATAGTCCAGAGAGGTATTTCTCAAGTCATTCATGCCAACATGGACTATAACAGAGTCATAACAGTAGCTGTTGTTTAGAGACTTGAGTGCATGGGGTGATAGAGTGGATTCTGGCACCTTACAAACAACTAACCATGACTTTCTCCTTATCCAGACTGATGAGGTGCACATCTGTGTGTCTCACAATGGAGTCTCCTGTGAGTAATATGTTGGGTTTATTTTTAGGCCTTAGTGGCTGTGAGACACAGCTGTGTGGATTATATGTTATTTGTAATGTGGTGGGCAGTGGAGTTTGCGTGTGTTTTTGCCTCGGAGGTCTCTTTTGTTTGGGTATGTTTTTGCTGAGGACCTCCGTATATGTGATTGTGTGTTGTGTAGGTGTGGATGGTGTTTGAGGTGTGATGTTTGTATTGACAACCTTCTCAGTGCCAGATATACTGGCTTGTGAGGGTGAGATCACTGACTCTAGGTTCTTAAGGTAATTGCATCTCTCACAAATTGTGTTCCTAGGTGTTTGTAGTAGAGGGTTGTCCTCACCATGCCCATATTAACCAGAAAGGCAGGAGAAAACGTAGGAAATTGTCCGTCCATATTTTATAGAAACTGAGGGAAAGAAGCCAGAGAGAGCTAAGAGGGTAAAGGGTGGAAGGTCTAAGACTAGTACTACTAGGTGATCACACAAGTGCTACTAAGGGAAATTCTGTAGCTATAATACCTCACAAAGGGTTAAAAACAGTGCAGCTGTACCTCTGGATGTAGCAAACCTTTATCCAAACTATGCTACTCAACTTAAGGTTTAAGAACACAGTAAAACTCACTAAAATGCACAGATTAACCACTTACAGACAAAAACAGAACTCACAGTATGAATAAATATAGTTAAACTGTAATGAAATGTAGTAAAATGCAGTTAAACAGTAATGAATTTGCAGTAAATAGCAATGAAATACAGTAAAACAGTAATGAAATGCAGTTAATCAGGAAATTGCTTCAAAACAGTGCAAATGTGATAAATTGGCTCACAATCACAACAGTAAAGAACAGCTCAAATAAAGCAATTCAGTAGAACACTGTCATCAGTTTAATAAGGCTACCTACAAGCAGTAACAAATGCAGCAACTGAAAACAGTTGAAGACCTAAGCATGAGCAACAAAATGAAGTAGGAAGAACAATATATATATATATATATATATATATATATATATATAAATTTTGTAAGTAGAAAGTGAAGAGACAGAAGATAATTCAAGGTTAAGAAGCTAAATGGGTGGGCCTTCACATTTGATCTCACTGTACTCAGTAGAAGGAGCTGATGCAATGGGACTTGGGGGATTGTCCAATATCAAATTTATAGTAGAGGCGGGCAACTCAAAAGCCACCAAGCTTTAGTACCACCACAACAGTTGGGCAAGTTGGTGGGATACAAAATCAGAACAGAGATAAGGATTGAATTCACTAAGCCTAAAAATAGTTGCACAGTTTAAACAGATATGCAGCAAATATTGTTTTAGTTAATCAGAAGTGCAGAAAACAGTTGAGAATAAGCACTTATCTTTTGTAGTCGCACAGTAGTTTTTGTAAAACAGCAGAGCAAGTGCAGGAGGCCTAACTCACTGAAGCTTTGAGCAAACAAGCACAAACTGGTTTAAACACTAACTGTTTATGGCAGAGAAAGAGGAACCAGCCAAATTATCCAATCAAAAATACACAGCCCTGTAGTAGTAACTCTAGCCAGATTAGACCAGACTGAATCTCCCTCCCATGAAGAAACAGCTAGGCCTCTCTAGACAAAAGATTTCTTCCATTGTATCATCAGTCCCATGCCATATGTCTCTACTGTGACAACCCTTGAATTTGTGGAGATGTACTGTATTACTTCAGTGGTAATCATTCATCTCATTTCACCATTTCATTCATTACTTGATCATTCATATAAAATCCTTCTCTAGCATCATTTTGCTGGTCACATATTGCTTCTTTCCTTTCCAGCTTTTGTTTTACCAGCTCTGTTAATTCATCCTCCCTCCTGTCACATTGATGCTGTTGTTGCTGTATAGTTGGCGCATTTTAAGTCTTCACCACAGTAGATCTCTTGCAAACTGACTGTTTGTTCTTAGGCTGCAGCTCATTTCTAACCAACACTCTCCCAGTTGTGAATGCATTTGCAAATATTATCATTAAAGAATATTGACACTGCTTTTTGGTCTATATCTAGAATCTAATATTATTCCCTTTTGTAGACTGATTTCAATAGATTCCACAGATTCGTGCTTGATTTGTAGTTAAACATTCTCTTCCTCTGCTCTGACAGGTAAATTAATACCTTTAGACACTTCAGTTGTCATTTAGCTCATTCTCCATAGTGTAGAGTCTTGTAAGGTTCTGAGCAGATCCACTCACTCTTCTGTAGAATTTCAGTGCTCTGGTGCTACATAACATTTTGATTTGAGTGCTAATTTGATTGTACAATCCATGACTTGCTCGTCATTATTTGTTATGAGTTGCCTGTGAATGGCAGTCAAACAAGTATATGAGCTTGGACGTGCAGAGAAATGGTCTGGGAATTGGGTAGTTCTATTCAAGTATGCAAATGCAAATGAAGAGGTCTATTGAGAAACGTGATATTACATACATGAAAATTACACTACCATACTCCAACAACAAAAAAAATTGTGTTGTGTGGACACTTTCCCATTGGTGCAGTTAGTTCTTTTCTTGAAAATTACAGTACCATCCTAAAAGTTAAAGAATGTAAAAAGTAAAGTATAAACCTATCCAGACATTAAAGATTATCTTTAACGTTTCATCATGTAAAGTGGATTTCCTGATTCTAAAATTTGTAGTTTTTACTTTAATTACTTTAGTGGAACTGTATGTATTAAGTTTAATAAGCTTGTGTTTTTATTTACAGTATGCTGAGCAGCTGCCCAATTATTCCCGAGCTCTTGTCATCTGGTAATGCCTTCTAAGGATGCAGTTTTAGGAACAGACAGTTTGTAGTGTGTAGGTATGTTTTTGGTAAGACTGTTGCAAAATTCAGCACATAAAGTGCCACAGAATGAAGGACAATCAGTCAGTCAGTTAGACAATAAATTAGTAGGTTTCTCCACAGCAAGCTTGAGTGAAGATTCTGATACCTTGTCATCTACTTTAAAGAGGAAAAGACAAGACCCTAAGAATTCTGAGGAAGAAGATGAGAAATACAGCTTACTCACCAGTTATGTTTTATATACGGATTTATTTTTCATTACATTCACCAACTGAGAATCTAACTTTTTTTTTTCTAAGAAATGGTGAGCCTTGGGATAGTGTGACTTAAATAAGAATATAAAAAGCTCTCTTCCCGCAAGTAGAGAGACCTTGAATAAATTGGGGCAGATATGTTCCATGCATTGGTCAGTCCTCCTCTTAATCCTTAGACAAATTAATTAGTAAAAGGCAGGTCACAACATTCTGACACACACATCTCTGCCCCCAAACAATATGACAGATTATGCAGGGGTTTGATGGTCACTAAGGCCTTTACAGAGTGCCTAATACAAGCCTTGGTGTGGTAGATTTGATAGCAGTTCCCCTCCCAAGAAGTCTTAGTGGTGGATCTTTGCAACCAGATAAGAAAACTATAATTCTTTTGAGGTATTGAGTGTATATAGCCGCATCACTTGGGCACTTAGGGTTTTAAACTGTCTGGTCCACATAAAGTCAAATCTGGCTGCACTACTCAAATTAAAGAAATTGTAAACCAGGCTTCAGAAGGGATCTTCAAATAGAAACGTACAAAACTGAACAAATGTAAATTGGGGTGGCATGTGATAAAGTGCACTTCTGATGGCACTGATGCATTCTTATGGCCTGCATCTTCTGGGGTTGCTGTGAATCATGTTGCCTTACCAAAACCACCAAGTCTTCCATAACTATACCAGAGCATCTCTCCTAAATTCTTTTTGGATGCAGACGTATTATTCATACGGAAGGAGCGAACTTTTCTCTCTGAATTTTCAGACCCCAGCAACCATTTGGAGATAATGTAGCAGATTTCCCTCTGAAAAAAATGACCATATTCCAAAAGTTTGATAACAAAGGACAAACATTAGACTTTTTCATCCCAAAAAGTAGCCTTTCTCTGCAAAGAAATGATGTTCTGTGGTATCCCCTGTCTATCTCACTGTGATTGCAAGGAGATATTTTCCCCCATAGTACATCAGCAATTTCTGAGGTTTGCACACAGTTGAAAAGTCCATTTTAAAGACAGATGGATAGTAGACTTATAGTTCACTCTAGTTCATTTTTTTTGTATTTTTGAACATTTAAAGTAATACACTTAACTGTGTACAAAATGCAGTTTTTAAAATAAAGTAAAATTATGAACATAAAAATATTCCATTCAGAATAAAAGTGACCACAAAAGTACTACTCCAAGTTAAAGAAATTGAAAGAATAAGAGCATTAACCTGAATACTTTTATGGAATGTACATGCAGGAAGCCCATATATCTATGTAAGAGCTTACAAAACAGTGGTGCGGCCAGTACTATTGCATGGCACAGAAACCTGGGCAGTAAAGGCAGAGCAGATGAGAAAGCTAGAAGTGATGGAAATTAAGTGCCTGAGAATGGTGATAGGATGTCCACTGTGGGACAGACGAAGACATGAGGACAAAAGAGCAGAAACCAAAGTAGCTCTAATTGCAGAAAAAAATGAATGAGATCAGATTACAGTGGTTTGGGCACATGTACAGAAAAGTAGAAGACAGTATGGTGAAGAAGACTTGGGACAGACAGGAAGAAGGTAAGAGGAAACGAGGGCATTCAGCAAAGAGGCCGATGGATTGTGTGAAAGAAGATTTGAATCAGTCAGGCATGAGTGTCGAAGAAGGCAGAAGTGTGGGATTGAACTGAGAGAGATGGCAACAGTTAACATGATACGTTGACCCCATGAAGAAAAAATGGAAAGAGGGTGCTGATGCTGATGAGATATATATATATATATATATATATATATATATATATATATATATATATATATATATATATATCCATTAACACATTACCAACCTTGTTTAGGTAAGAGATAGAAGGAATAATTTTTGCAGTGCTTCAGTATTAGCCTTTTATTTGCCAGGAGTCAATGCAACTGCAAGTAGCTAAATAATCAAATAAAATTCTGGTATAAAATAATTATTACAGTTGCAGGATGGGAATCCCAATGACAGCATTTAGGAGGATACTGTGGATTGATGCAATCTGTTTTCATTGTTGAAATGTACTTTACCATAAATTAGTTTTATTTGAATAGATCTGTTATGTAGTGACAGATGTTTGAAAGGAATTTTATAAAGGTAGACTTTCAATAATGATGATCTAAAATGAAATTAAAGTTTCTACTTAACCTTCCTTGTAAAATTCAAAATATTTTATTATACAAGATTGAAGTATAAATGTTAATAATTGTGTCTTTATTGATTAGATTTTAGCTGTCCATCTGTGGAGCATATACAATGTTAATAATTTACAGCAATTGTATTGCTATAGTTGTACCTCATAATTCAAAAGAACAGCAGTTAAGGGAATGTGAAACATATTTTCCACCTTGCTGGTTGAAATAAGGAAGTACATATTTAATTATAGATAATATGTATTATTTTTGTAAATATGTGTTCATTTTAGTATAGGTGAATATGCACTTATTTTAATATACCTATGCAGCATTAAATATTCAAGTGCAATTGTTAGAATTAGAGTAATGCAAGGCTTAACATTAGGAACCATTGAAAACTATTCTGATTCTTATTTAACACTATCCATTCAGTTGGAGTGGTATTTTAGCATAATAATATCTCTCCTTATTTTAACTGTACTGGTATCTTAATATTGCATTGCAGTTAGATTAAACAATTTCTAAAGTATAATGATAATGGCTAAGGAAATTCCAACGTATATATAGCCACTGTCTGTGGGCTTCAGGTTCAACTGCCATAGTCTTCTGCTAGAGATAATCTCTAATATTATTGGAGGGATATTAGGCTTTGTAAATGAAAAATTAACTGTGTTTAACAATACATTTTTTTAATTCATTGATCTTAGAAATGAACAAGTAAAATGGATGATTACATTTATTGTTGATTTTTAAGTTAAAAATGAGGTAGTTCTTATACTCTGATTAATTAAAGTGGAATAAGGATAAGAATATTCTGCACCCAAATACTTGAAATCAGTACCCACAGATACATTATCTACTGCTGCTGACTAAATATATCCAAAACTAATACTCAAATGTCTGAACTCAGTAACCAGCATTATATTGTCTGTTTCCTGACTAAATATCCAAGGTTAAAAGTGTACAGATTTGTAAAAAAAATGCTCTGTATACCACCATACTCTGGATCAATGCAAACTTATTATTCATTTTCAGTATTTCAGAACAGTAATCAGGAGATGGTATTAAGAGATTGTCCATATAAGAAAATTAGAATATTTGAGATAGCTGTTTTTATTGCAGAAAATGATTCATATATACAAAACATTAAATGATGAGTAGCTGGAATAAAAAGTGTTGCTGTCAGAAGGCATTTCTGTCTCATTTTGAAGTCAGAAGTTTGGTTCACTCAAAATTTGTTTACATTCATAGATATATTCTTTGAAACTGAATTCTAATTAATTGTGCATTGTGTCAAATTTGTTTTGTAGCATTAGTTATCTGCCTTTAAGATAAGGTTTATTTACAGGGACTGTGAGAAATATGCTTCAATGCAGCAAATCATGAGACAGGAGAAAATAAAAATTCAGCTCATTTCCATCACTGCTGTTGGACTTGTACACAAATTCTGTAATAAAGCATGAATTAGAAATATCAGTCAATTTTTGACAGTGTCTTGCATTCTTCACTCACAGAGTTTTTAGTAACACAAGACTTCCACACTTAAGTATTTTCAACATTTTTTTATTTTTTTTACATACAAGTTTTATAGTAAATCAAGACTTAGAACCACTATTCCACGTTAATAAGCTTTACACCTTATTTTCTTTGCAAGCTAATAGATTTAGTCCAGTAATTGGGGGGGGGGGGGGGGCGCCTTCATCTTTCACAGGCATGTAACTCTTTTCAAATTCTCTCAGTCCAGAGATAAGAAATCCAAATCTTGTTGGGGTAACAAGTTGATGTAGCTTCCCAAGCAGCTGATTCTCATCATTTTCCTTCCTTTTTGTGGTTTACACATACTGCCTGCTAAAAGGTCACCCTACCTGTACTACAAAAGCTAAGGTGCTTTCCCAGGCTTGTCATATTTCTACAAGACCAGAGAATTCATGTACCTAATAAATAAAAATCCCATTAGGTAAACCACACACATCATAAATTAAGCAAGTACACCTCATAGGGAGTTGCTACTGATGTAATTTTATAGCAGGGTAAGATTAACTGAAGAGTTTAATTACCATTAGTCATATGTTAGTTATGATAGAAAGCAAACTGAAAGGGAAATATCATCTGATCCAGACAGGCAGCTAAATAAACATTAATCACCTTGGCAATAATTATTTGATCACTATTTAATATGCAGCCTGGACAGTAGTGTTCTATGTTATTTCCCCCTTTCCTACTTTTCTTTCAGGTGTACTGTTTGTGATTGGCAAAGAATTCAGCAAGGACTATCCATTATATATTATGTAATTGACAGTAAACGTTAAGCAAGCTCATTTGAAAAACACACAAAGTATTCATTTGGACCCCTTCCCCTCACTTATGAAGTCAGGATCCTCAAGTTCCTGTGCAAGAACCATATGACTGATGCACCTGTAATGTCCCTGAATACATACAAAAAGATCAAGCATCAAAACACCAAAAAAAAAAAAAAAAAAATTAAAACAGAAACTAATATTTTTTTGCAGGGTGTCAAGCCCCCTGCTAATTATATATGTCAACTCTGAGATTGCATAGCAGTGGGGTAAGGGTCAGTTGCCACTCCCTGTTACTCCACAATCTCCCAAACAGTAATGCTCAGTTATACATGTTCGATCCATGTTTTGCCTCATGTTTTGGTCTGTTCATCATTAAAATGTGTGGTTTTCTGGCTAATTATTTAACATTGAAGTCTCTGAATAAAGACAGATTTAATGTTGTCATTTTTGTTTGTTCCTCAATGAATGGGTCTCAGATCTAACTTGGCCACTTTTCAATGAATTCTAGGATCTGACTCTCAAACTCTTCCCTTTACTCATAATGCTTCTGAGCACTGCATTTTCTCAGATCTCATTTGCTGCTCTAAAGATTCAATTGGGATTGTGTTCTCACAAGATCTATCTTCATATTATTGGAAATTGTGAGTAAAAAAACTTCAGAATTTAACTTTCTTCATTGATTATAACTTTTATAGTATCCTGTCTTTACCCACTAGGCTAGTGTATCCCATTTACCATCCTTTGGTATTCTTTTATTACTATCATTGGTATTTTCTGTATGTTAAGTTGTCAATCTCACCTTCATTCTTGCTGGATGGGTTCGGAGCCGATCCTCGGCTCCGACTCGGCACTTGCTTAGCTTGAGAACTCCTTTTACCAGCTCGAGGCAACCCTATATCCCATGATGCAAGGCGAGACTACCTCAGATCTCGTTTGCCGCTTTGCGAAGAGGTCTCTTTTTTGCCAGCTCAGGTGAGTTTGAATTTTCAAACAATTTAGTCAGGGTTTTTCTCTCCCTTTCTTTTTTTAAATAGTCAGATAGTGTGTAGTTTTTCTACAGCCCACCCTATTTCCCCTTTAATTAAACTTTCAAGTTAAATTGCTAAGTTTCTAACTTCAGTTAGGCCTAGGCTTCTTTCTCTTAATCCCTATCTGTGTGTGTGTTTTTGAGATTAATAGTGTGACTGTTTAGGGTGTGTGTGTTTTTTACTTAGACTATGTCTAGGGAAGGAAAGGTCTCAGGCTTCAAGAAGTGTGACTCGTGCTGTCAGAAAATGTCTCTGACAGACGGTCACACTTCTTGTGTTTACTGCCTGGGGCCTTTACACCTGCAGGACTCCTGTGCTATATGTCATTCTTTTTGCCAGAGAGTCCTGCAGGAGAGGAGGAACAAGTTAATCCTCTGTGGCTTATTAAAGCCAGAAGGTTCACCCACTAAGACTGGGTCGAGTAAACCTTCAAAGCCACCTAAGGTTCAGGCTACAGTTGCTAAACCTTCCCCGGTGGCTCCGACTCCTTCGGAGTCGAGATCGGCTCCGGCTGGAGCTGATCTTTCTACCTCTGATGTGGTAGTGTCGGTTCCTACCGGCTCCAACACTCAATCTACAGTTGCCTTGTCGGCTCCGGCTGGAGCCGACGTGTTATCCAGTATCAGAGCCGAGAAGCCTTCGGCTCCATCTGGAACCCAGAGGACATCAGCTTCGATGGCTTCGTCCAAGAAGAGATCTCGGTCCCCTTCTTTGGAGTCAATCCACTCGGCACCGAGGTCTCCTCTTTTGTCGGAACGGAGTCATCGGAGCCGATCTTCGAGATCTTCCAGGCTGTCTGACCACGATTTAGAGAGGGTGGTAAGCAGGCTGTTGAAGTCACAGGCACTAGCCCAAATGCTCCATAGCCCGTCTCAGCAGACTTCGGCTATTGCTCTTCCCCTTGAACTTCCTCCTCCGACTCTCCTCCAGAGTTCGGAGCCGGAGCTTCTCGGAACAGTGACCGTGTCGGCACCGGAGCCGATACATCCCCTTTCGGCTCCGTCGTCTTCGGCTCCGATCTCCTCCATGAGACCTTCCCTGGAGGGATCCGGTCGTCGAGTTTCCCTTGTCGGCTCCGAGGGGGCTAGTGGCATCGGACCCTTGTCCGACCCCGCTCTCCCTCTCGGGGCTTCGGCTTTGGTAAGCTCGGCACCGACATCGGCCTCGGAGCCTTCTCTCTCAGTGGAGCCGGGAATTCCTGTTTCTTCGGAACGGGAATATTCTGGTCTCCCTGGGAGAGGAGCCTTTGAGGTGATGAGGAGTGTCCTGGCACCTGAGCCAGGTCAATGGTCCATCCCTTTAGCTCCTCCCTCTTCGGTGCCTGTTGATGTCTCTTGCCAGCCTCTTGCTCTCAGGCCCAGGGATCCATCGCCCCAGGTTTCCCCATTGGGAATAACTTCCTCTTCCGAGGTTTCTCCTGATCCCGCAGGGGAACCCCCTCGGAAGAGGACGTGTAAGAGGAAACACACAGACTCCCCTGAGTCTACAACATCTGATACCGACTTAGATGAGTCGGAGGGTTCCTCACGGTCCCCCTCTGAGGATGTCTCCTTTTCAGACATCCTTGAACTCCTCAAACAGAGGGGGAACTGGCCTTCCATTGACCCCTCTGAGGATGAGTCGGTATACCTGGAGGCTTTTGGATCCCGACCCTCCACCTCCTGGGTGTCTCCGCCTTTCGACCCACTTATGCAGGTAGTGGCTCGGAAGGCATGGGCAGCTCCAGATTCTGTGGAACCTGTCCCCAGGAGGCCATCCAAATTTATTACGGCCCCTTCAGACAAGCAGTTTCTTTCTAAGGGCGTCTCTGTGGATGCTATGGTGGTGGCGGCCACCAAGAAGGAACTTGCGGATCCTTCCGTGCCTGTCCATCCTCCTAACAAAGATTCTAGGACCATGGATAGGTATGGTAAGCGGATTTTTTCTTCAGCGACCTTTGCTATGCGTTCGCTGAACTACCTTTGTCATTTCACCAGACTTCAAAGAGATATTCTCAAGGAACTAGGTGAAGTGGTTCAGGATCCTTCAGCTGCTGGGGCTCAAGACAAGATTGCCTCACAGCTAGCAATCCTAAATTCTTTAACCAACTCCTCCATGCGGCTCATATCCTATGCAGCCGATGGAGCGAGCAGAGCCGCAGGCACAGGAGTGGCTCTTAGACGTCAAGCCTGGATGCGGCTTTGTAATTTCGCAGACCCCTTTAAGGCGTCCTTCACCAATACCCCCTTTGACGGTTCGGCTTTGTTCGGACCTCAGGTGAAGGAAACCTTGACCAGGTGTGAGCAAAACGGCAAAACTCTTTCTGCCGTAGGAGTCCATTTTTCCACCCCTTCTAGACCCTATCCCAAGGGTCAGAAAGGAGGAAACATGTGGTTCCGTAAAACCCAAGGAGCAGCGCCGGACACGCGTGGTCAGTTTACCCCCAGAGGCAGAGGGGGTAACAATAATAGACACCGCCCTAGAGGCAGGGGGGGTCCTCAGAATCAGGGCAACAGGGAGTCTCTTCCTGAGAAGCCCTTTCAGCATCCCTGAGGTGTTGCCTGACTGTCCACCCTTGGAGGCAGTCGGGGGAAGGATATCGCTGTACCCAGTAGCCTGGCGTTCCCTTTCACAAGACATGTGGGTACAGTCGATCATATCCGAGGGTTACAAAATCTCCTTGAAGGTATCCGTACCTCACCAATCCCTTCCAGACATCTCACCCGGTCAAAGGGATTTGGCAAAACAGGAGGTTTCAAAGCTCCTAGAAAAAAGAGCCGTCCAGACTGTTCCAGCAGACCAAGTAGGATCCGGCGTCTACTCGAGATTCTTTTTGGTCCCCAAAAGGACGGGAGATTGGAGACCTATTTTAGACTTGAGCAATCTAAACAGATTTGTCAAGAAGGCAAGATTCCGGATGGTCACGCTTCAGTCCATTCTGCCCTTTCTGGGCAAGGACAACTGGATGTGCTCGATAGACCTTCAGGACGCGTACTATCACATAAAGATACACAGATGCTCCAGGAGGTTTCTCCGCTTTCGGCTAGGGACCAGTCATTATCAATTCAGAGCCCTGCCCTTTGGCCTCACTTCAGCCCCCAGAGTGTTTACCAAATGTATGGCAGTGGTCGCAGCTCATCTGAGACGTCAAGGATTCCAGGTGTTTCCTTATTTAGATGACTGGCTCCTCTCCACCACCCCCAAGCATCAGCTTCTTCAGAGCAGAGACTACACTCTAAAGCTTTGCAAAAGGTTGGGAATATCGGTGAATTTCGAAAAATCTTCTCTGCTGCCTTGCCAATCTATCACCTTTATAGGCACAGAATTAAACACCGTCAGTATGTTAGCCAGACTAACAGATCAGAGAATTCCGGACATCCAAAAATACGTTCGGATTTTATTGCAGAGCAGCAAAGTCAAAGCCAGATTGGTTCTGAAGGTTCTAGGTCTTATGGCTGCGGCTATTGTACTTCTACCATTAGCTCGCTTCCACATGCGTCTTCTGCAGTGGATGTTATTCACTCAGTGGTCGTTCCAGAACCTTCCCATGAGACACGAAATCTTGGTTACACAATCGTGCAGGACTCATGTAACCTGGTGGATAACTTCCCCTCTACTTCATCAGGGCCGACCATTTGTTCCCCGTCCTCCGGTTGCCACAGTCACTACGGATGCCTCTCTGATCAGGTGGGGGGGGCATTATCAGGGCAGGATGGTCCACGGGACCTGGCAACCCATCGAATACCATCTGCACATAAATGTCCTGGAGATGAGAGCGGTGCTTTTAACGTTGCAAGCCCTCAACGACTTTCTTCCCGCGGGGACTATTGCAGTTCAAACGGACAATATGTCTGTGGTCTGGTACATCAACAAGCAGGGCGGGACCAGGTCCTATCCTTTATGTCGAGAAGCTCTCAGACTTTGGCAATGGGCAATCTCCTCTCATCGGTTTCTGACAGCAACGCACATCCCCGGCAGGTCCAACCTCTTAGCGGACAGACTGAGCAGAGCCATTCTCATGCCTCACGAGTGGTCTCTCAATCAATCGATAGTGGACAAGATATTTCTGAAGTGGGGCACCCCTTGTTGCGACCTTTTTGCTACGCCCCAAAACAACAAATGCCCGGACTTCTTCACCCTCTTTCCCCTACCAGGCCAACCCCTGAGAGACTCTCTAACCCAGGATTGGCCCCGGGGACTTCTATATGCCTTTCCTCCTTTCCCCTTAATTCCACAGGTCATTCAGAAAGCTACCGTTTTGAGAGCCAAGTTGATTCTCATTGCCCCTTACTGGCCTCGACAAATTTGGTTCCCGACCCTACATCGTCACCTCCTGGTGCAGCCATGGCATCTGGACCCAGTTCCGGATCTTTTGATCCACCAATCGGGTCAACAGCACCGGGCCATTCGTTCTCTCAACCTCACTGCTTGGTTGCTCCACTTCCTTCCCTAGCCAGGCTTCCTATGATCTCTGATCCTGTCAGAGATATATTAATAGCTTCTTTGAAGTCGTCCACCAGAACGGTTTATGCTAGCAAGTGGCGACGTTTTTCCCTTTGGGCAAACTCCAGGCACATTGATCCCTTTACTGCACCTGTGCATTCTGTTTTAGATTTTCTGGCTGAAGTTTTTCAGTCAGGATCCTCTTCATCAACAGTCAAAGTTCAATTGGCGGCTATTTCCAAATATCATGTTGGCTTGCAAGATCATAACATTATGTCACATAGACTATGCAAAGCCTTTCTGAGAGGAGTTTTTCTCCTAAAGCCTCCAATAAAACATCCTCCTCCACAATGGGATCTGAATTTGATGTTAGCATCCTTGATTTTACCCTTCGAACCGTCTGCTTCTTGTTCCTTGAAGTTATTGACCTGGAAAACTATATTCTTACTGGCTGTCACTTCAGCAAGGAGGGTATCCGAGATTCAAGCTCTCTGCATCCGTTCCTTACTTGGTTTTCACAAGGACAGGGTATCCTTGAGAACAAATCCATCCTTTCTTCCCAAGGTTGTTTCTCAAACTAATATTAATCAATCCATCGATCTACCAGTTTTTTTCCCAAATTATTCTGACAGAGCTGAACAAAAGCTTCATTTTTTGGATGTCCATCGTCAGCTCAGATATTATTTGCATAGAACTAAACAATTCAGGAAATCAGATCAATTATTTGTCTCCTGTGCAGAAAACAGGAAAGGTCTCCCAGTATCAAAAGTGACCTTGTCCAGATGGTTATCTTCCACCATTTCTTACGTGTATTCGCTCAGAGGCAAGCAACTATCCTCAAAACCGAAGGCACACTCAACAAGGAGCCTATCCACTTCAACAGCTTTTCAGGATAGGCTACCCATTGATACCATTTGTGCAGCAGCTACTTGGGCCACTCCTCATACCTTTGTCTCTCATTACAAATTAGATTTGGCCTCCAGGGGCAGAGCCAGTTTTGGTTCCACAGTACTCAAGAGTCTGTTCCATTGAGCCACCCGGGATACAGGTGCTAGGGACGCGGTCCCATCCAGCAAGAATGAAGGCGAGATTGACAACTTAACATTTAGAAGTTATGTACCTACCATAATGTTCCATGTTAGTTGTCTTCTCTCGCCTTCTTTCTTGCGTCCCTCCCTCCTTCCCCCTGGCCTGGACAGATCTTGAAGAGTTCCTCTTTATCAGATTCACTCTCCTTAGTTCTTTAGAGAGTCTATCTTAAGAACTTTTTGCCTAGTTCTTCTAGGCTAGTTTTGCTCTTCCTTTGGGATTAGTATTTTGGCAGGGTTATTTAGCTACCAAACGAGATCTGAGGTAGTCTCGCCTTGCATCATGGGATATAGGGTAGCCTCGAGCTGGTAAAAGGAGTTCTCAAGCTAAGCAAGTGCCGAGTCGGAGCCGATCCCCATCCAGCAAGAAAGAAGGCGAGAGAAGACAACTAACATGGAACGTTATGGTAGGTACATAACTTCTAATTCTTTTCTTTCCTTTTCCTTCCTTTAGCTTCTCTGTAAGGTATTATTAGTGTTACCATTGTTGGTATAACTTTTCCATCAGTATATATATTAAGAAAATCTTTCTTGTTTATAACTTTATTTTTTTCTTGGCAACTTTACAGTTGGGATAAGTTCTCAACTGTGACCGACAAGCCTACTGGATTTAAAAAAGTGCACTTCCAGTGGGCAGAAGATACCCAACTCTGATGATCACAGAGGGTGAGTCAATTGCCTGTCATTTCTTGTTCTATTTGTGCTGCCTTCAAAACCAGAGCCATTAGTGATCATCGAGATAAGGTAGTGCTTAAGGGGCTTTTACCTTCTGCAACTTCTTCTACCATTTCTACATCAGGGGCTCAAACCCCTTCTCAGAAATCAAAGTCCGTGGAGCCCAGGGAGCAAAGGAAGTGCTATCCTGTCAGGTCTACTAAGTCTGTTGTGACTTTGGAGTCTCCAGCTAAAGTTCCCAAACACTTGGATCCTAAACCCTTGGATCCAAAGTCTGTTACTCCTAAATCTTCTCGGCTCCAAAGCCCCCACTTCTCTCCAGAGCCAGTGTCTCAGACTGAGATCCCCCTTTTTACAGGAGACTCCAAGAAAGTCTTCTTGACCTCCTTCCACTTCGTCTTCAGTAAGGTCCTCCCGAAGCATTTCTGAAGCAGAAATGGATAGGATGATGATAAGGTCCTCAGAACACAGATTCACATGGGGTACAGTCTCCCATTGGCTCTGTGAGCCTTAAACCTCCATCTCTTACAGTCATCACTCCCTCTCTGGTCCAACCCTCTGCTTCAGAGCCCTTGGATCTGAGATCTCCAAGAGGTGTACCTTTGGATCTGAAGATGCTTTCATCATCGACTCCAACTACTTCCCTGATCCGTTCAGCTTCAACTCCCCTTGAGAAAGATGTATCTCAGAGCTTTAACTTCTGAGACAGATCCACGGGGATGACTTCAACTCCAAACCTTTCAGAGCCCTCACTTCCCATTGGGGCCTCAGTGTTAGACAGCTCAGCTCTGACTCCTCTCTCAGAGTGAAGTGTTGGGGAGGCACCTAGTTTGTCTGATCCGAATGTCTTGGCTTTTTTCAGATTGGCCTTGGCTTCTCCTGGTTCCTCTGTCTTTGAGGTAGTGGAGAAGGGTATTCTCTCACCCGAGAGAGGTCTGAACTCTTACTTCTTTGGATCTTATTCCTGTTCCCTCTTTGGATCCTGTGTCTGATTCTTTTCATCCTATTCCACAGAGACAGCCAGCCAATAAAGAGCTTTCAGTCAGTTCCAGCTAGAGAACTCCCTGCCTCTTCCAATACTTTTCCAGAGCACCCCTCTGAAGAGGTCCCCCAAAACAGGTTGTACAAAAGGAGACACTTTGATTCTCCTCAGGAATCTTTTACAGAAGACACAAACTTTGATGAAGGGGAAGGGTCCCCCAGATCTCCACCAGAAGATGTCTCCTTAGGAGACATTTTAGAATTCCTACACCAAAAAAGTGGTTGGTCTTTTCAAACCCCTTTTCAAGAGGAGTTGGTGTTCCTAGAAGCCCTTGGGTTTGCCTCATCTACAGCTCAAGTTACCTCCCCGGTGGTTGAGCTTATAGATCTTGTCTCTCACCAGGCATGGAGGGAACCAAACACTGTAGAAATGATCCTCAGGCATCCAGACAAGATTCTTGGAGCACCTGCAGATAGACAGTATTGGATTGGAGTAAAGGAATTCCCATGGATGCCATGGTTATTGCTGCAGCTACTAAAAAGAAGCTGGCCAAGCAGAGTTTCTATGTCCATCCCCTAATAGAAAATCTAGGGTGTTGGACAGTTATGGGAAGTGAGTTTATGCCTCAGTGACATTTGTGTTATGGTCACTAAACTGTCTGGCACATTTCACTAGGATACAGAGGGACTTGATTAAAGAACTCTTTAACTCTACCCCTGGGTCCATGTCACTGGAGGAAGAGAAAACATACTTTTCATAACTGGCCAACCTACAATCTATATCTAATGCATCTATGAGTTTAATCTCTCATGCAGCTGAAGGGTTCCTCATGGGTCGCAGGTTCATAGGTGTGTACTAGGCTAATGGCCCTGGAGGCTTTACAAACCTAGCCCATAGGATTACCCTGGCATTGTGCCACACAACCTTAGTTCCCAATGCCTTTGTTGAGTAGAGCCACTGGAATGATCCCCGGGGTGAATTTTTTATTTCCCATCCACTCATCAAGATTTCTCTTGAAAAGGGCCAGTGAGGTTTTCTGTTTGACATGTATGGGAAGTCTATTCCATAGCATGGGCAATCTCTGGGTTATGATCCTGTCCCTCCAGCATGTTCTGTTGATTGTGGTAATGAGGTTGAGGTCTCTGGAGCGTGTGGTGCAGAGGGATTGGGATTTCTTTAGATGTAGCATTTCTAACAGCTGGGTCAGACATGGCTTTGTAAGTCAAGCAGAGATTACCTCAAAGTAGGCAATATGAGACAGAGAATAGTTGGAGTTTTTTTGAGTCTGTCCATATAGGGCAAGTGTTTAAGGCCTAGGATCCTCTTTGTGAGGTACTTTTGCTGCCTCTCCAGTTGTTTCAGGAGTCTAGTGAGGTATATGCCAAATGGTGGCATTGTACTTGATGATTGGCCTAATGAGGGAAGAGTAGAGGGAGACAATGACCTCTTTCTTCTGGATGCAAAACTCTTAATAATGAGATGTGCCACATAGAAGGACTTTCTGACCACAGTGGCAATGTGGTGGTCAAAAGAGAGGTTGCTGTCAGCCTGTGATCCCAGATCTTTTATAACACCTTCTGTGTTCAGTGGACTACCATTGATGTGATAATTCATGGGAACCGGATTTTTTCCCAAAGGGGATGATGACACATTTTTTGGCATTGAGCTTAAGGCCATGGTTCTGACACCAGTCGTTGGTCTCACTGAGGCTTTTTTGTAGGATGTCAACATCACTTGGGGAGTTAATAATAGCTCCCAACTTGCAATCATCTGCAAACTTTGTCAGCCAGAGTCCCTTCGTGTTGGCCTCGGTTCAGGCATAGCCATTAGGAGACGCACCTGGATGTGATTGTGTGACTTTGCAGTGCCCTTTAAAGCATCATTCATCATGCTCCCTTTCATGGATCTTCTTTGTTTGGGCTCAATGTTAAAGAGATACTTTCCCACAGTGAGCAAGATGGAAAGGCCTTTTCAGCCATGGGAATCCATTTTTCAACGCCACAGAGACCTTTCTCTAGGAATCAGCATGGTAGTAAGAAGATCTGGTTCCAAAATCTCAAGGACCTTTTCAAGAATCATGTAAAGATTTTTCTCCCAGAGGCAGAGGGGGAAGTAATAACATTGGAAGACACCACCCATGCAAAATCAAGGGTTCTGAGATTCCTTCTCGGACAGACCCTTTCAGCACCCCTGAAAGGTTGCTTGACTGTTCTTCTCTGGAGACAGTCGGGGGTTCTTGTCTTTGCACCCAAAACCCTGGGTAGCCATCACAAAAGACAAATGGATGCAGAGTCATATCCAGAGGATATTTCATTCCATTATTATAAGTCCCCTCAATGAAAAGAAAACATCACTCCAATGTTCCACCCAATCAGTGGGAGTCAGCAGCTCAGGAAATTCAAAAGCTGCTAGATGAAAGAGTCATCCAAGAGGTCTCACCAGACCAAAAAGTATCCAGATTTTACTCAAGGTTCTTTTTAGTGCCAATGAAAACAAGAGACCTGAGACCTATCCTGGATCTCAGCTATCTGAACCAGTTTGTAAAAAGTTCCAGATGATCATTGTTCAGTCTATTCTGCCTGTGTTACAGAAGGATAATAGGATGTGCTCAGTAGATCTTCAAGATGTGTACTGTCACATAAAAATGAACAGATGCTCTTGAAGATATCTGTGCTTCTAGCTGGGAGCCAGCCATTATCAGTTCAGAGCCGTGCCCTTTTGTCTCACCACTGCTCTCAGGACGTTCACCAAATGCATGGCAATGGTAGCAGCTCATCTATGACCACATGGATTAAGGGTGTTTCCTTATTTAGATGACTGGCCGCATCAACCAGGCATTTACTAGAAAAAGCCAGGGATTACTTACTCCAGTTATCCCAATCTCTAGGAATCGCCATCAGTCTCTCAAAGTCCCATCTTCAACCAGTTCAAGTCTTGGAGTTTATAGGGGCTCATCTAGATACGGTCAGTTGTCTTGCTCTCTTACCACAACCCAGAATTCTTTCTTTGAGATTGCACATCAGATAGCTTCTTACTCACCCTTCTTCCCCAGCAGAATGGGTTCATATTACGTTATCGAAAGATAACATAATCGAACGGCCGAAACATCGAAACGGACGCATTTTTAAACTTTTATTGTGGGGGGGCTGTGCCCCCCACACCTCCCCCCGCCAAATATATATTCCAACTCCAGGATCGCACTACAGTGAGGAAAGGGCAAATATCACAATCTTCACTGTACTGCGATCCCACAATTCAAACTTTGAAATGCGGCCGTTTCAATGTTTTGGCTGTTCGATTACGTTATCCTTTGATAATGTAATAGGAACCCAGAGAACTAATTCTCAAAGCCCTAGAGTCGATGGCTTCCGCAATTACCTTGATACCTCCAGCTCATCTTCATATGTGAATCATCCAGTGGACTCTGGCAGTATAATGGTCCTTTCTTCAACAGCCCTTGCGACACCTTATAAAACTATCTCGAGTTTACAGGGATTCCCTTTTGTGGTGGACTCAGTCCAACGAGATTTGTCTAGGACATCCCTTTGTTCTTCTTTCCCCAAATGCCATCTAGACCATGGATGCCTCCCAGTTGGGGTGGGGTGGCATTGTTTGGGATAGACAGTTCAAGGCACATGGTCCCCCAGAAGAGAAGAATTTCCATATAAATGTCTTGGAGATGAGAGTAGTCCTTTTAGCATTGCAGGCCTTTCAGAACTCTCCTCTTCTATGGACAGTTGCTATACAAACAGACAGTATGTCAGTAGTTTGGTACATCAACAAACAAAGGGAACCAGATCTTACCCCCTTTGCTGAGAAGCAATGAAAGTTTTGCAGTGGGTGATCTCTTCCAACTGCTTTCTTGTAGTGATGCACATACCGGAGAAATACAGTGTTTTTACAGGCAAGCTCAGTAGAACTATTCTGATGCCTCATGAGTGGTCTCTCAGTCAATCAGTGGCAAACATGAGCTTCCACAAATGAGGTCAACCTTGCTGTGACCTATTCACTTCTACCCTCAACAACAAGTGCAGCAGGTTCTTTGCCCTAATTCCCCCACAGGGACAGTCACAGAGAGATGCTCTAGTCCATGCTTGCCCCTTCTGTCTTCTTTATTCCTATCCTCGCATACCTCTTATTCACAAATTCCTTCAGAAAAGCATTCCACTTGAAGAGGAAGGTAGTCCTCATTGCCCTCTTTTGACCTCGGCAAATTTGTTTCCCCTTCCTATGGTCTCATCTAGTCCTCCTTAGACACTGGACCCAGTCCATTCCTCCTTTCACACCCATCAGGGATGACTCACCAGACATAGCAGATCTCAGGTTGGCCACATGGTTTCTCTAATTCCAATGATGGCTAGACATGCCAGGCTTTCTTCTCCTGTATGCCAAGTTTTTTTTAATCTAAGATGCCCTGTACAAGAAAGATTTATAAGAGTAAATAGAAAAGGTTCTCTTTTGGGGTTCAGCAGAGAGAGTTGGATCCTTTCACTGCTCCGGTCACTGTTGTTTTAGATTTTCTTGGCTCTGTTTTTCAATGTGGTGCGGGGTACTCCACCATCAAAGCACAGACCACTGCTACACGAATCCAAGGAGAGCCAGTACATTGCAGAAACACTTCTTTAATGAAGACTAAGCGCTTTCACCAAACAAACTGTGGTATCATCAGAGTCATACTTTCTAATAAAAAAACACTGGGTTTAAATAACTATTAAATCAAACCAATAATTCAATAATTCACTAATTAATCACTCAATGAATCAATGAATTTAACCCTTAAACAGACACCACCATACATACAAACTACAATGCATAACATATGTCCTGTACAAAATAAACTATTCTTAAAAACAGTAATATTTTTCAATATGTATCATAAAAATCTATATACAAAAATATATAACAATAGAAATACATTATTGTAAAACTATATACTACAAAAACTGTATATATCTTAACTTCACCATACATACAATATAATGAAAAATAAAATAAAAATAAAAATAAATATTAAATTAAAAAATCCATATATTTCATATATTAATAAACCATTTCATTGTGCATTTTATATCAAATAAGATTTCTGCCTCAAAATAGGCTTTAATGAAATGCAATCATTTAATCCAGGCTGTTTCATTGCATTAAGCCTGAGCTGCCATTCTACTTCAAGAAGAGCTACTCTGTTCCCAATGTCACCACCTTGGTCAGCAACAACCCGATCAATGATGAAAAACAAAAATCTTTTAAAACTAGGGCATTTAACAGAATGCAGATAAAGGGCATTGTGTGCATCTTTGTTCCTCACACTTCTAACATGCTCCAACACCCTATCCCTTAGCCTACGTGTCGTCATTCCAATATAAAATGCTTCACATGAGGTACATGAAGCAATGTAAATAATGTTCTTACTATTACAATTACATACCCCTGGACAACCCAAGGTACGCCCAAAATTGGCCACACACACATAAGGCCCTTCCGCTATAAACCTGCATGCCCTACAAGCTCCACATTTACTCATCATGGACTTCACAGACTTAGGACTCTTCTCCAGAATACTCTTCAAATTTGGCCCTTTACTAAAAACAATTCTAGGCTCAGATCCAATAACAGACTTTAATTCAATACTTAAACTATTGTCCCATAAACTTTTCATTACAGCACACATTTCAGAAGCTTTCTCACTAAACTGTAAAACAAAAACTGGGTCACGATCGAACATCCCTTGTTCTCTTTCACTGGTACTCACAACATCACAAAGCTTCACCAAACTTCCATTACCCCCATACTTCCTCAAAATAGGGGAATAAACTGTTCTTCTCTTTTTGTACACCTCTTTCTTGATCTTTAATAATAAATTCAACGGATACCCATGATCCAACAACATCCCAATTAAGGTGTACATCTCCTTTTTAAACATCCCCTCATCACTGACCAATCTCGATGTACGAACCATCTGACCCTTTGCCACCCCTTTCCTCAAATGGAAGGGATGGCAACTGTTGAAATGCAATAAAGAATTGGAATAATTCTCTTTCCTAAAAATTGTGCTCAACAAACCATCACCATCCTTAATGATGATGATGTCCAAAAAATTGATTCTGTCCCTATTCCAAGTATAAGTGAATTTTAAAAAACTAGTAGTTCCATTCAAAAAATTGACAAATTGAGTTGCCTCATTCTCATCTCCTCCCCACAAAATAAGTAGATCATCCAAGAATTTACTATAGAGAACAATTTTAGAATAAAAAAACTGATGTAAACACAAATAACTTTTCCCAAGCCAACAACACCAGATTTTCAAAGGTCGGGGCACATTTGGCACCCATTGCTACTCCCGAACACTGCTTGAAATACTCCCCTTCAAATTTCATGAAATTATTACGTAGAACCATCTCCATCAAATCATATAACAAATTTGTTCTACTCTTGTCGACCTTGTCACTAGAATTCAAGCTTTCAAAAAACATATCTAGTCCTTCCTCATGGGGAATCACTGAAAATAAATTGACAATGTCAACAGTGAGAAAACTGTACGAACTACTCACAACGTCAACCTCTTCTTGAAGTAGAATGGCAGCTCAGGCTTAATGCAATGAAACAGCCTGGATAAATGATTGCATTTCATTAAAGCCTATTTTGAGGCAGAAATCTTATTTGATTTAAAATGCACAATGAAATGGTTTATTAATATATGAAATATATGGATTTTTTAATTTAATATTTATTTTTATTTTTATTTTATTTTTCATTATATTGTATGTATGGTGAAGTTAAGATATATACAGTTTTTGTAGTATATAGTTTTACATTAATGTATTTCTATTGTTATATATTTTTGTATATAGATTTTTATGATACATATTGAAAAATATTACTGTTTTTAAGAATAGTTTATTTTGTACAGGACATATGTTATGCATTGTAGTTTGTATGTATGGTGGTGTCTGTTTAAGGGTTAAATTCATTGATTCATTGAGTGATTAATTAGTGAATTATTGAATTATTGGTTTGATTTAATAGTTATTTAAACCCAGTGTTTTTTGATTAGAAAGTATGACTCTGATGATGCCACAGTTTGTTTGGTGAAAGCGCTTAGTCTTCATTAAAGAAGTGTTTCTGCAACGTACTGGCTCTCCTTGGATTCGTGTAGCAGTGGTCTGTGCTGTGCTGTCTGGTTAATTCTCGTTTGCCCTGGATTGGGTTTTACTTGTCTTGTTTGGTTCATTTCTACAGCCCTGCTTGCGTTATCGTTGGATTGGTGGTGTGCTGTGGAATTACTATTTCAGCATTTTTCAACACTGATATTATAATGGACAGTATTTTGCGTGAGCTTGCGCAGGTTGTTAACAAGCTTATCAGTGTATATGGTAAAGCTAGTAGTCCCTTGGGGGCTAATGTTTTGGATGAAGTGACGGACTCACAGGGTGAACTTTTTACCTTACACTCGCCTTTAACCACCACTATACCGCCGGGCCAGAGGACAGGAAGTGAGGTTCCCCTCAGTGTTGGTGCGTCCAACGGGTCCTACAGATGCCGACAGGAAGGAGGAAGGGGGCGTGTGGAAGATCTACCTAATTCTCTTCCTGTTTTGCGAGGTGAGCACAACCAAGATCGTTGGTTTGACCTGCCGTTTGTGAACTTTAGTAATATGGAATCGGAGGTTGAAAGATTGGGTTTTCCATCCTTGAAGGAACAGATTTTTCGATATGAAAAATTGTGTACGAAATATAGAGCTTTGCAGTTGGACAACTTGTTTTTAAGGAAATCAAAAGATCTCAAGCAGGTACCCAAAGGGCTTCGGATCTGGAAGCTTCCTATGGGAATTGAACCAGGTACTGATTCTTTTACTAAGCTTGTCAATCTGTTTGACCGTACTGGTTTTGAGTTATTAGACATTATCATTTCTAACAACGAAAATAAAATGGTTGAATTAAGGGGTGAAATTGCAGGACTGTATTCGAGTATTACCACAGATTTGCTGTTCTTTCAATATCAGGCGTGGTTTGAAAGAGTGCTTGCCAATATTGAAACTTTTGTCAATAAAAGTAAAAATATTAAACAGAAAAAGTTACTGAGGGACAAAACTGAGTATGGGAGTAAAGCGCTTACCCCCCAGGGCATAAATTAAACCACACTGTTGTTGTTCACAAAGAGGGGTTTGGTTCTGAACAAGTAGATGGGTTTCATGTACTGGATTGTGAGAGTGAGATGGCCGAAGATTCTTTAGAGCAACCGAACGAGCTCCGGAGGTCGGAGAGGATTCAGAACAGAAACCAGAACTATCAGCAGAACTTTCCAAGGGGACATTTGGGAGGGAGAGGGAGGGGGGTACACTCGAGGAACGGGTCAATTCATTAAGTTTTGTCAATTTTGATTGTGCATGTTCAAATGGAAATTCTGGTGTGTTATGTGAAGTTTATTTAGAATTGCAATCTGGGTCTCACTATACCAACAGTGAGAATTTTTATGATGAATTTGTAAGTGAAGGTTTAGGAACACCTACCTCTCGGGGTAATGTTAATGAAGATGGTGTTAAGGGCTTTAGTGACTTGGATGTGGGCATTTTTGGTAACAATGAAAGTTTTGAAGTTCAAAATTTTGAAGAAATTGGTAATGGTGAAAGCAACAATGGGCTGTGTTGTGCTATCACAAGCAGATTCAGTTTCAGTATTTATAACTATACTGATACGATTTTGTCTGATAGTTATTACAAGTTATTCAGTAGGGGGACCAAATTTGTTCCCAATTTCAAGCTTGACATAGCCCACGTTTTGACCAACTTGAAGTTGTTTTTGAGAAGAGTGGATCTTAAGATTTATTTTGGAGAGAAGCATTTGTTTGATGTTGGGAGCCCGGTTTCAGGGGCTTTGTCTTTTAAAAGGAAACGTTTGTTTGTTCCTCCGCATAATGTAGAAACATTGAACCTTGAGAGGATGTTGGAATGTGAATTTAGAAGAATTTGCTCTCAGAAATATTTGTGGGAAGATAATGTTGATGAAGGAGAAAGATTGGTTTTGTCTGAGTTAAGAACAGCCAACAATACTAGGTGTATGAAGCCTGACAAGGGTGGGGGGATGGTGCTTATGTACAAGATTGATTACCTTGCTGCTATGATGAATATATTAGATGATGAAACTGTTTATTGTAGAGTGTCTTTAAATGAGGTCAATATGGCTTACAAAAAGATTGATTTGTTTTTGATGGATGCCTTGTTTCAGGGTACGATCAGTGAAGATGAATTTGACTATTTGCAGGTCAGATATCCCATTATGCCAAGTATCTTTGGAATACCCAAAGTGCACAAAGGTGTGAATCCCTTGTCATTTAGGCTGATAGTGTCTGCAAGGTGTTCTAAGACAGAACCTTTGGCTTCTTTTGTAGATAAGGTTTCAAAACCAGCACTTCAGGATGTAGAACACATCCTGAGAGATTCTTGGCATTGCTTGGAGAGGTTGGGGGAGGTTGACGTTGTGAGTAGTTCGTACAGTTTTCTCACTGTTGACATTGTCAATTTATTTTCAGTGATTCCCCATGAGGAAGGACTAGATATGTTTTTTGAAAGTTTGAATTCTAGTGACAAGGTCGACAAGAGTAGAACAAATTTGTTGTATGATTTGATGGAGATGGTTCTACGTAATAATTTCATGAAATTTGAAGGACAGAGTTACCTTATGCACTAATCTTTCTTTTTTCCCCAAAGTTGCCTCAGAAACAAACAGCAATCAAGTCATCAACTTTCCTAAATTTGACAATAAAGGAGAATACATGCTTCACCTTGTAGATATACATAGGCAACTTCATTTCTATCTTCAAGGACAAAAGATTGTAGAAAAACTGATCAATTGTTTGTATCATTTGCCAAGAACAAATTGGGAAACCATTATCAAAAACTACACTAGCCAAATGGATAACAGATTGTATTTCCCACATTTACTCTTCAAGAGGTTTTAACCTTGCCAAGACAACCAAAACATTCTACTAATTCAGTGGCTACATCAGCTGCTTTTTGGGCTATAGCTTCCATTGATTTGTGCAGCTACCACTTGGTCCAATGCTTATACCTTTATTGCTCATTACAACTTGGATATCATCTCCAAAAACAGGGCTGCATTTGGTTCTGCAGTTCTCCGGAACATTCTTCCATGAGGGCCGCCCAAGGTTACTGTAGCTGGAGACTTTGTCCCATTCGTTGAGGAACGAATGAAAATGACAACATCAGATAGAAAAGTTATATACTCACCATAACTATGCATCTGTGTTGTCTGTTTTCATTCTTTTGGGTAGGTTATTAGCTAAAGGAGCATGGCAGAGCTGAATCACTGTCAGTGCATTATGTAATAGTATACCAGAACTGTGTGTGGTTATGGAGTTGATATTATGATTAAAGTGTTTATACCTCATGGACAAGAAGTGCAGGGTTTGATTGTCACTAACAGAAACTGGCTTGGTTTAAAATGGTTCACAAGGGCAGCTAGCCTAGTACTTGCCTATGAATGTATGAGTTAGCATATATGTTAGGAAGCAAAGTTGATGCATTGCCAGCGCTTTATCTGATAGTGCATTGGCAGTGATTCACTGTTCCTCGGCGTTTCCCTTGCTTCCGTGATTGTGTTGCTGTGGAGTTAGTGGAGGAAAGCTTCTCATGTAAATGCATAGCAGTATAAGATACAGAAGATAAGTATGTGATATGGAAAATTTATTGGATATGATTAGGGAAGATACCATAACGTGTTCTCACTGAGTACAATTATTGATAGGCTTCATTCAGTTACTTGTAAGTTAATGAAAGGAACATGCAATCGATAACATCATCTATGTGTGTGTGTGTGTGTGTGTGTGTGTGTGTGTGTGTGTGTGTGTGTGTATATATATATATATATATATATATATATATATATATATATATATATATTATGTATGGGTTTATGTCAGATTATTGAGTTTTCAGACATTCAAACTTCATATGGTAGAGACCATATGTTTGACATTCCAAAAACTGAAACAAAACAAACAAAATCTATGTTTTTGCAGGGGGTCAGACTGTCCCCCCAAAATTATATACCAACTCCGAGATTACGGTACAGTGGAGAAAAGGTTAAATTCCCTGAGCCCAATTGTACCTTAATTTCCAGGTCTACTTTATAACAGTGAACGATCAAATGCTGTTATATTGACCCCTTAAAGTCGAAAACTAAAAAGAGCGAACAACCAGAACAGCGATTTCTTTCCCAGGGAAAGTAATCTCTGGGCCAGCTGCCCGGGTTGTGCCATTTCTTCCACTGTAGTGCGATCTAGAAGTTGATATATTTAAGTGGGGGGGGGGGCAAAGTCCCCCACTTAAAATAGTGTTTAGTGTGTTTTATTATTATTTTTTTTTTTTGGGAACAGTGATTTCTTTCCCTGGGAAAGAAATTGCTGTTCTGGTTGTTCGCTCATTTTAGTTTTCGACTTTAAGGGGTGGATATAACAGCATTCAATCTTTTGATCGTTCGCTGTTATAATACAGACCCTTAATTTCCATACAAATGCTTTGAGTCTATATGTTTGATTTTCAGAAAACTTGATAATCTGACTTAAACCCATGAATCATGCCAGGCCTTTATAAGTTTGTAAATAGGAAAAGCGGTGTACTTTGCAGGTGCCAATCACAATAATGGCCTGGTGAAAAGTAAAAAGGAAACGATCCATCGAGAGATTAATTTTACATCTATCTGATGTTTCTTCTGGGTCTTCTGTATGGTCCAATACTGTTAATGATTTAAAGGTTTCTCCAAGTGGGGTGGTGCATTTGTATACATACATTGACACCTTATAGCAAGAGGATCCAGAGTTCGATTCTTGGCTGGGGTGCCTTCTGTGCAGAGTCTGCATGTCTTACCTGTGTTTATGTGGATTTCCTCCATGTTCTCTGGTTTCAAAGACATGCTAGATTGGAGACTCTGAATTAGCCATAGGTGTGACTGTGTGGTGTGGAAGAACTACCGATCCAAGGCCAGCCACCTGGCGGTATAAACCTTGGCTCTAGATGGCTGTCACTGAAGAAGTGACGCACCAACCCCATGTCAAAAATGGGAGAAAGGGATTGTGGATGGATGAACATATATTGGTTGGTTGATGAAAGGAACATGTAATAGAATTTAGAGAATAAATTACAATTGGCAGGACATATTACACAAAAGTACCCATCATCGATTTATGTGGCTGTGCACATTTGAGGTGTAGCAGTATACTTACATGAGCATCCTGTTGTGGATGGCAAATAACATGATGGGTAGAGATCTATGTACCAGAAAAATTCAGCATGATCTTAATTTCAGTGATAAATCACTATACATGTGCAAAGAGCATTTTAAATGCAGAGAATCAGCTAACAAACATGATTGCATTCAGAATGGTGGCTTTGTTATCCACTACTAAGAAACCAAACTGTCAAGGCAGGTTACTTGGGTGATGGGTGTGTGTTGGCTACTGACTACAGTACTGATAGTTCTGGGCTACTGGAGAATTGACCAGGAAATCAGAACTCACTGTCATGAAACACTTACCCTTTCACTCTGTGGGTACAAACTGAAACTAACAGCAAATATCTTGTGGTGAGACCATTTGCATAACCAGTTAACAAATGAAAAAAGGAGTGATAAGGCCACAGTAGTTACAGTATTTCAGGGCACGGGAATGTAGCTGATATGCTTGGGAGTATAGCATGCTGGCAGTTGATATAATTGAGAATATAATTGATGTTCTCTCATGCTATTGACAGAAATGATTGGGATTACAGCATGCACAGAGCATATGGTGTCTGCTTGTTCCATAGCTACATGTTTATGGCTGGTAGCTGCAGGAGAAGCCTGCCAATTCAGTCAAATCATATTACAGGAAGAGGAAGACTGGGTTACCAGATGAGCACAGGTGATATAAAACATGCTTGTGGCTTACTCAGGTATGGCAGTTAACTCCTGATTTATGTAACCTTAAGGAAAGACAGTTCTGGGGATGAAGGCAATTAATAAGTACTAAACCAAGTAATTTGATTGATGCTTCTAGATAGTGAAAATATTTGTCTTAAGAGTATTTTTAATCTTTATGGCTCTCTAGTAAAAGAAAAAAACAAACAAAAAAAAAATTTAAAACTTTTATTTGATCCTTAACATATTGTGATCTTATCCTGAAAAATGTCTTACTATTTTATCTTTGAGAACTGATCTATATTTTAATTTACAAAGTTATTGTTTGTTAATCTATATATTATTTGTCCTTGCTTTGATAGGTTTGGTAGCAAAGAAGAATATATGTCATTTATGAATCTGTTTCTAGAACATGAATGGACCAACATGCAGCGGTTCCTTTTAGAGATTTCAAACCCAGAGACCCTTGCAAACACTGCTGGATTTGAAGGATACATTGACTTGGGCAGAGAGTTATCTACACTGCACTCTCTGCTGTGGGAGGTCCTTCCACAATTAGACCAGGTATGAGAAATGCACAAAATTCCCCAGAAGTCGTGCACGTTTAGATGTTCATGGATACACTCCATTTATGCTTCCTTGTGTTCCTTTATACTTTCCATTTTGAGTAGTATAGCAGAGCTATGGATTCTGCATCTGCGTACTTGTGCACATTTTTAGAAGGTGGATTCATTTTCCTGTCACAAGTAGGAATCTGTAACTTTTGTGTGAATTGAGAATTAATGTCTTGTTAACCATAAAATGTTATTCACCAAAACATTTTTCTGTTAAATATGTTTTCCTGTTTTAGAAATTTAATTGACAGTTATAGGGCAGTCAGTATATAGTTGTGGAGAAATTAAAAAAATCACTTCTAAAGTAAATAACTATGAACTGTCTTAAAGACTATGCGTAAAGGAGCAAAACAAACGTTTCTTTTCAGACAAAAAAGTGCTTGCCATGTGAACACTTTTTTATATGAAAAGATTGTTTTGCAGCATGTAATAGTATAAAGTTTAAAAGATTGCTTCTGAACACAGAATGCAAAATGTACTGAACTGTGTTTACAGCATGAATATTCATGGGCGGACACGAGGTGCTTATGTCACTTTGGGTTCCAGCTCTAATTATGCTTAATTAGCATTGACAGGTAATTGTAAAGTACTTATGTAACTACCAAAGTGTTAAAGGAGTTAAAATAACTCAATAAAGAGATATTGCTTCTAGTCTCTCCTGGTAGCTTAGTGGTTTTAAGCTAGTGGTAATCTTAATTAGGAAGTTCTATATTATTTGTATCTGCTTGATGTGTTGATGAGGTACATCACAAAGGGAACATTGTGCTCATTAATTAGCCTACTCAGTGCTAAATATAAGGGAACAATAACCTCTTTAGATCTGTATAATATTCCCTTGACAATTTATCTCTGCTAAGTAGACCAGATTTCTGACCTCTGTCTTTGTGTGAAGATCAAAGTAGTGGGGATTATCAAACCATGTTCCAAGGTCCTAACAACATTCTTATTTGGATGTGGAGTATTAACCATGTTATATGCTGGGGGGATGGATTGTGTAGGAAATGTGACAATATTGCACACTTTGCATTTAACTTGATCTTATTTTTAGTATAAGATATTTACAAGTATAAATTCTTGTTGAATGGCTTAAGTGTCAAATGGGGACTAGACAAAGATTCCTGTTTTGCATTAATCTGCAGGCTTCATCAGGTAGAGGTCTTGGTTAATGTTCTGGAGTTTGAAACAAAGGAGGTCCCAGCACTGAGCCCTGGTGAACACCACTGGTCACCTTTATATTCTCTGATGCTGCATCTGCAGCCGTACTATGTAGGTTCTATCTTTTAGCTAATTTGCTCTACATCGTACCACATAAGGATCTGTTTTTAATATGATAGCATGGAGGATAGTGTCAGATGCATTCACCAAGTAAAGGTAAATTGCAGGGATGCTGAGAAAATTATGGATAGGGAGTTGTATGTGGTAAAGTAACAGAAATGGTATGGGATGATTTGTAAACTAGTAGAGGGTGGTGAAGGATGATTGTCAATGTGTTTCTCACAGAGTATAAGGAACAGATTCAATAGCTTCCAGCAGTGTTGTCTAAAGAAAAAAATGTTCTGGTAACCATCATGAAGAAATGGGCTAAGCATTATTATGACTGGAGCTTAAAAATCACTGTGCATAGACTTAATGTAAGAAACAAATTACATGTAAATGATCTTATTCATAACAGACAGCATAGCCAGCTGGTCTGGGAGAGGAAAGGACAGCCAAAATCCCAGTGATTAAAATAAAGGGACATCAGTAAAAAGTTTAAGCTGGTGTACTAGTGATCTTCTGCTTCTTAGATAATTGGTGGCTACATTTTAGAAGGGCTTTGGCAAAATTTGAGTAATAAGGGATAGTGGCTGGATTACAGTAACAGTCATTCCATTAGTGTTGGTGTACAAGCAATACAAGACACATTTTTGGCATTGGTTAGTGATCCGTAGACCTTACACTGCTTAATGATGATCAGGTCTCATATAAAGAATAAAGACCCGCATGGCACTCAGTGGTCATTGTTTACTATACTGTAAGGTGATGTGTATAGTACCAAAACTAGAGTTACTAAATTTGACAAGTTGTAAGCTGTTTTTTGGAGGTAACTCACATGTTCTGGTGAAAATTTATGAATTCTCTTAGGAAAAATATACAGAACAACATTAGTGAGAGGAAAGTACATTTTCCAAAACATGCCAAAGGACTGTAAGAGAAGGTATAGAAATATGGATGGGAAATGGATGTAACAGTTTCCCACATTAGGTGACTGATGCCCCAAGTACAAAGGCATTCAAATTAAGTGGAATAAGTGGCAGAAGCTAGTAGTAGAAGGGTGGAAGTGGTGAGTCTTGGCTGTGGGAAAATTCTTCCAAGCGTTTCAGTGTCTGTTCTTATCAAAGTTGCTTTCAAGTTATTCATTGAAATTTGAAAAATGCCTTTTCTGTGGAGTACAAATCCCACTAACCTCCCTCCTTTCTACTTAAATATATAACTCTGAGGTTGTGCTATTTTGATGGAAAAGGGAAAACCTCACCTCTGTAGTGCAGAGATACAAAATTCATGTAATTGTCCTAGATGACAGAACACAGCCATGCTACAGTCCACAAAATGTAGAACTATTTTGGTGCAGTAGCTTTAAAATTAAAGCAGTCTAAATGTCAAATGTGTTACTTCTGTCAACTATACAGGCATGCCTGCATGCAACAGTAATGCAGGCGGACTAGTCAAGACTGTGGATAAGCAAAGATCTCAGTGCGATGCCACGTTTAATATGAGAAGATGGAAGGACTTAATAAGTGGAGAGAATAGGATGGAACCTACTCCAGGAATTTCTGGCACAACTGACACCATGGTCTGTTGCACAGTGTTATAAAGAAAGTGTAAAAACTACCAAATTGCTTGTGTGTGTGTTGTGTGTGTGTGTGTGTGTGTGTGTGTGTGTGTGTGTGTGTGTGTGTGTGTGTGTGTGTGTGTGTGTGTGTGTGTGTGTGTGTGTGTGTGTGTCTAAAGAATGGTTATCTTAGTCGGGGTGGGTGCAATTATAGTATTATAAGAGTTGTTGCAAATGTATATCTAAGCGTCTGCAACCCAGTTAAAGGGTATAATACCTTAGAGGTAGTACTAGGAGAATCTAAGAACTGAATGGTATAGACTAAAGAATTCTAATATGCACTCCTTGGAAAACAATAAAGAAGGGTTAGATTTGACTGAGGCTATCAACAACATGAAGAAAGTAGAGTTAGTGATGGCTTGAACAATATAGTTTGAAACTGAAATGAGGGTGCTTCATAAAATAAATGGGGTGTTATGGCATAAAATGTAGGTAACATTTATCTGGTAAAACTGTGTTTCAAACATAATTTGCCAAAAGTTGCTTTACAGCTGATTTTATATCTATGTATGTATGTATGTATATATATATATATATATATATATATAAAGTGGTGGAGATAGGTTTAATAACTACAACTGTTGTTCATTTTATACAGTTAGAATTTGTCATGATCTTTCAGAGTTCAGATTTTCAAACTTGTCAATTTCTGCAAATTGGCATATTTCTATAGACATAGTTATGTCTACATAAGAAGTGTGTTGAGGGATAAGATGTACTCTGAGTCAGAAGACACACTATTTATATGGAAAGTGAATTTTGGGTGTGTAATTCAGACTGAGACAAAGTAAATGGAAGATTAAAGTTTGCTGTAGTGAACGATCAAGATCTGATGCTGTTAATCTTCGTTCAGACCTTATTGATGGGTTATCGGTTCCATTGTTGGAAATGAGCCAGCCAAATATCAAGCTCGCGTCAGCCAAAAACTCTCGAGCCAAGGTCCTACCCAGAACGCTCTGCTCCCTTTTACCTCAAATCTCATTTGCCGTGTTACAGTACAGCCGTGTCAAGTCACTCTCTCCAGCTAAGTGTCTAATTTTTTGAAAGTTTTATATATCATTTCTACTTTAAAATTTTTCAAACAGCTTCTGGTATTATTCTCCTACCCTGTTGTATCCTTAAGACTCTGTCCCTTTAGTCTATTTCTCTTTACCCTTTTCTTACCTTTGAGGTAATTCTTCATTACCATCATTGGTAATCCTTCTTACTTCTCTCTTCTTACCCTTTTGGGTAGCCTTTCCTCTTCTTTTTGGTACTGTTCTTCTTCTCCGCATCATTATGTCAGATAAGAAAAGTAGTGTTGGTTTTAAGCAGTGTAAGGATTGCAGCCATAAGTTACCGCTTTCTGATGGCCTTGACTTATGTGTCTATTTTCTGAATGTCTCCCACCTTACTATACATCCCCCGTGTGAGATTTGTAGAAATTTTTAGACCAGGACTCTTAACGAGAGAAAGAACAAATTAATCTTGAAAGGTCTTCTCAAATCTCCTTTCTGTGAGGCTATTTCTGGATCGGAGGGCTCACCCCCTCCTGCTAAATGCCGTAAGAGGCATTCTTCCTCTTCCTCATTGAGGTCGCTCCCTTTATCTCCCTCTGGAGATCATAGGGAGTTGACACATAAGAAGGTGAAATTGACTACTTCGGAGCTGCCACCTGTGAACCTGTCGGCTCCAGGCTTGGCACCGCCCCAGCTGAATCTGGCTCCAGCCATGTCCTCCTTATCGACACTGGCACCGGAGTTCCCGGTGCAGACAATTATGGCTCCGATAGTTCCATTGCAGCCCTTACCAGCACCATCCATGCAGGTACAGTCCTCTTTGGCACCGTTGGTACAATCCCCTTCGGCTCTGAGTATGACGTTACTGTCCTCCACGGTGCAGACACTTTCGGCACTGACATGTTCTTCGGTGCAGTCCTTTTCTGCACCATCTTTGTTACCGGTGCAGACACTTTCCTCGACAGCACCATACCTATCGGTGCAAACACTTGCTTTTACGGTGCAGACACCTTCAACTTCTATGGTGCTGATGTTGTCGGCGCAGACTACTTCCACAGCATTTTCTTTGGTGCACATATCCTCGGTTCTGGGCTCTGCACCTCTCGAATTAGCAAGGACCAATTACTCTCCTTCCTTGGATCCATGCGTTGGTAGCCAATATAGTTCTTTTCTAGAAAGGCCAGAATTGCCCTCAGGTCTCTCTGTGAGGTCGACCAGGAGCCTCTCTGAGCAAGATGTGTTGCGGCTTGATGACCAGTTGCTTATGGCCAGAGGTCTCTCTCACCCATCAAAGTCCATGTTCCCTCCCTCAGGTGAACGTATATCTCCTCAAACTCCAATATACACTTCTCCTTCGACTTCCACCCAAGTATCAAAGCCCATTACTCCGACAGCAGCTTTCCTTCCTCCAACTCCAATAGTGGATCTCACTTTGGAACTGGAGTCATCCTTGGGGCCCTCGGTGCACTGAGCATTGAGCTCTTGTCAGGCCAGTGGTTGTGCCATGGGGGAGGGCATTCTTGGTTCAACGCTGATTTTTTTCTATGGCACCCTCCAGGAATCCTCCCTCTTTCATGCTTTACACTCCTCTTGAGACTCCTTGTCTGGGGGACGGCTCGTTGGGGTGGGGTATGACCGCGGTTCCGATGTTGTCATGCTCGGTTCCGAGCTCCCATCCCTCCTTAGGTGGGCTGGCCTTCTAGGCCATGACAAGGGTACTTGTCTCTGCTGGCAAACCCCACATGTCGGAGTCCTCTCCCCCTTCTGTGCCACAACTCTCACAAGCCACAACCACCAGACACTGGGCACAAGGGCCTCAGGTTTCTCCTCCTCAGTACACCGCCTCTTTGCAGTCTTCTCCATTACCTCCCACTGAGGAAGTACCCTGCAAAGCATCATGCAAGAGGAAGCACGTGGACTCCACTGAGGAGTTGTTGACTGAAGATACAGACTTTGATGACTGGGAAGGGTCCCCATGGTCACCCTCTGATGAGGTGTCCTTTGGTGACATCCTCGAGATCCTTAGACAGAGGGGTGACTGGAAGTACTCTAATCCTTCCTCTGAGAAATCCGTATTCCTGCAGGCCTTTCGTGCCTGGCCCCCTACCTCCTGGGTTACCCCGCCGGTGGATGAGCTCATCCAGCTCATCGTCCAGTGCGCATGGAAGGCTCCTGACACCCTGGAAGTGATACCATGGAGGCCTGATAAAATCTTATTATCCCCAGCTGAGCATCTCTGTTGGTCACGAGGTCTTTCAGTAGATGCCATGGTGGTGGCGGCTGTAACTACGAAGAATTTGACAGAAGAGAGCCAAACTGTCCATCCTCCCAACAAGGAGTCCCGGGCAATAGACAGACTAGGGAAGCATGTGTTTGCTTCATCGCCCTTCGCCGTAAGGACTTTGAACTATTTGGCACACTTTACAAGGCTTCAAAGGGATTTTATCAACCAACGCTCTGAAACCTTGGCAGGAGCTGTTTCTGACAAGGTCCGTGACAATGTGGCTTCTCAGATAGCCACCCTAGAGTCCATTTCCAATTCTTCCATGCGTCTTATTTCTCACGCAACGGAAGGAGTGGCTAGAGTGGCAGGCATGGGTATAGTCACCAGACGACATGCCTGGATGTGACTTTGCGGACTCCTTTAAGGCTTCCTTCATGAATGCTCCCATCAAGGCCGCTCCTTTGTTTGGCCCTAAAATGAAACATACGCTGGCAAGGTGTGAACAAGATGGTAAGACCCTGCACTCCACTCCTTAACGATTCTACTCCAGAAATCAGAAGAGCGGGAAGATGTAGCACAGGAAATCACATGGCTCTTTCTGCGACGCACGTGCCGAGTTCTCCCCTAGAGGCAGAGGGGGGAACTTCAATGGAAGACACCCCTTTCAGGGCAGAGGAGGTCTGCGAAACCAGGGTTCCAGAGATTCTTTCTCTGACCAACCCTGTCAGCGCTCCTGAAGTGTTGCCCGACTGCTCATCTCTGGAAGTGGTCGGGGGTCATTTTTCCTTGTACCCCCTGCCTGGCAAAATATAACCACCGACTCTTGGGTACAACTGATAATATCCAGAGGCTATCGCATCTCCTTCCATCTTTGTCCAATCTCATCCAGAGTATTACCCGACATTCCACCCAATCAAAGGGAAGCAGCAGTACATGAAATCCAAAAGCTGATACAAAAAAGAGTCATCCAGATGGTCTCCCAGACCAGATAGGATCCGGTTTTTACTCAAGGTTCCTTTTAGTGCCAAGGATCTGGTTTTTACTCAAGGTTCTTTTTAGTGCCAAAAAAGACAGGGAACTGGAGACCAATTCTGGATCTCAGCACACTGAACAAATTTGTAAAAACAGAGAAATTCCGGATGGTCATGGTTCAGTCTGTCCTTCCTCTCCTGGAAGAAGACGATTAGATGTGCTCTGTAGATCTTCAAGATGCATATTACCACATAAAAATGGACAAATGCTCAAAAAAGATACCTCCACTTCCACATAGGAGGCAGTCACTACCAATTTCGAGTTCTGCCCTTCGGTCTCTCTACAACCCCCAGAGTATTCACCAGATGCATGGCAGTGGCTATCGCTCACTTGTGAATTCAAGGATTCCAGGAATTTCAGTATCTAGATAACTGGCTCCTCACTCCCCCCATCAAGTGTCTACTGGAAGAAGCCCTGCACTACACTCTCCTCACAGCACAATGCCTGGGAATCACTCTAAACTGGGAGAAGTCCAACACAACCCCAGCTCAGTCTTTGGAATTTGTAGGGGTACTGTTGGACACGAGAAATTGCACAGCATCTCTTCCGGACCACAGGCTTCAAAGAATAAGGCAACAAGTTCAACCGCTGCTCTGTCACCACAAATCTCCCGCTTGATCTATACTCCAACTCCTGGGGTCAATTGCAGCCTCGATCACCATTGTTTCTCTAGCCAGATTCCACATGAGGCTCCTTCAGTGATTACTTCTCACTCGGTGGTACCCTCTGCAACACCCTTTGTCTTTTCAGATAAGTGTAACTCAGAGATGCATGCAAGATTTACTCTGGTGGACGTCTCGAAATCCCCAATAATGGTCTCGCCCCTTCAGCCCCCATCAACCAAAAGTCCCGGTGACCACGGATGCCACCCTGATGGGGTGTGGGGGCTATGTCAGGGAAACTCGGTCCAAGGCACCCGGTCGGAGACAGAGGCCCTTTTGCATATCAGTGTCCTGGAACTGAGGGCGGTGCTACTAGCTTTGCAAGGATTTCATTCCATCCTTCCATCAGGGAATAATGCGATCCAATCAGACAACATGTCAGTGGTCTGGTACATCAACAAGCAAGGGAGCACCAGATCTTACCCATTATGCTGAGAGGCCTTGAGACTATGGCAATGAGTGATAGCTTTCAACCACTTTCTAATTGCAACGCACATTCCCGGGAGTTCCAACGTGATAGCAGACAAATTGAGCAGGTGCATTCTACAACCTCATGAGTGGTCCCTCAACCCTATGATAGCAGCTAGAATCTTCAACCGCTGGGGCCAGCCTTGCTGTGACCTATTTGCCTCCCCAACCAACTACAAGTGCAGCAACTATTTTGCCCTGATCCCCCCTTGTGGACAGTCACCGAAAGACACACTAGTCCATGCCTGGCCCTCGGGTCTACTTTATGCTTATTCTCCTCTTCCCGTCATCTCCCAATTTCTGAAGAAAGGACAACAGTTGAAAAGCAAAGTGATCCTCATTGCTCCATATTGGCCTCGACAAGTCTGGTTCCCCTTCCCCTGGCCTCACCTGCTAGATCAACCATGGATCCTCAATCCATCCCCAATGTTGATCTCCCATCCACAGGGTCTGACTCACCCCAATCTAACAACCCTGAAACTGACAGCTTGGTTTCTCCACTTCCAATGATTGCCAGGCAGGAAAATCTCTCGTCCCCTGTGTGCAGTATTCTTATTTCAGCTCATAAATCGTCCACCAGACTAATCTAGCTCAATAAATGGAAAAGGTTTTCTCTATGGGAAGCAAATAAACAATTAGACCCCCTTGTCAGCCCCAGTTTCAGTGGTTTTGGATTACTTATCAGATCTTTTCCACTCTTGGGTGTCTGCCTCTACTATTCGTGTGCATTTAGCTGCCATTTCAAATTTCCACATTGGTTTTCAGGATTCTTCACTTATGTCACATAGACTCTGTAAAACTTTCTTGAAGGGGGTTATCTACTTAAAACCTCCATTTAGAGAACCGGTACAACCTTGGGATTTGGCATTGGTTCTACAAGCTCTAACAACTCCCCCCTTTGAACCTACATCATCATGTGATGTAAAATATCTCTCTTGGAAAACGTTTCTAATTGCAGTCACATCAACCAGATGCTTGTCAGAACTTCAGGCCTTATATATCAAACCTCCCTGTCTTATCTTCCATAAGGATAGGGTATCACTAAGAACTAATTCTTCCTTTTTACCAATTGTGGTGTCAGCGTGGTCTATCAACCAGTCTATTGACCTTCCAGTGTTTTTCCTAACCGCTCTAACAAGGGAGAGTATTGCCTGCACTCCTTGGATGTTCATAGGCAAATAGGATTTGTATGTAAATCAGACCAACTGTTTTTGGCTTTTTCTGGACCTAGACAAGGTCAACCTGTCTCAAAAGTTACATTGGCCTCATGATTGAGAAATTGTATTACCCTTACCAACAACAAAAACAATGTCACCTTGCCTCACAGAGTGAAAGCACATTCTACAAGGTCTATGGCAACTTCAGCAGCTTTCCATGCTAATGCTTCCTTCAATGATATTTGCTCAGCTGCGACTTGGGCCAAACCTCATACCTTTATTTATTCATTACAAGTTGAACTTGGCCTCCAGAGGTAGAGCTTCTTTTGGCTCCATGGTGCTCAGGAATGTCCTTCCATGAGGGCCACCCAGGGATACAGGTAGCTGGGGACTCTGTCCCATCAGTAAGGAATGAACAAAGATTAACAACATCAGATAAAGAAGTTATCTCTGACCATAACGTTCCATCTATGTTGTTGATCTTCGTTCATTCATGGCTTTCCACCCTCCGTCCTCCTCCGGAGGTTCCTGGTTGATCTCATATACTCCTTTATTGTAGGTCTGTTATGACCAGAGGTATCCTCTACTTTTCTCGATCAACTTGGAAACTCAATCTGAGGTAACAGGGAGCAGAGCATTCTGGGTAGGACCTTTGCTCGAGAGTTTTTGGCCGATGGGAGCGTGATATTTGGCTGGTTCAGTTCCGAGGACGGAATGGATAACCCATCAGTAATGAGTGAATGGAGATCAACAACATAGATGGAAAGTTATTTTTTAGCATTGTTTTTGAAGCCTCTGACATCTAGCATCCTTTTCTATTTAAGCAAATGGTGAAGACATACTAGAAATAAGTTATAGTTTGCCATTTTTGCTGTAGATAAGGAATACAAGTAGTCAAAGTTGCAAGCAGTCCTTACCAAGTGTTTTTGGACTTTTGTGGAATTTGGTTCCATACTAAGCAAAACATTGCAAATATTTACTTGTATTTCTTTATAAATTGCAGAATACAATGGCTGAATCTGGACCATCAAAGCTATTAAGTAACCCATGTGTTTTTGAATTATGTGGAATTAATAAATTCTAGCAAAAAAATCCAGATGTTAAGTTGCACTTCTATACAGACTGCAGAGCACATTGGCTGGATTTTATGTTTCATCTACTTCTTCTGTTTATAATGAAATCATTATATCGTCTATTAGAGTTCTGCTTCAGAAACCAGGAAAAAAGCATACAACACACAAAATCACATACTTTCAAGCAGTATGCTATGGAAGTCTTAACATGGTACTAGCATTGTTGTATATGCCTCTGCTGCTGTATTATGATTTTACTTATTTCTATTATTCTTTGATTCTTTGCTTGTATTCTGGATACTCACTGTACTGTACTCTTTTATGTTAGTACCGGTGGTGCCTGGGGACTTCAAAGCAAGAGCAAAGGCTGCAGGAAGCAATTGAATGGGTGTGACTATTGGAAGTAGTGCTGGGCTATATTCCAGCAAATCAGTGACCATTTACTTGTGATGAAACAACAGCTGGGGGCAGTCATTTTCATTTACAGACTGCTTCAATACCCACTCATTCTTGTACCTTTCTTAACTATATACAATTCCAGTGTCAGATTACAATCCACATGGCCAGTTTTATATGAAATGAAGCCCATGACACACCCCTATTGCCCAATGGGTTTCACGGACAACCCTTTGTGCTCCCTGGTTTCCTTCAATCCTGTATACTCCACAGAGTCCAAGTAGATTACATCTTTCTTGTTTTTTCAGTTTGTCTTAATTTTTAGATTCTTCCTCAGTCCTTTTCATGCACCCTAACTGGCCAAGACAGCACTATAATAACTATGAAGGATGTAACTGAATTAAACAATTGGTCTGAGGGCCACTAGGCCCTCCCAGGAGCTATAGGTATTAAATGCCTTGAGGAATATTTTAGAACCCTTTTCCATTGTTTAATTCAATGATGGCATGAATGAAAATTCATAAGTAAGGAAAGAAATTGAGTCTTACTTAATGTTCAAAGCTGACTAAATAGCATTTCACAATAAAATGAGAAGGCAAATGCTTGTGAGGATACATAAATCATGTCTCAGTATAGTGATTGCCTTCCTATCTCCCAATAAAGATAGACATCATCTTTGTACCACTGATGCTAGACTGAGATTCAAACTGAAGTAACATAAGGCCACAGGCATATATTTCAAGTTGTTGCTGTCATACATTTATGCAACATGCCCTTTTACCTTTACTTCCAAAATACAACAACCTTTTTTGTAAGCCTCTTATGTTACACAGGGATGAGAGTGAAAAATTAAATGGCCATAATTATGTATTTCAGTCTGTTTGCTGCCTGATGTATATGCAGCATGCCTCCTTACTGGTACCCACAAAAAGTATCAACCTGTTTATACATCTGATCTTTGATTGCTGGGAGAATAGAAAATAGTGATCATAGTGATATATTTCAGCTTATTTCTCTTAGACATTTGTTTTTATTATTGTAACATATTACATTTCACGTACATATATTTTTCTTATGAACTTGGCTGTTAACTTTTGTGAATATTGAGTGTTTTATATTTCATATGTTTTCTTTCTAGAGGGGTTCTTTAATTTGCAGCAACATTTTAATTAATTGAGTAACTTCACTGGTGTGAGTCATACTATAAGATATAAGAATGTCTTGTGATTATGCTGAGCTAGGGATGCTAGTTTAGCTTCATAATTGGCTTTAGTGGACTTTACAAGATATCTAATTTGCTTCTTCAAGCTGTGGAGGGTATCCTTCCTCTGCTGAGTCATTTCCTTCTTGTTGTTGGACATTACTTTCTTCCTCTTGTTATATAACCTGTCTATGCTTGATGTCTACCAGGGTGGCTTGTTTTTTGTGAGAACCTTGTTTTGATCAATTCAGGTACAGCTAATTCTATTCAATTGTACAGGTGTTTATACATGGCATTTATGTACACCTCTGCATAGCAATCATTGTTGATAGTGGTAGCCGGGGGGGGATTGAAACTATTTATGCCATCACTTAAGAGGCTGTAGTTTGCTTTGAAGAAATTCTTCATCCTTTTTGCTCATGGGGGGGGGGGGTCAGGCATGATCATTACTTCAAATGAGACTGATTTCTGATCAGACCTTACCAGGGAGGGAAACACACAAGGGACAGTGCAGAGACTGCCTGTGTTGGTGTTTACTAAGTTTAGGACATTCGAGCCCCTTGTGGGGGTGCAAACTAGCTGTTCCAGAGCATTTGTATTATCAAAGTCTAGGAACCTTAAGGCAAGTGTGTCTGTGCTCATATATGACACCCAATCAATGGAAGGATAGTTGAAATCACCCATTACCAAGGTGTATGGCTGTCTTGAGGTGTATTTGTCTTTAATGAAAATGGATACACCTCTGCCTTTGGTTTTTTCAACCTTGTTTTGAGATTTGAACTTGTGGAAGGCATTATAGCCTTGCATAGCTGGGGTGCTGTCTGCAGCCTTGAACCATGTCTCCATGACTGCACAAACATTGGCATCATCCAAGGTAAGGGCTGCTTCCAGTGAGTGCAGTTTTTGATTTGGACTGCTAGCATTAAACAGCATAACCTTAGGTTGGTCTCTAGTGGATTTTAGTACGTTCAGAATATTGTTATGACATTGCCAATGATTTACCGTCTGTTGACAGATCTTGTGTCCCTTCTCAAAAGGTTTGTAATGCACTATAGTACTTCTTAAATATCCTGCATCCACCCCAATAATAGTATTATCCTAAATGGACTAGAAGGGGCAGGGTTTATCCTTTACTCTGGATAATGAAGGACATTTAGCAAAAAAAAAAAATTATCAAAGGAAGCTAGCTTGTATCAAATACAAATCATATTACATTAAATACTTCTGACAGCATTAGTAACCACTAAACAGAGTTTTCAAAAAATCCAAAGTCTAATGACATCAGCCAATGGCAGGCCTCCCTACTTCATAATGCAGGGGTACTGTGGCATGAGATTAACAAACTCACCAGTACAGCCTAACCTCTTCTTCCTCTTCCTCTTCCTGTAGTTTCTCAGGAGACTGCTGACCAGGTCTCTTCAAAATAGAGACATGTCCAGTGTCTCTATCAAATGCTTCTATTAGCAATCTTGGTCTGTTAATTTAACCTTGAAGTGAACGTAAGTCCTCTGGGCTACTATGTGCACATTTTGAAACTCAAAGGATTGCATAATGTATCCTTGTAACAGTGAGAGAGAAACTGCAAGTACTGATTAGATAACTAAGTTTGAAGTTACAGTACCTCAGAATATCCCCTTTTAGTTATGTCTAGTCATCTTTGACAGTGCATTTAAGAACATGTATGACTGTGCAACCCTTCACATAGGGGAATGTGCAGATGTGAAGTCCCCCTGCATAAATGCCTTAATCACTTTACAGTGTGATTCACTTTATTTCTCTGACAATCTCTCCTTAATTTTCTTAGATGTGGGACTTGCATTTGTGGATCTTGCAGTTTTGACTGGAAATGAACCCGTTATATGTGACAATATGACTTGGTTTTCACAGTTTTCCCAATATTTTTATTAAGGATAAAATAAGAGAATAAACACTGTCTAAAACATTGATTATACATTATTTACATAGGCCTGAAAAATGCTTCAATAGTACAAATATTTAAAAAATAAAAACTTTCAGTGAGACAAACAAGTAATGACTAAATAGGGTTAAAAATCAGTTCAGAAAGTCTCAATTAGGTGTGATGTTCTTTGTGTTTCACTGTTGCAGTCATTACATTTGGGTAATCTGCTGGCAGGTTGCCCTCAGTCGGCCTGAATATCAAAGTCTTGGGTCCTGCGTCGGTTGCTGTCTCCTCTTCCATGACGTCAGGTCGTCAGGGGTATAAAACATGCAGCCGACGCCATTTTCTTCAGTCTTTCTTGCCGCACGGTGCCCGAAGCAGAAGCAGTTCGCAAGTGCCGGTCGTCCGACTCCCGAAATTTTCACATTCGAGTTTAAGAACCGAAGTCTTCAATTAAAGCTAAGTACCCCATTGGGGAAACTTTTTCTTGCTCTTTACCGATGTCAGTAAAAGTTAATAATTGCATTATTTGTGGGAAGCAAATACCTCATAAGGATTTTCATTTCTACTGTATTCCTTGCCTAGGCCCAGATCATAACGTGCCTTGCTGTCAGTTTTGTGCTATATTTAACCAACGCACTGTTAAGCATCAGTAAATCTTTGCTTCAAAATATTTTGGAAACAGATTTAATTACCCTGAAATGTCATCGGATAGCAATCCGACTACCAGAGTTCACAAAAAAAACGCAAAGAAAAGGACAGAGATAGACCATCGAGGTCCAAAACCGACAACAAAGCTTCTCCTAAGCCAGTCGCCGGTTCGCTGGTACTCAGTGAGGCACTTTCACAGCCCCTGATACCCGCTACTTTTGAGTATTTTACCAGCGAATGTCTCTCCCTCAGATGGGTCCGGAGCCGCTGAGCAGGCACCGACTTCTGATGGTGTTTTCAGGCTTCAACATTTCTATATAAAACCGACGCCAGCTACAAAAACAACTTCTAAGGTTAAAAACTGATGCATGAGCCTTGTGCTTAGGCCCCTATGCCTAAAAAACAGATGATCAAAATGGCTGAGGACTTAATTACCTTGATCGGGGGTTCCCAACCCCCCCTGATAAGAGGCCTAGGCAAGACACTGATTATGAATCTTCAGGTCAGGTTTCTATTTCTTCTGATTCCTCTTCTGATCAAGAATTTTCTATACCACCCTATGAGGATTCAGATGCAGAAGAATCCATCCCATCTGCATATCCTCCTGAAGATTATTCTTTTGGGGAAACCTTGCATACTTTAAGGGAACATTTTCATTGGGAGAGTCAGGATTTCTCGGAATCAAAAAAGAGGCTTAGGGATTTCTTTTTTCCTTCTTCTTCCTCAGCATAGGCCTTTGGCTATACCTCCTGTATTAGACATTGTTGATGATTTGTTTTCGGAATCAAGCATGGCTCCTGATTCCCTACCTCCGGCTCTTAGTAAGCCAGACAGATATTGCAGGGTTCTTGACTCCCACAAATTTTTATTCAAAAATCCTGCTGCTGATCCTGAAACTATCTCACAGGGTCCCAAAGGTGTAAAGGCTTCATAGGTTCATAGGTTGATAGGTTGGTACTAGGCTATTGGTACTAGGCTATCAGCCCTAGGGCCCAAACAAGCCTAGCCATAACAATTCCCTGGCTATTTCTTCCCACACTATTTACTTCCCTGGACCCCTGTCTAGCAGGGTGACTGACGTGATCCCCGGGGTGAATTTCCTTTCTCCCATCCAATCGTCAAGCTTCCTTTTGAAGAGGGCCAAAGAGGCACTCTGCTTGACATGTATGGGCAATCTATTCCAGAGTCTTCTACATCCAAGAATCCTACCTCCTCTGATAGAGATTCCAATGCGCTGGATAGATGGGGCAAGAAGGTTTATACGTCTGCAACCTTGACAGTTAGGGCCTTAAACTGCCAGTTTCACATGCTTAAATATCAACACCATGTTATGGGATTATTGAAACAGAAAATTATGTTGATTTCTGAATGTGTGGAAAATAAAGAATTACATGAATTATTGCATGCAGCAGAACAGGTTGGAAAACATACTTTGCAATGTTGTTTTGATTTCTTGGAGGCCTCTTGCAGGGCCGCAGATCTGTGATTAGAAGGCATACCTGGCTCAAGGAGCAAAATCTGCCTGATCATGTCAAGGCTAAATTGTTGGATGCACCTTTACAGCATGATACTCTGTTTGGTAATAAGGCAGAAGAAATTTTAAAGAAAATGGAAGACAAAGCTAAATCTATGCAAACTGTAAAAGATTTCTTACAAGTGCAGCCACCCAGATTCAGTAGATACTGGCCTACTTAAAATTGTTCCTTTCCTGTGTGCAGCAGAGCCTCACAAGGCAAATCCAGGCGCTCAAAGGGCTCTAGATACCAATCACAGGGTTCTTACAGGTCAAAGCAATGGGGTGCCTCTACCTCCAAATCTGGAGAAAACAAAGCGCAACCCTACAGTAAGCAGCCTCAATTACTTCCCTCTACCATCACCAAGCACTTATCTTTTGGCAGCCCCCTTGGGGGGAAAATTAGCACTTCATGCTCAAAATTGGCAGTTAATAACCCAGGACAAGTGGGTTTTAAACATAGTATCCCAGGGATAAAGATTTCATTTCCATACCATGCCAATTCCAAACAGTTGGCCAGATCTGCCATGAAATCAATAGGCAGAGGCTCAGAAACAAGTTACGTCCCTCAGGGATATGGGGGCTATTCAACCAGTACCAGAACAGGAAAAAGGACAAGGTTTTTATTCAAGACTGTCCCTGGTACCCAGAAACGACAATGCCTGGCATCCAATACTGGATTTATCGATTTTGAACACTTTCTTGGACATCCCAGAATTCAAAATGCTGACTTTACAACAGCTTCTTCCCATGCTGGGCAAGAACGCTTGGTTAGTGACTCTAGACTTAAAAGAGGCATACCTGCATATCCCAATAAGGGAATCGTGCAGAAGATACCTCCGCTTCAAGGCAGGTTTTATGCATTACCAATTCTCTGCACTGCCCTTTGGCTTATCTACTGTGCCCAGGGTCTTTACAAAGTGCCTGGCACCAGTAATTGCATTTTGCAGACAAAAAAGCATACAAATCTATCCTTACTTGGACGACTGTCTCATTCAAGCAGAAAACAAGGGGCTTCAACATCTGGCATTTGTAAAAAGGCTTCTAACATGCCTAGGGTACACAATAAACTAAAAGAAATCACAACTGGTACCCTCTCAAAAAATCGCATTCCTGGGTGCAAGCTTGAATACAACTGCCCAGATGGCTTACCTTACGCCAGACAAACAAAGGCAACTGACTATTTACTTCAAACAGATGGCAACAAAAACCCAGTTATCTGCAAGACAAATTCTGCAGGCTTTGGGATTCATGGCATCCTGCAGTCTACTAATTCCATATGCAAGACTGCATATGAGGAAACTACAGTGGTATCTAAAAAGTTTATGGAGTCAACATTGTCACAGTCTGGAAACAATGATTCCTCTCATTCCCTGCCTACAACAGGAGTTTCTTTGGTGGGCAGAGACATGTCACCAGAACATGGGACAACCTTTCACTCTACCCCATGCCACCCAAACCTTAACTACAGATGCATCAGACTATGCTTGGGGGGCCGAGCTGGTGGGGAGATGCATTCAGGGCATATGGAGCCCAAAACAAATGCATCTGCATATCAACCAGAAAGAGATGTTAGCTGTTCAGAATGCCCTGACAGCCTTCAAGGACTTACTTCATCCAGGACAACTACTGATAAAGACGGACAACACCACGGTTATGTGGTACATAAACAAGCAGGGGGGTACACATTCCTACCCCCTTTGTAGAGTAGCCATGGCATTCAAGCTCAGTTCCTGCCAGGAAAACAAAATACTCTGGCAGACGACCTAAGCAGAAATCTTATGGACCCTCACGAGTGGAAACTGGATCCACAAGTCTTCAGCATGATAACAGAGAAATGGGGGAGTCCAGACATAGATCTATTTGCCTCTCCCCAAAATTATCAACTGGACAAATTCTGCACAGGACTTATCACAGGCATGAAAAGTGGATGCCCTATCCCTCATTTGGAAAAACCTATAAGTCTACGCCTTTCCTCCTCTGCCTCTTCTCCCCAAGGTCTTACTAAAGGTCATGCAGGAAAAACCAAAAATGGTACTAATTGCCCCGGACTGGCCTCGCCAGCACTGGTACCCAATTCTAAGGAATATGTCTCAGCTCCCTCCTTGGTACTTGCCTCAAATACCTCAGCTACTGTCTCAGAAGAGCAATCAAATTCTTCACAATCAGCTCCAAACTCTGAACCTGGCTGATCATGTAATTATTCAAACTCTTCCACTCAGTAAATCTGTGATGGATGCAATTTTGGAAGCCAGAAGGCCTAGTACTTGAAAAATCTTATGCTGATAAATGGAAGAGATTCTGTGCTTGGAACCAAGCACAAGGAACGGGCATAGCAAAGCCAAATATTCCTCAGATTTTACAATACATGACTGAGATGCATGACAAGGACCGTTGTTATTTTTAGAGTTATATGTGTCATGCAGTTTATGGGAATTTATCCATTTCATAAGAATTTTAGCAGTGGATGTTAATCTAAGTGGATGACTACTTGTTGTATCAGAATTATCTAATAAGCAGTTAAAATTACCCCCTAGAATCAGATTCCCATTTGATATACTAACAGTAAGATTGAGATGTTGTTTAGCAGTTGAAGCACCCAGTCCTGGGAATCAGTAAAGGTTAGCAAGTGTCCAAATTCTGTGATTGAATTTTAGGATAGTGATTAGTCCCTTGGGGTCTTCATGCTTACATAATATTTGAGGGCAAATAATACTATTCTTCCATAGGATCATCACTTCTCTCCTTTTAGACTTAAATGAAGCATCCTTTTCTGTATTTTAATAATAATAATAATAATAATAATAACAATAATAATAATAATAATTATTATTATTATTATTATGTATTTATTTAAAATGTGTTTCCTGTAGGAATACTATTTGTGGTTTGTTTAAGTTAAGGTATATCAAAATATTTGACCTCTTCTTTGAATTATTGATGCCATTTATAGTAAGTGAAGCTAAAGACAAAGATATGGTGAGTTATAGGATTAATTTTTCCAATGGTCATTAATAACTGATTTTATTATCTCAAAGCATTCAATGAAAACTTGAGACTTCCAAACTTTGATTTGTTTAAGTGACATGTTTGCAAGAATCATGACTGTGAATAGGATGTGAAGTATATTATAATCAGGCCTAAGTGCAGAAAGAAACAACAAAATAATCTATTAAAACATAGAGAAACAAATAATGTATTTCCCCAACACGTACATGGAATTAAAAAAAATCTTCGTTTGAAAGATGAGATAAAATCAATCAAACTGCATTCCCAAACCATCATGAACATACCTATCAGCTCTAAAATGTACTAGTAAAGAGACTTGTGCTGTAAACATACAATTGATTGAACAATTTCAACTAAATTATTAAAATGTAGTGAGGAAAAAAGGAGAAACACGCATATATTAGTATCTTAAGTTACTTATGTAATACTGGATGTTGAAGTTCCTGTCTTTGACATGAATTACTATATGAGATCAAATGAGTTTAAAACAAGTACAGAATCTTTGTCTATTAGCTAGAGTCAATACAAATTAATATTTTAATTACGTTATCTAAAAATGAAGAGGTAAAAAGGAAGCTGGGCTCCTCTTTTATAATATATATATATATATATATATATATATATATATATATATATATCAAAAGACTGGTGTACATATATTAGAAAGTATTGTGAACAACAATAATGAATATCAAAGGAACCTATAGCTTGGCTCAGACATTTATATCTAGTTAGAGTATATATCAGTCCAACTGGGTTTTCACATTTTTCATTTGTAATGGTTACTCTGCAATGGATAAATCAGTGGCTAGAATGTATTTCTATGTAAATCTTTAATCTCATGATGTATATCCCTAAATTCCTTAGAGCATGGAACATATTTAACAGTATCTCTTTTCAACATATTATCAACAGTTCATTATCTTCCGGTACTTTCCCAGACCCTTGGAAATTAACTGCATCCATACCCTATCCTGGGGGCTGCCCCAGGGATGTCTGGAAGCCAAGTTATCGAGAAGGCAGCTTCTTCATGATGGCAAGACTACCTGAAAACTACAGCCATCCTTTGACCAACAGGTTGACCTCAGAAAGCATTTTAGTAGTTGTACTGCACTATTAAATTTTACAGACTACATATAGGACATCTGAATCTTAGGTTCCTTACAATGGGCACACATATGGACTTGATAAAGGCGTTTAACTCTGTGCCACATAAAGATACATTTTCTCAGCTAAAGATCCTTGCTTTGGACAAAATGCCCTACTATGATTTCACCACTACCTAGAAAAAGGAAAGGCCATGTAAGCTTAAAGTAGGTACTGATTTCTTCTCTCCTAGTATTGTCTGATTATTAATAATGGGTCCCCTTTTTTGCTCCTTTTGCATTAACTCCAATTTATCTGTCCTTGCCAAATATTAACATGCTTTATACATGTGTGACCAGAATCTACACTATTTAAGCAGAGGAACTTCTGCTATTTAAAATATTCTTATCAACAGCATTTCACAGAACTTCAGCAGATTTCATAATGGATTCCTCACTGTTATTTTTGGAAAACAAAGACCTTGCTCTTTGGCACACATTAAAGAATCCACCATAGAGAAAGACCTGTCTGTTTTAGACCCTGCTGGATGCTGAACACAGATAGTTTCCCATTAAATACCTGGGATACGGCTTATTCTTCTGTGTCCTTTGGTGAATGTTTCTGAAGATCCACTACATGCACAAAGACTTTATTGTGTACATGTGGTTCTGTCTGTAAATCTTAAAGAACCTTAGAAAGGGCCATTATTAAAAGAGGTATCCTCATACCCATTTTGGAATTTGATCTTTCACTACCAGCCAAACTATCTAATGTGTACTCTTCAAGTTGTACTGAATTAGTTGTTTCATGATTAACTTTGATAGCAGAGATCATGATTGCCTTATACTGGATATGGCTGATCGTTTTCCTGTTACTGTCCAAAGTAATGCTTATTTGAAACCTCCCTTATTGGAGATAACTCTCCCCCAAGAGCCTCATTGGAATTTTACAGAGCTACTGTTGTTTTTGAGTTACTTGATTTGTGTTCAAAGAGATGTGATTTACAAAAGCACTGCTAAGCGATTGAATAGGCCAATTATATTGTGTTCTGTTTTACAGTTTGCAGTTCAACATAGCTGAAAAGAGGTGCCTCTGGGCCACCCTACTTGTAAACAGACAATTTTTGAATGTTTTAATGGCTTTGTCTGCAATACATTTTTGTGATGATGTTTGTATTATGTGCTCTTCGATCATAGAAGGACCTTTTTTGAAAGCACAGTTATATGTGAGTTATTGTCAGAGGCAATTGAAATATTTTTGTGATGTAACATTAGCTTTAAGACATCCCCTGTGATACATTCTTACAGTTCTGTGTAGTGCAAATAGAAGTCAGTGGAAGCAGACGTATAACCAAGAGTTCTGTGCTCGTATCAGTGACAGATGAATTAAAACTCTGTGGTAACTTCTTCTGTTAAACCAGGTAAGCCCATAATACACAAATAACTATTTTTAGGGTCAACCCAGGAGCCAGTCTGGTTGTGACATATGACAAGGATCTGTGCTGGGCCCCCTATTGTTTGTAATTTATTTCTGTGAAGTCCAGGGGAAAATAGATGGCCAGTAGTATTCTGCATTAACTGCCCCTTGGAAGATAGTTAGTCATTGCACCAACTTACGGTTCCCAAAACACTGTGGCCATGATCTTTCCTAATGACTTTTGGGTCTTGAACTTCTATGACTTTGGTGAACTTGAGTGCCGCCATTGCATGGACTATTGTTTTGTCTCAGGATCATAGTGATGTAACCATGTTTCATCAACAGTAACTAGTTGTTCCAAAAAGTTGGCACCAGTTTGACGAAAATGCCACAAAATCAACTTGAATGCATCCACTCAACATCTTTTCTAGTCAGCATTCAAACATTTGGGCACCCACTTGGCTGACAGTTTCTGTATACCCAGCTGCTCAACTTAAGCAAGCAAATAAGACTTCTAGTGAAGTCATCCAAAGCTAACTATGAATTCAGATTAGCTTCCCTAACTAAGGATAACCACAAGATGTTCTTTAGTTACATCTGTAACCTCAAAGGTAAAGACCAGATTTGCGCTGAACTCATAGTTAATGGTACTATATATATAGAAACAGTGGATATAGCAATCCTGCTGGCTGACAGGTTCAGTGACAACTTCACATCCCTGTCCCCGCCACATATACCGTAAAGCATCCCAAACACCTGTCCCCTGCCTAGTATCTCAGAGGAGCAGGTTTTAATTCTCTCTCCAAGATCAAAAACACTCTATGGGACCAGACGACATCCCAGGCTGTGTTCTCTGTGTTCTACATTGGTTAAAACAGGAGTTAGCATCACCACTGAGCACGCTTTTCAATCACAGTCTAAGTGCTGGCTTCGTCCCAGTAGAATGGAAAATGGCTACCGTCATCCCTGTGCACAAAGGGAATGCATCCACAGACCCAGGAACTATAGACCTATTAGCCTGATGAGCCTTATCTGCAAGGCCATGGAACGAATCATCATGGACCTTATTAAATCATTTTGGAGCAGCTTAGAAAAAGCTACCTGCTTAATTCCACCATGGGAACAACAGTGCAGCCTGAGCTCATTTTCAGAAAATCCATTTTGAATACCATACAGAAAACAAATGTTCATAACTCTTTAACTGTAAGAGCTAGACTAAAAATGTAAATGTGAAAATTGTTCAGCAGAAACTGACATTTCCAACAGTGTAAATGTTGATAGTGCGTATCAAAGTCATTATTAAATATTTGGCAAGGAATGCTGATATTATGCATATGTTTTTACATTTTTGGAAAAGCAAAGCACAATATCTTGGTCAGTGTACCATGTAGACCCATACAATGTGTATTTAATTTGTTTGTATGAATGTTAGCTTTAAAATGATACCTTAACGATTATTGTGTGATGCTCCTTTTCAGAGATATTCACAGAAATATGATTAATATAATGTTTCTAATAATTGATAATTAAACAAAGCATAATATCTCATGACCTGTAACAGACAGAGGCTATATATCAGCATAGAAGTTGTACATCTCAATGTCAGCTTCAAAATGATGCATCATTTGTGTCATCACCATGCTCCCTTGCAAAGATATGGGCATAATAATGAGAAGTATTGGAAATGTATAATTTTCATAATCCTACAAGACTAAACAAACTGTGATTTCTATTCATGTGTACAGTGCACAGACACAGTTCTTTTACCATGTTGTAAGGAGTAACACTGTCTTCAAAACGAGGTATTACTTGGCACACAGACATGCTCTCTTGCAAAGTTATTTACCATGTTGGAACTATAAATACTTTCCTCAAAATAAGGTATTAGCACATTCAGATGCTCCCTTGCAAAGTTATTTACCAAAATATGAAAAAAAGTAATAATCTCCATAACCTAAGTCCAAAACAAATGTTTATATCTGTACATGTGTACAACATACAGGCACAGTTCTTTTACCATGCTAGAACTATCAATACTGTCTTCAAAATGAGGTATTACTTAGCACATTCAGATGCTCCCTTGCAAAGTTATTTACCAAAATATGAACTAAAATAATAATTTCCATAACCTGAATCCTAAAAGAACTGATATCTGTACATGTGTACAGCATTCAGACCCAGTTGTTTTCCCATGTAGACACATATGATTGTAAATATACACATTCTTTGTGTAGCCAACATACTACTGAATGAGTACATGTAAAGAGAAAAAGCAAGGTAAGGACCGCCACTCCACTAAGGAACCCAGGACAAGCATGGCACTTCTGTGGCAGGCAAGGCCATCTGATATGTCCAATAGCTGTGCTGGCTACCCACTCAGACATAATGGAACATATGCTATGTCAAATACCATAAAGAAATAGCCATATTTTGCAGGTCAAAATCATACAGAAACGGCTAGCAGAATGGAGAATTGGCAGAAAAGAAAGGGAGTAATAGTCAAATCATGTTTCCTTTGTACACTGTACCTTACAACAGCTAATATACAGACAGGGAGCAAAGGTGGAGGTGTCTGAATTTACAAACAATATCTCATGCCTATTTTAGAAGCAAACTATTGCATTTTTCATTAAGATTTCAGAAGAACAAACTTTTGTTTTTTTTCCTTAAACAAATATACATGCCAGAGATGGTATAAGTGAAGAATCCAAACAGATAATTGAGAACAATGCAGCCTTTGGCACATACCTGACCAGCCAGATGCAACAGCTTCACAAGCTACACACAAAGAATACAGGGAGTAAACAATACCTATACAGACCATCTCAAATCTCTACCTTTGTACTTGGTCTCCTACGGAATGCTGTGAGGCACTCTAGGACTAGCCTACAAGGTATCCTGTGATGTCACACTGATGGATTTGCTGTACATTCACAAAACATATAGTTTCAAAAATACCCACTCTACAAACCTGAACCTCAACTACAACATAAACAGTACATGCTGTAGGGGCATGACTTCCCATGTATGTGAAGCAAAGCTTATCCCTACGCTTATTCAAACATAAATTTGGCCAAAGGATGGGAAATCATACATTTATCCCTGGTTTGGTACCTATGTCCCTAGAGGACAGGAGCAGCCAGTGGCTGCTTGCTGTGTACAAGCCTATAACATAACTTTAAAATTCCTTTAGGATATCACCATACATCAACAATATTTTTTTAAGTTTGTGCTAATCATGGCTGGCTCTTCACCAGTAGCCTAGTAATCACCTATGAACCTATAAATGTAAAACATGAAAATAAATGTATGAAATGTAGGCTTTATACACACCACCAGTTTTGTGCTGCCCATATAAATACATGGATTTATGGGTGAGCATTCTTGCCTTAGACTTGCCCATTAACCATACCCAAACAAACATTATACTCTACATTTATATTCACAGGTAGTACCAAGCTCTCACATGTGGCACAGAACTATGGTTTTATCCTCAACTGGGCCTAGTATGAGCCATGAGAATCATATTTACGTTAGACATTGCTTATGTGTTAGCATGGTTTGCACATTCTTAAAATTGCTCCTGGATCCTTTAAATTCTTCAGTCAGCACCCAGTACTATAACTACCACCTCTTATCTCCTAAAAGACCAGTACCCTTGTGGGACTGACCTTATCAACCAAAGACAAATACAAGTCGACTATAAGTTACTTCTGAAAGCATGCAGATAACAAATACAACAACCAACAAAAGGAATAATCAACAACACAAAGAAGCCAGGAAAAAAACTGCAACCTTTAATGTCTACTGGTACCTCGGCTATACAAGCCTTCACAGGAAAACTAATTGTGGAAATTTTGTCATACATTTCACACTCATTGTACTTGAAGCACAGCTAACTAGCTATATGCTGCAGTCTAGCAGATAGCACAGATGACTAGGGTTGCTTTATATAGTCAGGGTTACTTATGGCCAGCGAGCTTACCCTGTTAACAAATATAAATAAATAAGACTAGGGCTGCTTCATGTAGTCAGGGTTACTTATGTCCAATGAGCTTACCCTGTTAACAAATATAAGTAAATAAATAATTGTACAAGTTCATCTCATTCAAACTCAGCTAGTCCATTTGCCAGCATATTCCAGATGAAAGTGCTAAGAGACAAGTTAAAAAGCAGCAGGAGTAAAATGTCATGTTGTTGTATTATAAACAAAATGACCATCAAGATAGGCATACTGAAATTCTACCTGCATTCCAGTTTGAGAAAGTACTTTACAGCTACTGCCTTATGACCAAAGCTTGTCAAAGATGTGACATTAACCTATCCATTTTCCACTCTAGCTACTACTTTTACTTGAAATGTTAAGACGTAATAAGCAGCAGTATACTATATGGGGAGAGTAGAGATGTGTGGCTTGCATAATTTTACTCACTAAGCAGTCTCAATGCCAGGTGCATCAGTCTTGTCAACATACATAGACTTCCCCTTACACCTCTTCAGGTCTACTCCATGTTTCTCATGTCCAAATTGTAGCAATATTAAGTTAGCTCCTGGCACTCAGTGCGCAGCAGTTCTGTCTTCTCATAGTCGGTGCAACCTCTGGGGCACACATGCAAGAAATGGGGTTTATGGTGTAACCCTAGGTGAATGCAAAGAGGCACAGCCTTTCTGCAAATACACCCATGGAATGTGTGTTAAGTGTAGCTTGCCTTTGTGGTCTATCCAGTGGCGTACATGATGTACCCCCACTCTAACAGCATCAAATTTATGCAGATACATACAATGACAAAAATAAAAGAAACTGTAATCAAAAATTAATACAGAAGCACAAAGACAGACAAATAGAACATGCTACTTTCATCCTACCCCCAAATCAGATAACCCACCTCCACCTGCCCCTTCTCTCCAGCACCCATGCCGCTGTCATTAAATAATTACCATTCATACTGTTTTGGCTTGTAATGTTGTACATTACAACACCCCCGTACTCTATGCCTTCTCTTTTCCTAGATCACCATATCACCATATCCTTTAAAAATGACAGTCCATCATTTGGAAAAGGAGCACCTTCCTGGCCAGCTATTACAAACAAACAATGCCATAGCTTCTACATATGAGTATAAGTACATGTGACAAGGGACTATATAAATGTGAGCAAGTTAGGCCCAGAATAAAGAAAATAACCAATCTGCCATGTACAATACAAAAACGTAACAGTCACCTAAATCTATTATTACACTCCTTACCAATGTATTCAAATGTGTGCCAACTATAAAATACATCAAAGACACAAAATACAGCGTTCCAACCCCTCTGAAACAAAACTCAAAATATTACATGCAGACAAGATATTTTGTAATAAAACTCAGATTAACTTGTTCAATCATCGTCACTTTAAACACATGTAAAAATATATAACCAATACTAACCAATATATAACCAAACAAATTACCTCCAACACAAATATTTTACAACACTTTATACAGCGTCCAACATCAAATGGGACAGTGGTAGCACTAGCAGCAGCACAAACTTCATGCTTGGCAATACCAAGACTTGCATACTGAGCACTTGAGTTCTAAACCCATACTATGGGGGTCAATACTCACACTACAATACCCATTACGTATTCCATGCACTCCATTTCTGAATATTTTGCATAACCAGACAGGAATTGCATTATTATAGTAGTAATGGGATCGCTTAAAAGAGATCTGACCAAATTGCCACATTTTACATCGAAAAGAAAAACTGTATGATTATTTATTACAGACATTCAAAGAAATGAATAGGGTGAGAAATATAAAACAATGTAGACAGCAAAATAAGGCAAGCACAGCCCACGATGAGAAGCTACACTATCTGAAATATTTAAAGTTTATGACAGACTTACAACTAAGCCATATTTATTCCTTATGATTTTTCCATGTGTGACAAGTTATCCATCACTGGTGATTTGTTTACACTTTTGTTTGTCTAGTTTATAATAAAGACCCACAACTGGTAAGAAATTTATAACTGCACTGTCAAATGCCACAAATAAATGATTCTTCTGTCACAACCCTTTCTGTTATGCAAGCAGTGCACTTCCTGGGTTCCCGCACCCACCTGGGTTTGTAATTATGTATGATCGATGTGACGTATTGTAGCGCCAACATAAAAAAACAGTACTGCAACTGGATGGACAGCCTTACTCTACAGACTTAAAGTTTGATTAGACTCGTGATTCATGAACTTGAGTATGTATCTGTTCTGTGGATGGGAATGGGATGGAGGAGGAATTGAGTATTGAATAAGGGAACGGTCTTACAGTACTGCACCAAATCCATTACAGATAATTCACACGAACGGCTGTAACTTGTCTGACACATTCAGAAATAGAAACTTGCTCACAAATAACCAACGTCAAGTGTGCTGTAAGAAATGTAACTTAATTATATAAACAGTACACCTTTTCTGCAGGTGTTGCAAGCACCCACTGAATACAATACAACGAACGAAGCAAGATGCACATTACAGAACTCAGATATAATAATACCAGTTCAGGGCTGTTATATTTGCTTATATTTGTTTTCCAGGGTCCACTACCGATCTCTGCAAACCTTATTTCAGTCCAGGAGCATAGACTGGCTAAATGACTTGCTCAGAATTGCAGTTAGGCAACATTAAGGGGATTTAAACCTTGCACCACTGGTCCACAATAAACAGCTCCGACACGAGGAAAACAAATGCTATCACAACAGTTGTGTCTTCAGACTGAACTTGAAGCTTCTAAGTTTATAGTTCCTTTATAGTTTTTATTACAGTTGCAATTAAAGATCTCAGCCCTACATCACAAAGGGTACATGCCAGCAGTACCACCACTAAGTAACGGACAAGCTAAACAGCTGTATGAAAAAAAATTCTCATAAAAAAAGGAAACGTATGCAGCCATATGCAGTAAGTTGGGTTCAGTAAACAGTGGTGAGTTGGTACATTTCCTGAAGACAGAGTAGGAATTACGGGGGAGTAGAAATTACAGAGGAAATGGAGTGCACAGAACTTCTTTACATGTATAGCCCAAGTGGAATGAATTTACAGTGAAATATGCACTTACCTTGGTATAAGGAAGATGTCTGTTGCAGCTGTATGGCACTTGCTTTTCAGGGTTTCTCAAGGCTGTAAGTTGCGGGATGACTTACCGGTGATCTCCTGAAATGGTGAAGATAAATGCTCTGTTACAGTAGATAGAAGGATCCAGCAGCAATACAGCAAATAACAGAAAAAGAAAGGGAATTGCTACTGGAGGACCCTCTATTTATTGTAACAGAACAAAGAAAAGTTAGATCAGGGGGGTGGAGGTGTTAGGCAAGTGGTGGCTTGGATTGCAGGAATCTGATTGACTGCCACCACTTGCTTCCTGCAACACAAATAGAACTGGCTTGCAAGCAGATACACAGTGCATGGGAAGCTGATTTTATTGTAAATTGTAAATGCAAACATGATGTTAATGCACACTGAAAATTAGGCTGAGAAAGTACCTGACAAAGTTCACATACTTTTTCAACTTAATTTGTAACAGTGGAGCTAAAACTTTAATACAAAGTTAAAGGCGCTTGTGGAAGGCACTCGGGTGGAACAACATAACTTTTCTGGCATCCCAGAGAGTGCTCGGTTGTAAGGTGCCCTCAGAAGGTACTCGGGGTTAGTGAGTTAAGAAAGATATAGGAAATCTCCAAATGCCAACTCCACCCAGTTTGGCTTTGTCAAGGGAAGATCATGCCTGTTAAACTTGGTGGACTGCTTTAAGACAGTCACCAAACCCTAGACAAGGGCAAATCTGTACATACGGCCTACCTAGACTTAGCCAAGACCTTTGACACAATCCCTCACTCAGGCAGCATTGATAAACTCACTCAGCTGTGTATCAACCCATGTATTGTCAAGTGGGTTGCAAACTGCCTCACTGATAAAACTCATATGGTCAAAATAGGGGACTCCATCTCCTCCAGCAGGCCCGTAACCAGCGGTGTTCTACAGGGATCACTTCTGGGTCCCCTACTGTTCGGAATCTACTTCTCCGAAGTAGAGGCTAAAACTAAAAGACTGTGGCTGACAAAGTTTGCTGATGAGTGCAAACTGGGAGTGATCATTGAAACCTCTAGTGATATCAAAATCCTGCAAGAAGGTCTTACATAGACTGATGGCCTGTGCCAAAGTCATGCTCTTAAACTTAATGCAAAAAAATGCATTATCATCCCCTTGGGTAAGGGTGATGTTCCTGCAAACTACCACATCAGTAGCAATTCCCTAATCAGTCAGTGGTGAGAGATCTGGGAACACAAGTTGACAGAAACCTTAACTTCGATCATCATGTCTCCACAGTGGTAAGAAGGGCATTTTGCATTGCTCACTTCATAAGTAAGAGCATTGCCTGCAGAATAAAGAAAGATTATAACCCCCTGTACTCTTCCCTCATTGAGCCATTAATAGAGTACAATGGTCCCTTTGGTATGTTTGTTTCCAAATACCTGCAGCAATTGGAGAGACCACAAAGATTCCTTATGAAGAAAATTCAGGGTCTTCAAGATCTGTCTTATGCAAATAGACTGAAATCATTGTCACTTTACAGACTGCGCTGAGGCGACCTGTGTCTTACATGTAGAGCAATCTCCGACCCAGCTTTAATGGAAATGTTGCACATTTGTAAGTCAAATGGCACACGGGTCACTCACTCAAAGGAGCTTAACCTGGTATGTGACATCAACAGACATTGTCGGAGAGACAGGTTTGTCTCACAGAGGTTGCCCCACCTTTGGAACAAGCTTCCTATTCATGTTAAACAAAGCCCCTCATTGGCCCTATTTAAGCACAATTTGGATGATTGGATGGGTAACCAGAAATTCACCCTGGGGTTTCCACCTTTGTCACTCTTGGACAGGGGCAATAGGTGCTGATTTTAGTGTCTGCTTGAACCAGACATGCTTGGGAACATGGGTTGAACTAGGCTTGTAAGGGCCCTGGATCTGTTAACCTAATAATCTCCTATGATCCTATGATTATAAACCCAACATATACCCTGGATATCTCTAGTGTCTCAGCAATTGTTTTAGCTGATATTTTTTGCCTTTTAGCCAAAATCAAGTCATGGACACGGTCAATAATTTCAGGAGCTGACAGCATTTGAAGCCTCCCAGACCTTGCTGCATCTTTGGTCTTGAAATTTTCACTCTGAAAGTTTGAACACCACTTCTTTGCAGTTGAGTAAGAAGGGCACTTGCCACTCATTGTTTGCATCCTGGATTTCCTTTGGAGTTTTCTCCTGCAGGAATAGGAACTTCATGATGGCTAAGAATTCCACACTTGAAAATTTTGTACTTTTCATTGACAGTTCAGTCAATGATCTGAAACAATGTCAAAACATAGTGTTATGATTCTGTAAACAGGCACTGTGCAAGATGAAATAGCCTTCTTTTCAGCTACATATGCAAAATAATGCTCAGAATTTAGAAAGTTGGTCGGGCTTAAGAACTTTTCTGCATGCCCTCATAGACCATACAACTTGGTCAATAAGGGAACAAGGGTATAAGATAGCTAGGCGTATAAAGGCCCTTGGGCCAATAGCCTAGTAACCGCTTATGAACCTATGAACCTATGAACTTACTTGCCACAGTCACACAGTAGGCAGACAGAGGCTCTTAAGGAATTAAACACTCAACCTCAGGAAGGAAGTTGTTAACTCACAGCCTTAATCCTCTGTACTAACTGTCAGACTTTTATAAACATTTAATAGTCACTGGTTTAATGAGTGAGTGAGTGATGACATATGCATGTCTGTTAGCATTTACTCTTATGTAGAGAGAAAATGGACTGTAAATGCATGTCTGTTTTTGCTTTTTTGCCTAAAAGCAATAGTAGTAGTATATAATAGTGACTGTACAAGATAACATGTAACAATAAAATAAATAATGAACTATGTTTCTTTCTTTTTATCTGGCCAAAGATACATCTTGTCATGTGTTTTGAGTTCATTGCTTGATTTGATGTAGATGTAGGTGAGTTCATTCAGCTGCAATTTGCTGCCTTTCTGTAGGGTACCTTAAGTAAAGTTGGACCTCTGCCACGCATTCTAAGGGATATGAATACTGTAGTAAGCAATCCAGCAAGTGTCCAAGTCTCTGTCACGTCTGACCAAACTGCTTCAACTCCAAATGCCAGCAACAGTAGTAGCATCTCTGCCGGGCTGCAGAAAATGGTGATAGAAGGTGACTTGACTGGGTAAGCACATTTAATTTTCCTTTGATATTAGTGAAACAAAATGTATAGAGCAAATGCATTATTTCATTTAAAGTCATAATAGTATGTAATGTAGTTATAAGATGTGTAGAACTGGTGGAAGTGATGCTGCAATTTAAAACTTTTTGCTCAGTACATACCAGATAGCTTTATCTACAAGCATTAGCACTATATTTAGAACTGAATTATGCTCTCAGCTGCAGTAGAAATATGTGCTAATGGTTTCTTATGTGGAGATCTACAGATTGCCCAAAAGTAAAGCTGTTCACAAAAGGTGAAATTGTATTGCAGCTGGCTCCATGAATTACAGCATGATAGGCTCTATGTTGTTTGTCATATTGATACAACTTCAAAGATGAATAGTTAGTTAGTTTTACCCACTCTGTGTGGCATAGAGGGTTAAAGCCCTGGCTGTGACCCATACAACCCAAGTATGATTAGTGGCCCAAGCACTGGAAGAAGTGGGCAGGGGAGGGTAAGACTGCAAAGCAAATGTTGGCTCACCTAATCTGATAGGAGGGACTGGTGGCCCATTGACTATTTCGCTGCATGATGAGTGAGTAAATGATAGCCTCCAGGATTTGTTCTTGCCTATGTCAAATGAATGAGTGGGCTATTGTCGAGCATGGAGGGGTGGGGTGGGGAGGGGGGTGTGCAGTGAGTTGGACCAGGTGCACATTTACATTCAACAGCTGCAAATGACAAGATGCCTTATACAGTTATAGAATTCTGATTTATAACCAATACTGTGCTGACAATATCCCAGATTCTTTGAAGAGTGTTGAATGCACAGGATATGTTCATAGAAAATGGAATGGTGACCCATACATGTTCCCAAATTTTCAATTTAGTCTTAAATCTGGCCCTTTTTGTAAGACATTTTCTTTTCATTTTCAGTTACTATAGTTTATCATAGGTATTCTGTATTTATTTTATTTATTTTAATCTGATGTTGTCATTGTCATTCATTTGTCAAGGTTTGGGTCTCAGATACAGCCTTGGATTTGTCTCGGCCGCATTTACTGAGACTCTTGGATCCAACTCTCAAGGTCCTCCCTATGCCCATAATGCCTGAACGCCCTCTATTACCTCAGATCTTGTTTGCTGCTTCAATGCTTCAGACATGGATTGTGCTCTATTGAGCTCTTGGGGTGTTGTTTCTATGTTTCTATGGAACTACTTACTCCAATCATGCCAGTCTTTAGGAATCACAGTCAATTACACTAAGTCACATTTATAGTCCATTCAAGTCTTGGAGTTTATAGGAGCTTGCCCGGACACCACCACTCAGTTAGCCATTTTTCCTCTAAACAGACTACAGTCCATAAGAATGTAGGTGAAACAGATTATTTCATACACTTCTCCCCCAGCAAAACTAGTTATTCAAGATTTAGGATCAATAGCAGCAGCTATTACCTTGGAACTAATGGCTTGGTTCCACATGCGTGTCCTTCAGTGGACTATAGCTGCCCAATCATCAATTCTTCTACAGCCTCTATCCTCTCCAATAAAACTTTCTCAGGTTTGTAAGGATTCCCTGCGGTGGTGGGTGCAATCAAATGAATTTGCCACTGATGTCCTTTCGTGTTTCTACCCCCGGTAGCCATGGTGACCACGAACACTTCTCAGTTGGGGTGGACGGGCATTTCTTGGGACAGAAAATCCAAGGCATGTGGTTTCGAGAAGAGACCAATCTGTATATCAATGTCCTGAAAATGAGGGCAGTCCTTCTAATGTTGTAGGCGTTTCAGGGCTCTTCATCCAGGGACTATTGCTACCCTAGCAGACAACATGTCAGTAGTTTGGTATATCAACATACAGGAGGGAAACAAGTCCTATCCCCTTTGTTGATAGGCAGTGAGAGTACAGCACTGGACAATCTCCTCTAACCCGATTTCTTATGTCAGTGCATATACTGGAGAAATCCAGTGTGCTAGTCGACAAACTCAGCAGATCCATTCTGATGCCTCATGACTGGTCTCTCAATCAATCAGTGGTGGAGAGGATATTCCATCTATGGGGTCACCCTTGCTGCAGTCCATTTGCCTCTCCCCACATCAAGTGCAGCAGGTTCTTTGCCCTGATCCCCTCAGGGGGAGTCATTGAGAGATACTCTAGTCCATGTTTGGCCCTCCAGTCTCCTTTACTCTTATCCTCCCTTACCTCTAATCCCCAAATTTCTTTAAAAAGCAGTTTGTTTGAAGAGCAAGATTATCCTCATTGCCCCCTTTTGGCCTCATCAAGTGTGGTTTCCCTTCTTGTGGTCTCACTTTTTACATCTGTCATGGATTCTGGAACCCAGTCCAGACCTAATTTCTCATCCCTCAGGGATGACACATCCAGACATTGCAGGCCTCAAGTTGACCGCATCGTTTCTACAGTTCCATTAATGGTTAGACAGGCCAGGCTTTCCTACCTGGTCTGACAGATACTGCTATCTTCTCCAAAAGAATCCACTAGAAAATTTTATAAGAGTAAATTTAAAAGATTTTCTTATTGGGCCTACCAGAGATATTTAGATCCTTTTACTGCACATATTCCTGCTGTCCTAGATCTCCTTGCTTCAGTTATTCAAGAAGGGGCTAGTTTCTCCACTACCAAGGTTCAGTTAGCTGCCATTTTAGATGATCATACTGGTGATAATACTCCTCCCCCCCAGCTTCTTCTTAACTGTACAAAGCATTGCTTAAAGGTACTTTTCCGCTTAGACTTCCACTTAAAGATGCTACTCCACCCTGGGAACTTACTGTGTTACTGCAAGGTTTGATTCAGACTCCTTTCAAGCTCTCGGCCAAGTCTGATCTCAAGTTTCTCTCCTGGAAAATGATCCTTCTAGCAGCTATTACTTCAGTGAGGTGATTAAGCACTTTCTTCCAAATCCCCTTACTAGATTTTCAACAAAGATAGTCACTTTATGTACATCCTTTGTGCCCAGAGTAGCCTCAGAGGCAAACATCAATCAAGTCATCAATTTATCTGTGTTGTTACATGCTTCATCTCTTAGATGTGCATAACTCCATTTTTTTCCAACTTTTATTTTATTGTATTTTGCAACATATAATATATAAAAATATACAACATGACATTTTCTTTTGAACAGGTAAACCTTGATATGACAGTTAACAAATTAATGCTTTTAACTTCTAGTCTTCAAATAACAAAATTCTAGTTTCTAAAGAGTCAGGTTCGCAGGTACATATAATTTGAATATTTGGAGTAAAACAGGCATAAATTTAGAAATAAGTGGTAAGTAACAGGATCGAATTACATAAGATATATACAACTATTTATATAGAGTGCTACAAGTTGTTAAAGTTAGTAAATAATCATTTCATTACTATGAAAGCCAGGTAAATCATTTCAATATCTCCTTTCCTTTTTACACCTAGAGAGCGCAGTTTTCCTTCTGCAACCAGTCCATCTGAACCCGAACCTGAAACTAGGCAACAAAATGATAAACTTAGACCAATTTCCCCAAATCAAAAGCTATACTGTCTGGGACTTCTATAGACTAAAGGACAAATCCTTAAGCGATATTAAAATGAATCTTAATCTAAGTAACAAATATACAATACTGAAGCAAATTAAGGAGCTGGTGTTTTCTATTACAGGCATCCCAGATGGGGTAGAGGAAGAAGTAAATCTTGCTCACTTCCTAGTGAAATCTTTAAAAGTCAAGAACAAGATGCTATCAGCTTCATACAAGCTAATCTCTGCTATTAAATGCTAATCATCTCTTACATACGCTCACTACTGGAAGAACAAACATCCTAATGTAACTGATGATCAACTCTCTTATACTTTTAATAACACAAACAAATTCTCCCCCTTCAGGAAGCATGTGTATACCCAGTTAATGATAAAAAAATAATACCTACTATACACCTGAACGTCTAAATAATTTCTTCCAAAACATTTCCCCTCTTTGCCCTTTTTGTCCATCGCAGTTGGCTGACTTTTTGCATATTCTCTGGTACTGTAAATATGCACAGAACCTATGTAACTCATTAGGGATCAAACATAGCTGCATTTTTATCTCCATAGAACAAAGGTTTTCAGAAAAATGGATTAACTGTTCATCTCATTTGGTCCCAATAGTTTGGGAAAATCAGTCTCTAAGGTTACCTTGGCAAAGCGGTTAAGGAATTGCATATCATTTGTTTACAGTCAAAGAGGTCTGTCTTTGCCCAGTCCTCCTAAGGCTCACTCCACTAGATCCATGGCTACTTCATCTGCCTTCTGGTCCAGAACTTCTGTTGATCATATTTGTGCTGCAGCCACTTGGTCCAGTGCCCATACCCTTATTGCTCATTACAAGTTGGATTTGATCTCCAGAGGCAGAACTGCTTTGGTACTCGGGAATATCCTTCCATGAGGGCCATTAAAGGTTCTTGTAGCTGGGGACTCTGTCTCTTACATTGAAGAATGAATGAAAATGACAACATCAGATATAAAAGGTATCTACTTACCATAACTGTCCATCTGTGTTGCCCATTTTCATTCTTCCTGTACCCCCCCCCCCACTTCTTCCTGACTTTTCATCTGGGAGTGACCTGATAGTGATATTGGAACCACTTTTCCAGTTAGAGCCCTATCTTTCTCTTTTCTTCCCTTTTATTTGGACTGTTAGGCAAGGTTCAAAGGACAAAACCACCACCGTAACAGATACAAGCATGCAAAATCTGAAGGGAATGCTACTCAATGCTAGAAGTCTAAATCTCAAAATGCACTTTCTCGAGGCACTCTGTGCAGTTACTGAGAACTGGTTCAAGACTCCAGAGAGCACCCCTGCAATACCAGGCTACAACACTTACCATACTTTTCGGCCACCAAACCAAGACCAAAACACTAAAGGTGGAGGAGTGTCCATATTCACCAATGATATTCATACCTCCAGGCTAGTTGCCCAACACAATGTGTCTGAAATACTCCAGGTGCAACTAACACTAGTTAAGACCGCAATCCAAATTGTAGCTTGCTACAGATTCCCCACCATGCCCCAAGATTCTCACTACACCTTTCTAAACATGCCGGAAAATATTAAGATACAACCAAACACCCTAATACTGGGTGATTTCAACTACCCTGCCATTAACTGGGAAAACTACTCGGGTACCAACACCTTTTCCCAACAGTTCTTGGAATTCATAAATTCCAATGCCCTGGATCAACTAATCCATTGTCCCACCAGAGGCTCCAATATCAGTACCAACATGGGAGATAGATGCTCTACACCAGTGGTCACCCTCTCATTGGTCAGGTCTGACCATAAGCAAATCACCCTTGACATCCACATCCCACCCCCACCCCCCCAGTAAGGAAACCTCTGTAAAAAAACTTCTCCAAAGCCAACTTCATGCCACTCAAGTCTGAAGTGACAAACTTCATGACACCCATGCAGATGGGAGCTGAAAGTTCAACTGCTGAATCCTACACTAAGGCATTGTACGAGCACATCCACTCGTGCATGAATCATGCCATCCCAAATAGAACCAAGATGCTTTCCTTCAAAAAAAGAAAGCCAATCTAGTGGTCCTCTGCCATAAACAAACTATACAACAGAGGAAAGAAACTGTTGCAGAAAAGAGGAAAATCCTAGGATGCAAAAAACTCCCTTACCAGACTCAGTAAGAAGCTGAGATCCCTCATAAAATCCTCCAAAGCTAGTAACGAAACTAAAATTGCCAAAGATTCCAAAGACAACCACAAGGCATTCTATAGTTATGTCAAGAATCTAAATGGCAATGCTCAGATATGCTCTGAACCACAACAGAATGGCATTAAATATACTGATCCCAAGGATATTGCCAGTTTCCTGGCAGATCGATTTAGTGCCAACTTCACCCCCTCTCACCCCCTAAAGGGTCCATCTCAGTACCAAAGGATTGCCAAATTGTGGTAATCACAGCCACACAGGTAGAAACCGCACTCTCCAAAGCTAAGAATACAGCATCCATGAGACCAGAAGACATCCCGGGCTGTGTACTACACAAACTACAAAATGAACTGGCACCTCACCTATGTGTCATGTTTAATCATAACCTCACCTCAGGCTTCATCCTCACTGAGTGGTGCACAGCTACAGTTATCCCACTGTACAAGGGGGGATCCACCTTGGATCCCGGAAACTTCCGTCCCATCAGTCTGACGAGCCTGATCTGCAAGAGCATGGAGTGCATTATCATGGAACTTGTAAACAAAGACATTGGCAACCTTCAAACACTGGACCCTACCCAGTTTGGGTTCTTGAAGGGCCAATTGTGTCTCCTGAACCTGATTGACTTCTTCAAATCAGTCTCCAGAGCTGTGGACAAGGGTAAGGCAGTCCACACAGCCTATCTGGACCTCGCCAAGGCCTTCGACACCACCCCCCACTCTGGAATCATAGATAAACTTACTAAGCTGGCATAAATCCCTACGTCACTCGATGGGTTGCCAGCTGGCTTACTGACAGAACTCAGACTGTAAAAGTAGCCGGCTCCAAATCCAGCTCCAGACAAGTGACAAGTGGAGTACCTCAGGGTTCAGTCCTGGGACCGCTGTTGTTTTGCATCTACTTCTCTGAAGTACAGGCCAACACTAAGGGACTCTGGCTAACAAAGTTCGCAGATGACTGCAAACTGGGAGCCATTATTAAATCCCCAAATGATGTGGATATTCTACAAAAGGGCCTTACAGAAACAGATGCTTGGTGCCAGAGCCATGGGCTCAAGTTTAATGCCAAGAAATGTGTAGTTATCTCCTTTGGGAAAAACCATGTACCCATGAATTACCACATAGGTGGCAGTACACTAAACACCGAAAATGTGATGAGAGACTTAGGGACACGAGTGGACAGTGGTCTCATCTTCGATAACCACATCGCCACAATAGTCAGGAAATCCTTCTATGTGGCACACCTCATCAACAAGGGCTTCTCATCCAGAAAAAAGGAGGTCATTGTCCCACTGTACTCATCCCTCATTAGACTCATTATAGAGTACAGCGCCCCATTTGGTATGTACCTCACAAGACATCTGCAACAACTGTAAAGGCCGTAGAAATGCCTCACTATAAGAATCACAGGCCTAAAGCAGATGCCCTATGTGACCATCTAAAAATACTCCAGCTATACTCTGCGGCATATCGTCTACTCAAGAGGTGATCTCTGCTTAACGTACAAGGCCATGTCAAAGCCTGAGCTGTTGGACATGCTCCACTTAAAGAAATCCTAATCCCTCAGAGCCACATGCTCCAGGGATCTAAACCTTGTCATCACAATGAACAAAACATGCTGGAGGGATAGGTTCCTGATCCAGAGACTCCCCAGACTCTGGAATAGACTGCCCATACATGTCAAGCAGAGCGCCTTCTTGGCCCTCTTCAAAAGGAACCTTGACGATTGCTAGGCAGAGGTCCGGGGATGTAAATATTGTGGGAAGAAATATCCAGGGAATTGTTATGGCTAGGCTTGTATAGGCCCTAGGGCCGATAGATTAGTACCAACCTATGAACCTATATAGTGAGCCCATATGTTTATGGGGCAGCAAACTCAATCTGAGGTATTACAGCTTAAAAGTTGAATCCAAGAGACTAAGTAAATATGCCCAAGATGTGTCCTAGGTTGGCTGTGAGACCCATACATTGAGGAAGAATGAAAATGGACAATATAGATGCATATTTATGTTGAGTACATAACTTTTATTTTTAATTCATTAACCAGGGTAGAGGTCCAATGCATATGGACCATTATCAGGCTCATTCCAAGTATTACAAGGTGGGAAAACAAGTGCAACTATATGCAAAGCAGAATATAATGATATTAAAAGCATAACACACACATTTCAAATTGCCATCAGTACTATGTTTTCCATATGTATTATTTTCCCAGTATCCACTATGTCAGAAAATTATTTGTATTATTCTCCAGCTTCACAGCCGCTATACTGAATTCACCAGCTTCATAATTACTGCTGTCTTTAAATATTTCCTCTTTTTTTGCTTGTTTGTTTTTTTAAATCATCTTTCATCTCTTCTATTTAGTGGGATGCACAACTTACTTATCCAGCCTGTGGTAACTAGCTTAGGCTGGAAACAGATACTTCTTCTTAGTGGGTTTTACTTGATTAACAATACTTATATAGATCTATTGGTGTATTTATTGCTGTATTTAGAAAAGAATTATATCTAAAATGTATAGCTTAGACAACATAATTCCTTTACATACAAAGATATTAAAATTAACAAGTAGTTATAGATCTGTGCATCTTTTCTTCTTAAAGTAATATAAATATTTTTGTATTTCTAATGACTTAGGATACAGATAATCACCAGCACTGATTCACTGAAGGATTATTTATAGGTTCATAGGTTCATAGGTTCATACTAGGCTATCTGCCCGAGGGCATTTACAAGCCTAGCGTGGTTATTTCTTGGCTCACCCCCCTGGTTTGGGAACTGGAACTGTGCCCATTATTTGCCTGTCTGTCTGTGAGTGACACTGAGGTAATCTGGTGTATTTATTGGGCTCATTCCCATCATCCATTGGTCAAGATTCTGGCTGAAAGCCAGCCAGCGATATGCTTTGCCTCTACATATACGGGATTTTTGTTCTTGTTATGAGGAGTCTTTAATGAATCTATCTATCCTCCACAGCACGTCTATTTTTCTCCCCGCGGGGTTGTCTCCCGTCTAGTGGTTCTTTGAGGTCTAATGATTTTGATTTTTGAGGTGAAGACAATGCCTTGTATGTCAGTTTGACGGTGCTTGTATGTCAGGCACAGCGCCCCCTGATAGTTGGTTCATGTTCAGTAGTCAGGCAGTTCACATTTCAGCACCCATAATACATATGATTAAGGGTGAGGGAACTTTGCTTTGCTGCTGCAAGTTGTCCTCTCCAGTGATACATCAGAATGGGGCATTGTACGTTGGTCGGATGAGTGGATCATTGATCGAGGTGGTGCTGAAGATAGACTAGATCCTCGATGTTAGATGTTCATGATAATTCATGATTCATGATAAGGTGCAGTTGGAGAAGAGGTCTTCAATGACATTTTTGTGCTCTCCCGCGTCCTGAGAGATTGTTCAGGTCCTAAGGACCCAGGTCCCTCATTCTGTATTCTGCTCTTTGGTAACTTGGGTAAACCATGCTTTATGTTTTTCGAAGGAAGGCTATGAACATTTTTTTTTTTGTTTTTTAACTTTGCCGCATGGCTTTGCACCAGTTATCTGTATCTATGAGAGAGATATGGTTGTGTTGTGTCAACAGATGTTTTCTTTCACAGCACCATTTGCGTCGTCTTGCAACTTCCTCTCCCATAGTCCTCCCCATTGGAAAAGTAGATGACGAAAATAAGAAGCCAAGCACAACAAGACAGGGCGACCCTACTGAGAGGGACAGGGAGACCAAGAGACATAGGCTTAGACACCTCTGACCGGGGTAGATCTACCTGACAGTTCTGTCACTCAGATGTGCCAGTTAGCCACCCATAGATGGATGGGTGGCCATTTAGGCAGATACCAGAGTTTTTGAATGATAAGGCTCAAGCCATGATTTCTGGTGCCTTTGCCCTTTCGGCCTTTGTTACATGAACTGCCTGACAATGAATAAAAGTTCAAGACCAAAAAAAGGCAGTGAAAATAAATTAAAAGGTTTTTGTTTGCAACTGATTGGTTAGTTTAAGGGGGTTCTAAGTTAGCTCTGAGTCGCTTTTGGCTGAAGTTTTAAAAGTTTAAACAGGTATAAGCTTAAAAACTTCCTGGCATTTCAGCAGGCTGGCAGACTCCTCTCAGGCTAGAGAGAGTACGCAGCTTGAGAGAGCAAGTCAATGAAACTAAATACTGCATTATTTTAGGCCAGCAAAGAAGTATTTGTAATTGTTATTATTTTGTGTGGATATAGTATAGCTTGATATTCGTGCATTTTACTGAGTGTCTCACAAAAAGTTTATAGAAAAGCTGGGAATAATCAGGTATATGTATAAATATGAAATACGACTAGATAGTTGGTTAGGAAAATTGTTATCTATGCTGGCTATAAGAGATGTGATGAGAAATGGAAGTCATAAGTAACCATATTTCTCAAGTGTTCCTAATTTTCAGTGATGTCCCTAATATTGGATCAGAAATTTGCTCTTCTCTTAAAATCACTAACTCTTTCAGAAAAAAATTTGGATTATAGACAGTAAATAATGGCAGCCATTACACTTTCAGACTTCTTTTATTTCATAAAATGCTTGATGGTATGTTGTCCTGTCTTGGCTTCATTCTTGCTGGTTGGATTCAGAACTGAGCATCAGTTCCGACTCAGCCTATTACTAGAGCTCAAGACCTTCCACTGGCACGAGGCTATACCCTCTCCCATGATCCCTAGGGAAGATTACCTAGATCTCGTTTGCCGCTAAACTAGATCGAGTGCTTCTCACTAGGCTCAGCCTACGTGAACTTCATTTCTGGATATTATTAGCAAGGAAGGCAGAGAAGTGAAGAAGTCTGGCTTCAAAAAATGCGACTCCTGTACTCAGAAAATGTGCATAATGGACGGACACACTAGTTGTGTCTACTGTTTCGGTGCAGTGCACCTCCAAGACTCATGTTCAGTATGTCATGGTTTCAGTTCCAGGGTACTTCAGGAATGTAGAAACAAGCTGATGTTTAAGGGACTGCTTCTATTTTTGAGGCTCTCGAAGGGAACCAGGCCTCTTCAAAATCGTCCTAGTCACCAAAATCGGACAAGTCTACTAAGAGGGCTTCTTCCTCAGCTCCTGCTTCTCAGCTGGCTAAAAAGCCCTCAAAGGATTTGACTTCGGACCCAAAGGCTCTTGGGCCCGAGCAAACTGATCCTTTGGTTCCACCAGTTTTGTCGGAACCAACCAGGATTCATGTACGGAGCCGATCCCCAACCTTGGAGCCGGTATCCTCAGTTCCCCAGTCACCTGTCTTACAGTCTGTGGCTGGCAGCATAAAATCTTCGGCCCCGTCCTCTCAGTCATCCAGGCGTCTATTGGCTGACAACATGGAATGGGTGGTCAGGAGGTTGCTTTGGACTCTGGCGCTAGATCCTTTTGAGTCCAGCCCAAAAGGAATTGGAACTGACTTCTGCTCCTGCCCCTTCTGCTATTCCTCCTCTGACTTGAGTGGTTTCGGAGCCGGAGTTCTTGGATGTTTTTGTGCTGGAACTGTCGTGTCCAAGACTCTCCCTTGGGTTTTTGGCCTCGATTTCTGCTCCAACCTCTTCGATACCATCTTCTGTCGAGGGGTTTGGGAGCTGACACTCCCCTGTCGGGTCCGGGGAGGAGAGTCAGGTCAGACCCATGTCGGATCCAAATCTACCTCTCAGGGCTTCTGCGCGGGTGAGCTTGGCACCTACATCAGCCTTGGAGCCCACCTCCTTGGTACGGGGGAAGTCTCCTGGTTCTTCAGAGATGGAGGCTCCCTCGGGCCCTGGTCATGGTGCCTTCGAGGTGATGAATGTGCTGTCACTCCTGATGGCTCCACCCTCGGAACCAGGCACTCTTCCCCCAAAAGTGCTGGTGTCTGCCTCTGTACCATCCCTCCTCCCCAGGTGTAGAGAACCAATGTCCCACCAGGACACCCCATTGGGTGAGCCACTGACCTCCCAGGAGGACCCCTCTGGAGAGGTCCCTCAGAAGAGAATTTGTAAGAGGAAACATCTAGACTCCCCTAAGGAGTCTGTCATATCTGATACAGACTTAGAGGATTCAGAAGGGTCCCCACAGTCACCCTCTGAGGATGTCTCCTTCTCAGACATCCTAGAGAGCCTGAAACAGAGAGGTTGCTGGAAGACCCTTACCCCTTCTGAGGATGAGTCCGTATACTTGTAGGCATTTGGATCTCGACCCTCTACCTCTTGGGTGTCTCCGCCCTTTGACCAGCTCCTTGGTTTAGTCAGTCGAAAGGCGTGGGGCTCTCCAGAATCTGTGGAACCTGTTCCGAAAAGGCCCAACAAATTTGTAACTGCCCCTTCAGATAAGGAGTTCTTAACCACCCCACCCCCATGAACAAAATCAGCCCCAGACATTCCACCCTGTCAAAGGGATCAGGCAACCCAAGAGATATAAATGTTGTTAAGAAAAAGAGTCATCCAAGAGGTCCCTGCAGACCAAATTGTATCCAGAACTTACTCAAAGTTCTTTTTAGTTCCAAAGAAAACAGGGGACTGGAGACCCATCTTAGATCTCTGCAGGCTGAACAAGTCCATAAAAAAAAGCAAAGTTGCAGATGATGAAGAGCTTATTCCCTTGAGCCACTCAAGAAAGAAGATGCTGGGGACACTTTCCCAACCAGCAAGAATGAAGGCGAGATAAGACAACATAACTTTATGAAGTTATGTACTCACCATAACATTCCATGTTTGTTGTTCATGGTCTCACCTTCATTCTTGCATCCTACCCTCCTTCCCCAAACCTTCACTCCTGGAGAATCGAGAGGACATTTTTATTAGTGTAAAATGTTCTCTGCTTCCCTTCTGTCCTCATGAGTCTTAGGCTAAGAATTGCTACCTTTGTTTTACTGTATGGTTTCTAATATGTTAGTAACAACGAACAAGATCTGGCATCATGGGATAGGGTATAACCTCGAGCCAGTGGAAGCTCTCGAGCTCTAGTAATAGGCCAAGTCAGAACCGATGCTCGGTTCCGAACCAAACCAGCAAGAATGAAGGCGAGATCATGGGCAACAAACATGGAACGTTATGGTGAGTACTTCTTATTACTTCATGTTCTCTTAGTCTGTCAACTTTCTAAGTCAATGGTACCACTATATAAAAAGAGTGTCCCTGATGTTAGGTCCTTGTTCCTGATTATTTTTGACTGTGTCCCTGATTCTGGGCACTAGAGGTTGATTGCTGTGTAAGTATTATTCTGCAAAATTTTCTTTTGGGTTTGTTGTTATTGATGGATATTACTATTTATTTAACACATATACTACTTTAACTATAGTTAAGTATAAAAACTTGAGTGATAATGAATGATGAGGTCATCCGTTCTTGAGGCTATAGGTAAACTAATGCCCAGAGCAGGCAGATGAAATTTAATGAAAAGTGCAGGTGGTTTCATTTTGGAAATGTAATTCTTTTACTGAAAATAAAATATATAGGCCTTGGCGGAGGCAGCATTCTACGGTCAAATCATCCAGTACAGTGTGAGAGCATAGTAGGTAAAGCTAGCATGGTTCTGAAGTGAATTGCTAGAAACATATAACCAAGACATCCAGAGCTTATCTAAACAATCCTATCTTGGTTTGCGATTTACTGTGGAGTTGACTGGTAAGAGAAGTTTTATTTAAATTTATATTTTATTTTTACCACTGTTTTTCACTGTTTGTAGGAAGGAATGGATAGCGTGTAGACAAGAAGATTTACTTTGATTTATATTTTTTTGTTTTACTTTACTTTTCACTGTTGGTTGTTAGAAAGGGTTAGGTTTTAGACAGGTAAGCTCTAGTCATCCCAAGGGGCCTAGTCAGCTGTAAATTCACACAGGCTGCAGAGAGGACAGTCCAGAACTTATCTAAACAATCCTGTCTTGGTTTGGGATTTATTGATCTTTACTGTTAAAAAGAAGTGCGACTACGAGCGCTATTGAGTAGGACATGAATTACAGATTTTGTCTGACTTTCAGAACTTTTACGGTCAGAACAACAACGTTACTGTACTTACGTTAGTATTTAGTTGTATATTGCTTGTGTGATTTTTTTTTCACAGAATTTGATTTAAGTTCTCTTTGAATTCTGTGGTTACTGATTTTGATTATTCTTTTCTTTTATAAATTTTTTTATTTGTTTGAATATGGATTCCTTAAATGACTATGCCATTAATGATTTGCTAAAGCACAAGTATCTTGTACAGTATACTAAATGCTATGCATATTTAAAGGCAATACCTGATAACACTGGTGATCTGTGTTCCTCGTGTAGATTTACTGATGACAATTGCACTTGTGCAATTGGCACAGTTGGAGAACTGTTATTACTTATATTAATGACTGGACTGGTATGATAAATTATGCTAGGCAAATCGCAAATAGAACACATTTAGGAAATGATGTGTCTATGGTCTGTAAAGATCATTCAGCCCCTAAGAAACAAGATGACACACCTGACAACTTTGGAATTGTGGATGCAAGTATTCAGCAATCTGAGGATTCAGGGTGTTTAGAAGGAAACAAAAAAAGAAAGAAAATAAGAAGTTCACAATAAATAACAAGGAAGAAAAAGAAACTGATAAATGTCTGTAAAGGAAAGAGAATATTTACTAAAAAGGACAATGCTTTGTTATGTAACACACAGATAACAGGGAATGATAACATTTTATGTGACAAAAACCTTCAGCCTACAAGAAAAAAGGCATCATTTTTCCAAAAGAGAACGTAGAAAAAAGAGGCAAGGGGCAGGTGAAAAGGAAGACATCAAAATTGAACGTGAAAGGATTGAAGAACATTAGCGTAAGAAAAAATAAGAAAAAAGCTGCGGTGGTGCAGCTGTAGCTTTGTCGCCTCACAGCAAGAGGTTCTCCTGTTCGATTCTCGGCTGGAGCACCTTCTGTGTGGAGTCTGCATGCCCTACCCGTGGTCGAGTGGCCTTCGAATGACATGCGTGAATGGGCATGCCTTCGTTGAAGGTTGGGCATCGAGCTGGCACCTCGGCACCGTAAAAATCTCCTGTCAATCATTAACGGACCGGAGTTCCACTGTGGTGACCCCTAACCGGGAAAAGCCGAAAGAAAAACAAAAAGTGTAAGAAAAAAGGGTACTTTTCCATTATCGGGGCAACACTGTTAACACGATCATTCATCTGTAATCCAGTTCGTTAGCTTGTCTGTTAACCACTTGTCTGTACAAATTATTTGTTGCAATAATTTATTTGTTTATTTGTAAAAAATAGAAGTTATTTTAAATCATACACACATCTCGTTAACAGACGTGTTCAGGTCCTAGATTACAGCTGAACGATCACGTTTAAAATACTGCCTCGCTAAGTTACAAGGACAGAAAGTAGAAAAATAAAGAAATACTTCCAGTTCAGATAACAGGCCTTTTTTTAATTTTGCTATACACACCACATTACTTGGCATGAAATGAACTATCTCCCTTTACAGTGTCATAATTCACATGTAGTCCATGCAGTTCTCAAGTGGCGAAACTTGAACACATACTCATGATGAATATATTTCATCAGAGGGATTGTACTTCTTTTGGCATGAAATCATGTTAGAAATGCAGGGAAATGGCTATGTATATGTTTTCCTTGAAGTGCCTACAACACAGAAGTTGTTAAGATGCGACTTGGAATTGAAGTAATTATGTTAACCCTTCGTAAAAATAAAATATTAGTACATCCCAACAGTGGTCATTTCCGTTGTCAGCGATGCCTTGCTAAATCAGTGGCTGATGCTTTAAAAAAGGAAACACTTTAATACTACTCATTTGTTTTTTTTTTTGTTGTTTTTATTTTTTTAATATTCCTTTATTTGGCAATTTTTTTAACTATTCTGTTATCGGGCAAACAGTGTAGCTGCAGCTGCTGAGCTGCGAATCCACTGTCAAACCATGTATTTTTGATGTTAATGTTACCAGACGTGTGTCAAATCATTACATGGATAATATTTAAAAAAATAAGCTGTAACCACTACATTTTCCACACACCTGTTAAGATTAAAATCAACCATACACAGTTGGACACTGGATTCGGAGCTCAGCAACCGCATTAACAGTGTTGGCCCGATAACGGAAAAATACCGAAAAAAGAAGAGAAAGACAGATGTTGACTACATGGCTCAAGCTATGGGTGTACAAAGCTATCTGGATGAGAATTGTATGTTTGCAAACGTAATACGCAATAATAAAAACAGTGGGATTAATAAGACTAATGGTGGGGAAGATCATTTCTTTGTAACAATTGATAGAACAGATATTACTCTACTAGAAGTTGAAGATTCTTCAGAACTGATCAGAAAAAAATATTCTTGTAATTGGAGATTCTGTTATTAGAGAAAATGATACTTATATCTGCAGAGAAGATAATGGGCATCGAATAGTGTTATACTTGTCAAGAGCAAAAACAGAAGTTGTGGGCCAAGCCTTGGAACACCTCAGTGTAAGGAAGTGTGAATATGTTTTTATTCATGTCAGTACAAATGATCTCATCTGGAAGGACTCGCTGACTGTTAGTAGGGAACTTACAACCCTTTTAGTGTAGCTTGTACTGGTGTTACGACATGTTTTTCACAAATCACACATATAATAGTCAGGTCACCATAAATGAAAAGATTTTTTGGGGTAAATATCTACATGGAAATAATGTCCCATTTTAAAAAATGGAAATGTGTAGAGCACCAAAGGTTAATTTTGGGCACACATGTTCAGACAGGATGGTGTGCATTTGTCAAGATCAGGGAAGAGAAATATTGCAGCAGATATTTTGCAATATTTTGAGAAGTACTAGGCAGGATTTTTGCCAGGTCAAAAACGTAACAATTCACAGACAGCAACAGTTGATGTATCTCTGATGGTTGTCTGTGCTAGGAGCATTAATAATGAAGTTTTTTTACTGGGAAATTTGCTACATTTCCACAAGATTATTGTTGTTATTGTTTATGAAACCTGGCTAAAATACAATGACTGGAAACCAATTCTATCAGGGTACAAATAGGTTCCTAGGTTCATAGGTAGGTACTAGGCTATTGGCCCGAGGGCCTACATAAACCTAGCCAACAAGGCTCCCTGGCTTACGCCACCCAAAAAAGTTATTTTCATGTGCCACTGTCGAGCAGAGACACAGAAGTGATCCCCGGGGTGTGTAAATATTTTTTATTGTAACAAAATGTTAAGTAGAGGTGTTATGATAGGGATTAAAGATAGTTATGAGACCTGTGATTATTACATGTTCAGCTATAGCACCAATACTATAGACTGTGTAACTGTGACAGTAAAGACAACCCTGGAACATATAACAATTGTTGGAGTGTATACACCACCAAAGCCAAGTGCTGATGACCTAGAGGTATTCATGCATTTCTTGCATGAAACACCGAAGGGTAGAATAATAGTGGCTGGGGACTTAAATTTACCAGAAACAGATTGGAATAATATTGATGCAATGACATTAGCAAGGAAATTATTCACAAATTATGTTCATGAACAATTGCTTCAAACTGTAAGAAAAACTACCAGGAATGGATCTCAGTAGACATTGCTTGTGTTAAATAAATTACTGATGTTACATTGTCAATCTCGCCTTCATTCTTGCTGGATGGGTTCGGAGCCGAACCTTGGCTCCGACTCGGCCACTTACTAAAGCTCGAGAGCTAATTTTACCGGCTCGAGGCAACCCTATATCCCATGATGCTAGGCGATAACTACCCAGATCTCGTTTGCCGCTTTCGCTTGCGAGGTGCGTTTTTACCGGCTCTTGGTAAGTCTTGGAGTTTATATATATATATATGGATCTACCTGACAACATTGACGTGTCATAACACCGACAACGACTTAGAAGATCGACAAGTCAGAAGACCGACGGAGGAAAACACCGACGCTGAGAACACTGAGATGGGGAAAGGATGTGTAAGTATGCGGTAGTGACGGCCGTTAGGGTGCGAGTAAGGTAAGTGTGCGATGTTGACGGTCTGTAGGGATAGGGGTGGGATAAGTGAGTTAGGGTTAGGGCACGGGTTAGGTAAGGGTGCGAGTAAGGTAAGTGTGCGATGTTGACGGTCTGTAAGGATAGGGGTGGGATAAGTGAGTTAGGGTTAGGGCGTGGGTTAGGTAAGGGTGCAGTAGTGATATTTTTTGGGTTAGGGGTGGGTTAAGTGAGTTAGGGTTAGGGCGCGGGTTAGGTGAGTGTGCGATAGTGACGGACTTTAGGGTTAGGGTTTCGGTTAGGGTTGTAGATAGTTGTGTATGTAAGGGTTAGTGTTGGTTTGTAAGGATTTTTGTGTGCTTGTGTTGTGTGTGTGGGTTTTGGACAGGGGATTTGTTTTGTTTGTTGTTATGTGTTGAGTGTATGAGGTGTCGTGTTTGTGAACTGTCTATTATGTGGTGTCGGTGAAGTCGTTGTCGGTGTTGTGAAGTGTCGATGTTGCCAGGTAGATCCATATATATATATATATATATATATATATATATATATATATATATATATATATATATATATATATATATAGTACCTTTCTACTTAGTTTTCCCACTCCTTTCTTGTTTAGCTAACGTAATGGTTAAATTAAAACCTTTTTCCCTGTTAGTACCCTTTTCTTTTCCCCTTATCCCAAATTATACATCCCTCCATTTAGGTTAGGCCTTAGGCCTGCCCCTTTCCTAATTCCTGACAGGGATTCTGTACTGTGTTTGTGGTGTGTTTGTACCCCTGTATCCCTGTTTTTCTTAGTTTGTGTGGATTGGGCGTGTGTGTTTGTGTGTTTTTTACATTTGTGCCCTTTTACTTCGACAGCATTATGTCGAAGGACACAAAGGTCTCAGGCTTCAAGAAGTGTGACTTGTGCTGTCAGAAGACGTGTCTGACAGACGGTCACACTTCTTGTGTTTACTGCCTGGGACCTCTGCACCTGCAGGACTCTTGTTCTGTGTGCCATGCATTCAGCCCAAGAGTCCTGCAGGAGCGCAGGAACAAATTAATCTTAAGGGGCTTATTAAAGCCCAAGGGCTCCCCGTCTAAGTCTGTGCCGGGGAAGCCCTCGAAGCCAGCCAAACCATCGGCTCCAAGTCCTAAGCCTTCGGCTGCTGGCTCACCATCTGTGGCAAGATCGGCTCCGGCTGGAGCCGATACTTCTGTGTCGCAGCTTCCAGCATCGGTTCCACTCAGTGCCGATACCGCTGAGCCTCTACTCTCACGGTCGGTTCCGGCTGGAGCCGACGTATCTTCGGCTCCTTCGGCTCCATCCATCTCCAGGAAAAGGTCCAGATCCCCATCTTTGGAATCGATCCATTCAGCTCCGGGGTCACTCTTGCTCTCGGAGCGGAGCCATCGGAGCCGTTCTTCTCGGTCGTCAAGGCTTTCTGACCATGACCTTGAGAAAGTGGTCAGTAGACTGTTAAATTCTCAGGCACTGGCCCAAATGCTTCATAGCCCATCTCATCAGACAGTGGCTATTTCAACTCCACCTACTATTCCTCCGACTCTCCCTCAGAGTTCGGAGCCGGAGCTCCTCGGAGCCGTGGCTGTTGTGGCGCAGGGCCGATACCTACCCCTTCGGCTCCATCGTCCTCTGCTCCGATCTCCTCCTTGATGCCTTCATTGGAGGGATCCGGGCGCCTGGTCTCTCTCGCCGGCTCCGAGGGGGCGAGTGGCATCGGACCCTTGTCTGACCCCGTTCTCCCTCTCGGAGAGTCGGCGCTGATGAGCTCAGCCCCAACATCGGCTTCGGAGCCATCCCTGTCGGTGCAGCCTGGGGTTCCTACTTCTTCGGAGCACCTTGTCAATCTATTACCTTTATAGGCACCAACATGGACACCGTGCAGCTCTCAGCAAAGTTAACAGATCAAAGGGTCTTAGATATTCAAAACCATGTCCATGTTCTGCTTCAGAGCGACAGAATTCAGGCCAGGTATGTCCTGAAAGTATTGGGGCTCATGGCGGCCGCCATCACACTTCTTCCTCTTGCTTGCTTTTACATGCGTCTTCTACAGTGGATGCTTTTCGCCCAATGGTCTTTCCAACAACTCCCTATGCACCACAAGATCATGATAACTCCAATTTGCAAAAATCATCTGTCTTGGTGGATGTTGTCCCCTCAAGTCCATCAAGGCAGACCCTTTATTCCTCCCTCCCTGGTCGCCACGGTCACATCGGACGCCTCCCTGATCGGTTGGGGGGGGGGCATTTTCAGGGCAGGACAGTCCATGGCACATGGCAACCTTTCGAATTCCACCTGCACATAAATGTCCTGGAGATGAGAGCAGTGCTTTTGACGTTGCAAGCCCGCCACGACTCTCTTCCCCTGGGGACTATTGAAATCCGAACGGACAATATGTCCGTAGTGTGGTATATCAACAAGCAGGGTGGAACCAAGTCCTATCCCCTGTGTCGAGAAGCACTCAGACTTTGGCAATGGGCGATCTCTTCTCAGCGGTTTCTGATAGCAGTGCATATCCCCGGGAAGTCCAACATCATAGCGGACAGGTTGAGCAGAGCTATTCTCATGCCACACGAGTGGTCTCTCAAGCAATCTGTGACGGAAGAAATTTTTCAGAAGTGGGGCCTTCCTTGCTGCGATCTTTTTGCTACACCTCAAAACAGCAAATGCCCTGACTTCTTCACCCTCTTCTCCCTTCCAGGCCATCTCCCCAGAGACGCTGTAGTCCACGATTGGCCTTGGGGACTTCTTTACGCCTTTCCACCCCTTCCGCTAATATCACAGGTAATTCAGAAAGCAACCGCCTTGAGAGCCAAGATGATTCTCATTGCCCCTTATTGGCCTCGACAGATATGGTTTCCGTTCCTGCATCGTTATCTCTTGGAGCAGCTTTGGCATCTGGATCCAGTGCCAGATCTTTTGGCCCATCAGTTGGGGCAGCTGCACCAATCCCTCCAGTCTCTCAACCTCACTGCTTGGTTGCTCCACTTCCGTCCTTAGCCAGGCTTCCTATGATTTCAAATCCCGTCCGGGATATTATAGTAGCTTCCCTTAAATCTTCCACCAGAAGGATCTACACTAGTAAATGGCAACGTTTTTCCTTCTGGGCAAAGGCTAGAAATATAGATCCGTTCACTGCTCCAATTCACTCGGTCTTGGATTTCCTAGCTGAAATTTTTCATTCAGGATCTTCATCCTCCACAGTAAAAGTTCAGTTGGCAGCCATTTCAAATTTTCACATAGGCCTGTCGGACTGCAGCATCATGTCCCATAAGCTTTGCAAAGCATTCCTTAGAGGTGTCTTTTTACTCAAACCCCCGATCAAAGATCCTCCACCACAGTGGGATCTAAACTTAGTTTTAACATCCTTGATTCTACCTCCCTTTGAACCTGCGGCTTCCTGTTCATTGAAATTACTTTCCTGGAAAGCACTCTTCCTGGTTGCTGTTACATCTGCTAGGAGAGTATCTGAACTTCATGCCCTCTGCATTCGTCCTCCTTACTTAGTCTTCCACAAAGACAGAATTTCTCTAAGAATGAACCCCTCTTTCATACCCAAGGTGGCTTCGCAGACAAATTTAAATCAATCAATTGACCTCCCAGTTTTCTTCCCTAATTATTCTAATAGGGCGGAGCAAAAACTGCATTGTCTGGATGTTCATCGTCAGCTCCGATATTATTTGGACAGAACTAAACAAATCTGGAAATCTGATCAACTCTTTTTATCTTATGCAGAAAATAGGAAAGGCCTTCCAGTATCCAAGGTAACCCTGTCTAGGTGGCTCTCTTCTCTGATCACGTATACTTACCAACTCAGAGGTAAAGAATTGCCTTCTAGGCCAAGAGCCCATTCAACCAGGGCGCTAGCCACATCAACAGCCTTTCAAGCTAGACTACCAATAGACACTATTTGTGCAGCAGCCACATGGGCTTCTCCTCATACCTTTATTTCGCATTACAAATTGGACATGTCCTCCAGAAACAGAGCAAATTTTGGTTCCACCGTTCTCAAGAGTCTGTTCCAATGAGCCACCCAGGATGAAGGTGCTAGGGACGCGGTCCCATCCAGCAAGAATGAAGGCGAGATTGACAACTTAACATTGAGAAGTTATGTACCTACCATAACGTTCCATGTTAGTTGTCTTCTCTTGCCTTCTTTCTTGCATCCCACCCACCATCCCCCTAGCCTGGACAGACCGAGAAGATTTCCCCTTCTTTGAAGGGTCCTAATCTTGCACTTTCAGCCAAATAGCTTGTCCTAGGGTAACTTCAGCTTAGATAGCGATCCTTTCGGGGTTATCCTTTTTCCTCCTCCTTTCCAGTTGGAGGACTATATTGCCTAATGTTGTTTCAGCTACCAAACGAGATCTGGGTAGTTATCGCCTAGCATCATGGGATATAGGGTTGCCTTGAGCCGGTAAAATTAGCTCTTGAGCTTTAGTAAGTGGCCGAGTGCTCCGAACCCATCCAGCAAGAAAGAAGGCGAGAGAAGACAACTAACATGGAACGTTATGGTAGGTACATAACTTCTCATTACTTCAAGTCAGGTTTTACTACCATTGATGTGCAGTAATCATGGGGTTTTAAAGGTTAATTTGTTGCTAGATAATTCTGCCAAACTGAAATCTAAACCAACGCACAGAACATTAATTACAGATTATATTGAAGCAAAACAGTCACTGTGTAAAACTAACTGGAGTGATATGTTCAGTGGAAAAACTGCAGCTGGAATGTGGAACGTTTTGAAAGAGAACTTGTTTGAGTGCAAAAAATAAAAGAAAAAAGTTTAACATCAGGGCCTAGGCATACAATGTCAGAGGGATATATTTCCATAAGAACAAGATACCTGATTAAGGTGAGAGACAAAAATATAAGAGATGGAAGAGAGGTCAAACTACAACTTTGAAAACTGAAATAAACAAGCTGGACAAACAAATTAAGCATAGTATGAGACAAGATCAAGAAAAATTTGAAGAAAATTTATATAAAGATATTGAGCATAATAGGAAACCTTTTTATAGATGCATAAGATGTGGAAGGAGTAAAGACATGCAAATTGATAAACTGTGTATAGATTCTAACATTTTTTTTCAGACAACTGATTGTAGATATAATTACAAAATTGTATGCAGAATAGGTTGGCTCCACAAGGGGGATAATAAGTTGTCCTAGTAACATCCAGGTAACTTCAGATACTGGAATCAAATTAAATTATATTGAAAAAGAACTGTGCAAACTGGATCCAAATAAAGCACAGGGAGGAGATGGAATTACTAACAATGACCTGAGAACAAAAACTTACAGTACCATTACCATTACCAGTACCTGCGAAGTGAAAGATTCAGTGTAGAAAATCTAACTCGGAAAACGCTACAGCAGGATAGAGCAATGGACACCCAATTAAGGAGAAACCAGTGGAATAGAAAGTAACAGGTCAGTTGCCATATGAAGATATTTTGGAACCTTTCACAGGAAACCATTATAAGTGTGAACTTGAAGTTGGACAGCAAGGGAAGGAGCAGGAAACTGTGGCGACTCTGACGCATTCAATGTTGAGGAGTGATAATTCACTGAGTTCCCATATGACAGCTCAATGGATGACACAGGATGAAACTAAAGAGAATGTGCCACAGGAAAATGCTATAGAACTATTTATAGAATGCCCACAGGAAATAGAGAACAAAAAATGTGCCCTCGGTTTAGAAGAAAATGAGCTAAGAGAAGAGTTGCTTGATTTACTAGAGATAGATAGACATATTAAAATCAATAAAAGAAATAGACTGCAAAAGGTCAATAAAACTCAAAAAGTTAGAAGTTTCATAAAACAAATGATCACAGCAATTAGGACTGTCCATAGAGATCCATGCAGTATAACAGAAGCAAACAGGATATATTACTGTGCGGCTAAATTAATAACAGATAAAATTCTACTACAAGAACACTGGGTAGTGAAGGAAAGGAAGGGGAGAAATCAAATACCATCATGGAAGTGTCAAACAGAGAAAACTTTAAAGCAGTTAAGACAAGAAGTGTCACTGTTAGAACAGTATAGAAGAGGGAACAGATCAACAAATTACGTAGAAAGATAGATGTGATAAAAGCAATATGCAGTATTAGAACAGATCAGGGTCTGTCATGCATTATCACAAATAAACTAAAAATCTCAGCACAGGTGGAAAAACTTAGAAGATACGCAGATAAATATAAAAGAAAAGTACAAAATAAGCAATTTATTGATGACCCAAAAAGTTTTGTAGAGAATTGGGAAACAAAGTAAAAGGAACTGAAAGACCACCAAAAAAGAAGAAATAGATATATTTTGGAGGAGTATCTGTGGAACATAACAAAGATGCTAAATGGACAGAAGAAGTAAAAAAAAGAATAAGAAGTTTAAAGGTACAGGATATGAAATGGGATGAAGTAAAAGCCAGAGAGATTGAACCAAAGTTAAGAAAAGCCTCTATAACTGGAAAACTCCAGGCTCAGAAGCAGTACCTAACTTCTGGTTAAAAGTACTAACATCTTTTCATGAAGATTTAGCCATGAGTAAGAACTATTTATATGCACACCCTGAACAGACATCAACCTGGCTAACAACAGGAAAAACAAAGTTTCTACTTAAGAGTGAACCTGCAAGCTACCCTAAAAATTATAGAACAATAACTTGCCTTCCAAAGACGTATAAATTATACACTATATTTTATGCCGATAGAATTTATAGTCATTTACAAGAAAACTCAGTTATGGCAATAGAACAAAAGGGCAATAAAAGAAAGTCATATGGCGCAAATGATCATTTGTTGTTAAAGTCATAGTGGAGAACTGTAAAAGGGGCAGAATCTAAGTATGGCATGGATTGACTGCAAAAAAGCATTTGATAGTATCCCACATTCTTGGATAAAAGAGTACTTAAAAATGTGTAAGATATATCCTACACTGATCAACTACATTACAGTAACCCTGAAACAGTGGCAGACCATTTTGCAGTTAAGCCAAGATAAAGGTCAGATTATTATTCTAGGGATAGAAATTCAAAGGGAGATGTTCCAGGGTGACTCACTCTCACTGGTGCTATTCTGTCCTGCCCTTAACCCATTAAGCTGTCTACTTAACACTTAGGCTATGGCTATAATTTGTCTCCTAGAAAACAACAAAGTGTAAAGACTTCTCATCTTCTCTTTGTCATTGATTTAAAACTGTATAGCTCATCAAATGAGGAACTGAAAGCACAACTGCAAGTTGTCAAAACTTTTTCAGATGAAACAGGAAAACTGCAGCACCAAGAAAACACTAGTTTTGGACAAGAATATGATATAAAATAACTTGAACAAGAGGGAGTGTATAAATATTTGGGAATTGATGAATGATCAACAAGAAAACATGAACAAATGTGAATAAAACTTAGTAAGGAATATTTTAGAAGACTTAAATTAATTCTGAAAGCAGTGTTGACATCTAGGAACAAAATTCAAGCTATAAAACAATTTGCTCTTCCTGTCCTAACTTACAGTTTTGGAGTGATTGACTGGCCCCAAAACGTGTTAGGTAGATTAGACAGAAAAAACAAGAGGGGATGCTTCACTCTCATCAAATGATTTATAATAGTCAGTGTATGCCAAGATTATATATTCCCTGTTCCAAAGGAGGTATGGGCCTCCTTAAAATTGATTGCATGCATAGATCAGCAGTCATGGGACTGCACACATATCTGCTGACCTCACAAGACCCAAATGTAGTGAAAGTTTTCAAACATGAGGAGAATAAATCTAAGATGACTTCCCAGCTTAGTCTAGCAGAAGCATATCGGTGTCAAGCAGGAATGGAAATCAAACCAGAAGCAGATAAAAATCAGGCAGCAACTGAATGTGCCAAAAAAACAAAAGAAAGAATATGAGGTGAAGGATCAGATGAGAAGGTAAAAAATGTGGAAAATGCATAAATATAGTTGCAAGTATAGAAAACTTCTGGAAGAACCTCATATTGCTCTGGATGAAATGCAGGAATGGTTAAGGAGCGGCGAATTCAAACCAAGAGATGAAAGGTTAATATTGGTGGCCCAAGACAGTGGGCTACCTACACGTTGATTTACAAAGTCCATTGAACGTGGGAAAAAACAGACAAATATAGTTTTTTTAAAAGAGAATTGAAAACAGTCACACACCTTGTTGCTGTTTGTGACATACTAATAGCAGAAGAACTGTATACTGAAAAGCATAATAATGTGACAAGACTTTTGCCCTGGAGATTGTTCAAACATTATTGTACTGATGTGGCTGAAAAACACTGGAAACATGAGCCACAAAGCTTCATAGAAAATGGTGAAGTTTACATCACATGGGATCACCCATTACCAATAGTTCAAAAGATAGATGTGAGAAAACTGGATGAAAAGAAGACAAAAGTAGCATTTGTCATCGAAATCGCCACACCTAGTCACTACAGTGTCTTGCATATAAAGACACACAAAGATATAAAATATCAGGATTTGCAGGCAAAAACGAGGGCAATGTAGAAGAGAGATAAACAGACAGTTTCAACAGTAGTAGGAGCAACAGGTCTTATAAAAAGAATTGTATTTAAATATGTTACCAATACATGTAACCCTGTAAGAATTGCAGAAGGAGTCATTGCTGCAAAGAGCACTTTTAGCTGACATCAAAGGTTGAATCAATGTTAATTTCATGAACTTTAATCATACTTTGACTTAGGAATGGGGTCTATTCCCATCATGGTATTAGAAACCCAAAAGATATGGAGAAATTAAAAAAGGATTTCATAGCAATGAGAAGTGCACTAATTAGTTTTGTGAGAAAGCAGTTGATGCATGGAGCAGACTACCAGATTACTTTAAAGCAAGTACTAGTTTAGATATTTTTAAGAACAGCCTGGACACTTATTATGGGAACAAGTGATGTTCTGTAGTCCTATCTCACCTTCATTCTTACACATAGATTCGGAGCCGATCCTCGGCACCGACTTGGCCTTTTTACAAGCTCAAAGTCTTCTAGTTGGCTCATGGCTAGGTAGGTATCCCATGGTGCACCCGTACAATCCCCAGATCTTGTTTGCTGCGTCAACAAGTTTGGATGTGCTTCTTCTTGGCTGTGGCCAAGTCTAACACATTTTGCTAATTTTTTGACAAAAATTGCTGTTTTTCATATTCAGATAGCTTCTGATAACTGTTATTAGATTTCTTTTGTAGTTTCATAGTTTACAAGTTACTATAGTTCTTCTGTGTTAAGTATTTCTGAGAACAGTTGGCCATTGGCCTTATCGTTCTCTTGGTATCCTGTGTGCCAGTTAGTTTCTTCACTGGGGTTGTGTATATATATTTTTATACCCCGAGTTTCATATTGTTGATATTACTGTTTGTAGGCGCCTTTGCACATAGTTTAGACTGTGTGTGCATAATAGATAAGTTTCTCTGTATATTTAGATTTAAAATAAATAGATTAAAATAAATATCTTGTTTGCGGGGCTCTGCTTATTGGTTTTTGCAGTTAGAATGGGGGTTTCCTTTTACCTTTGTTCTCTTGTTTTGCATTGTTAGAGATAGTATTTTTTTTCTCTGGTGTGCGTGCGATTCTTTCCTTTCTTGGTCAGTTTCAATTAGAGGACCTAGATTTTCTCTCTCTTTCTCTACCAGGGCTAGGCCTGTTTAAGTTAGAGGACCTAGTCCTCATGGTTGTGTCTTGTTGGTACTTTAAGGGCTAGGCCTGTTTAAGTTAGAGGACCTTGTCCTCCCACTTTCCCTTTCTTCTCTGTGTGTCATGTGTCTGATTGCAATCTTTTGTGAGATGTCTAAGGAGGTTAAAGATCATAAGCCATCTGGCTTTAAAAAGTGTGTCAAATGCTCACAGAAGATGTCCATAATGGATGGTCACAGTAACTGCATGTACTGACTTTGGGCCATCCACTTACAGGAAACATGCCTATTTTGTCACTCATTCAGTGCCAGGGTATTGCAGGAGAGGAAAAATAAACTCATGCTAAAAGGTTTCCTTAAGCCCTCTTTTGAGGAAGATCTGGCTAGCTCTTCCTCATCTGCTAAGTCTCACGGATCTAAAAAGGATAAATCTAAATCTTCTAAGAGGCTCTCCCCTGCGCCGGCTGGTACATTGGAGCCGCCTCCAAAAATTTCCAAATCTGACAAACCTGCTGCCTCCTCGGCTCCACTGAGTTCGGAGCCGATCGAGGGGTCTACTACTACTACTGTTGCTACAGTGTCGGCACTAGGTAGTTCAGAGCCGACGACTGATAGTAGACATCAGAGCCTGTCCACGGATCCTTTACCGGTCTCCCCTACACTAAGGTCACCCATTTTACAGAGATCCTATTCTCCCACTCTATCCTCCAGGTCTTCCAGGAGTTTATTGGAAGAAGATGTGGAGAGAGTAGTGCTGAGACTCCTGAAGTCATCTGCCTTACCTAAAATGTTATTGACTCCGACCCAGTCAGTTCCAGGGCCACTTGAGTCCGTTACCCCTTCTGTGGTTCCTCGTCCGAGCTGTGCTGGTCTTTTGGAGCTGGTGTGTTTGGTACTGCTGGTAGAACCCTCAGTTCCAGCTCCCCCTGAGGTTGTTTCGGAGCCGAGTTCCACTCCGACACACTCAGTGCAGTCTGTGGTGTCTAGGAGCCGAAGCTCCCTGGTTGGTCCCGACAGGGACACCTGGAACTGCACGTATTCGGTTCTGAGCCTTCCTCTTGGTGCATTGGCTAGGGTGAGCTCGGACCCTACATCCATCTCGGAGCTGATGGCTCTGGAACCAATGACATCCTTGGTCTCCTTGGAGCCGGAGAGGTCTTTGGAGCCAGGGAGGTCGGCATTCGAGATGATGAGGAGTGTGCTGTCCCGGTCATCAGCTCCTACCAGGGGTACCCACACTCTTCCCCCTAGGGCACCTACTTCTGTCTTAGCACCTATTCCCTCTCTGGACAGCAGAGACCCGTAGCCTCAAGAGCCACTGGCTGGTGGCCCCCATTCTTCCGAGACCTCCCCGGAATATCCTTCTGAGGGGCCCCCATGGAAGAGAACATGCAAGAGGAAGCATGTAGACTCCCAAGATGAGTCTCTTACCTCGGACACCAACCTCGAGGAGTCAGAAGGGTCCCCCAAGTCGTCTTCTGATGATGTCTCCTTTGTAGACATCCTGGATATCCTTAAGCAGAGGTGTGGCTGGCCCACTGTTACCCCTTCTGATGAGGAGTCGGGGTACCTGAAGGCTTTTGGGTCTCAACCTTCAGCATCCTGGGTGTCTCCACCTTTCGATGAACTGTTAGAGCTTGTTAGTCAGAAGGTGTGGGATACTCCTGATGCCATGGAGCCAGTCCCCTGGAGACCAAATAAATTTCTATCAGCTCCCAAGGAGAAGGAATTTTTGTCAAAGGTGTTCCCATAGATGCCATGGTGGTGGTGGCAGCCACTAAGAAGGAGCTAGCGGATACTTCTTCTTCTATCCATCCACCAAATAAAGAATCTCGAGCGATGGACAGATACGGGAGGCATATCTTTTCATCAGTGGCATTTACTCTTAGATCACTGAACTACCTTACACACTTCACAAGGCTTCAGAGAGATCTCCTTAAGGAGTTAGGAGAGACTCTACAAGGTACATCCGCTGAAGCAGTCCCTGAGAAGGTGTTTGCCCAGTTGTCCACCTTGAACTCATTGTCAACTCATCCATGAGGCTCATCTCGTATGCAGCCGATGGAGCGAGCAGAGCAGCAGGTTCAGGAATTTCCCTAAGGAGTCATTCCTGGATGCGCTTGAGTAATTGTGCGGAACTGTTCAAGTCTGCATTTACCAATGCCCCCTTCAACAGTTCTTCATTGTTTGGACCCAAGGTAAAGGACATACTCACCCGGTGCGAGAGAGAAGGGAAAACACTCTCTGCCGTAGAAGTACGTTTTACCATCCCCTCTAGACCATACCCTAAGGGTCAGAGAGGAGGTAAAATGTGGCTCAAGAAGTCCCAGAGGTTTTTCCAGGATGCACAAGGTAACTCCTCCTTCAGAGGCAGAGGAGGAGGAGGAAATGGCAGACATCGCCCTAGAGGCAGGGGCGGACCACAAAACCAGGGAGGCCATGATTCGTTTCGGGGCCGGCCCTACCAGCGCTCCTGATGTGGGGCCCAACTGTGCTTCTCTGCAGCCGGTCAGGGGTCACATTTCTTTGTATCCGGAAAAGTCTGGCTAAGTATCACTCACAGCAGATGGGTACAAAGAATTATTACCAGAGGTTATTCCATACCCTTTTTTCTTCCACCTCATGTTTCCAAGAGGATCCCGGATGTTACACCCAATCACAGGGCTCAAGCAACTGTGGAGGTCAACAAGTTGCTGGCAAAAAGAGTCATCTAAACCGTCCCCGCAGACCAAATAGGATTCTGAACTTACTCCAGATTCTTTTTAGTGCCAAAATGTACAGGGGACTGGAGACCCATCTTGAACCTCAGCAAATTAAACAAATCCATAAAGAAGGACAAGTTCCGGATGGTGACACTGCAGTGTATTCTCCTGTTACTAGGGAAAGACACTTGGATGTGCTCAATAGACCTCCAGGATGCTTACTATCACATAAAAATAGACAGGGCATCGAGAAGTCATCTATGCTTCCAGCTGGGAGCCAGTCACTACCAGTTACATGCTCTGCCCTTTGGTCTCACCACAGCCCCCAGGGTGTTCATCAAGTGTATGGCAGTATGACAGCACACCTGAGACGTCAAGGATTCCAGGTGTTTCCGTATCTGGATGACTGGCTCCTGACCACCCCCACCAGGCATCTACTTCTTCAGACCAGGGACGCTACTATTCAACTTTGTGCCCAGTTGGGGATTACTATCAATTGGGAAAAAATCTGCCTTATTGCCCTCTCAATTTGTGATTTTTATAGGCGCTGAAATAGACACAGTAGCCATGTTGGCTCATCTTCCAGTAGAAAGAGCACAGAATCTGGTTCTTCAAATTCACAGTCTTCTCTCCCTTCGAAAAGTCAAGGCCAAGACTGTTCTGAAGCTTCTAGGGACCATGACTTCTACCATACTACTAGTGCCTCTAGCCAGACTACACATAGGTTCATAGGTTCATAGGTAGGTACTAGGCTATCTGCCCGAAGGCATTTATAAGCCTAGCTGGAATGTGTTGGCTTTCGCTGCCCCCTTAGATTAGTTCCCTGTGCCTCTGTCCAGCAGGGCCATTGAAGTGATCCCTGGGGTAAACTTTCTGTTTCGCATCCACTCATCAAGGTTTCTCTTGAAGAGGGTTAGCGAGGAGCTCTGCCTAATGTAGATTGGAATCTTGTTCCAGAGCATGGGAAGTCTCTGGGACAGGAATCTATCCCTCCGGCACGTCTTATTTATTGTTGTGGTGAGGTTTAGATCCCTGGAGCATGTGGCTCAAGGGGATATGGTTTTCTTTAGGTGGAGCATGTCCATCAATTCTGGGTTGGACATGGCCTTGTATGATAGTCAGAGATTACCTCTGAGTAGGCAGTATGCAACCGAGTACAGCTGGAGTTTCTTTAGTCAAGCTGCATAGGGCATCTGCTTGAGGCCAGTGATCCTCTTGGTGAGGTACTTCTGTGGTCTTTCCAGTTGTTGCAGGTGTCTTGTAAGGTACATCCCAAATGGGGCATTGTACTCTATGATGGGTCTGATGAGTGAAGTGTAGAGGGGGCCCAATGATCTCTTTCGATCTCGATGCAAACTCTTTTGTGATTAGGTGGGCCACATAGAAGGATTTTCTAACCACTTTGACAATTTGATTATCAAAGGAGAGGTTACTATCTACTTGGGTCCCCAGATCCCTTATTACATCTTCTGTATTTAGGGGGCTACCACCTATGTGGTAGTTTGTGGGTACTTTGTTTTTTCCAAAGAGGATGAGTATGCACCTTTTGGCATTTAGCTTGAGGCCATGGTTTTGACACCAGGTATCTGTCTCTGTGAGACCCTTTAGGAGGATGTCTGTGTCAGCCAGACAGTCAATTATAGCCCCTAGTTTGCAGTTGTCTGCGAACTTGGTCAGCCATAGTCCTTCTGTGCTTGCCTGTACCTCTGAGAAGTATATGCCGAACAGGAGGGGTCCTAGGACTGAGCCCTGTGGAATGCCACTTGTAACCGGTTTAGAGTCAGACCTAGCTCCCGCAACTCTTACCATGTGGGTTCTGTCCATGATCCAATTGGCAACCCATCTCATGACGTAGGGGTTTATGTTCAGGCTGGTGAGCTTGTCTATAATACCTGAGTTGGAAATGGTGTCGAAGGCCTTTGCAAGGTCTAGGTAGGCTGTGTGAACCACCTTTCCCTCGTCTATAGCATTGGTAACTGTCTCAAAGAAGTCCACCAGGTTTAAGAGACATGATCTTCCCTTAACAAAGCCGAACTGGGTAGTGTCCAGTGTTTGGAGGTTTCCAGTGTCTCTGTTAATGAGATCCATGATGATGCGCTCCATAGCTTTGCAGACCAAGCTAGTCAGGCTTATAGGGCAATAGTTCCCAGGGTCCGTTGTGGCTCCACCTTTGTGGAGCGGAATAACCATTGCTGTGTGCCACTCCGTGGGCACATAGCCTGTGGAGAGGCTGAGTTTAAACAGTGTGTTTAGGTGAGGGGTTAGTTCATCTTTGAGCTTGTGTAGGACGCAGCGTGGGACACCGTTCGGTCCCATTGATGCTGTGTTTTTGGCTTTGGAGAGGGCTGTTTTAACCTGAGTGTCTGTGATTTCAGGGGCACTACATGCTTCTGGTATAATTATGGGCCCTTTTGGGGGTAAGAGGGGGGTGAAGTTTGCACTGAACTTGTCTGCTAGGATGTTGGCTATATCAGTCGGTTCAGTGTATTTTGTGCCATTCTGCACTAACTCCGAGCAGATCTGAGAATTGCCTCTTAGATTCTTGTCATAGCTAAAAAATGCCTTGTGGTTATCTTTGGAGTCCATGGCAATTTTTCTTTCGAAGCTAGCCTTGGATGATTTTATGAGGGAATGTAGTTTCTTGCTGATACTGATCAGGGATGTCTACTCTTCTTGGGATTTTACTCTTTTCTGTGCTAGTTTCCTCCTATTGTATAGCTTGTTTATGGCAGGGGTCAACCAGACAGGTTTCCTTTTCTTGGAGGAGTGAGTCTTGGTTTTGTTTGGGATAGCACAATCCATGCATTCTTGTAGGTGCCCATAGAGTGCATTAGTAAAGGATTTTGCAGCTTGGACAGCATTATCCTTTAGCATGGGGGGCTTTGAAACTTCCCACCTCGGTCTTAAGTAATGTGAAGTTTGCTTTTGAAAAGTTTTTCACGGTGGATGTTCATCGTGCATACAGCTGCAGTCATAACAGATGGGGTCCTCCTGCCGTCAGGCGGGTCCTCGGTCGGCTGAATTCCAAAGTCTAGGTCCAGCGTCGGTTGTCGTCGCTTCTTCCCTGACGTCAGTGTGACGGGGTATAAAGGAGCCAGCCGACGCCATTTTCTTCAGTCTTTCTTGCCGCGCGGTGCCCGAAGCAGAAGCAGTTCGCAAGTGCCGGTCAGCCAGCTCCTGAAATTACGAAATTTGGAAACCGAAGTCTTCTTAAAAGCTAAGCACCCCGTTGTGGAAACTTTTCTTGCCTCAGACCGATGTCAGACAAAGTTAATAATTGTATTTCTTGTGGGAAGCAAATACCGCATAAGGATTTCCATTCCCTCTGTATACCTTGTTTAGGCCCAGACCACAACGCCTCGGTCTGTCGCTTTTGTGCTACATTCAACAAACGCACTATTAAGCGTCGGGCGGAGTTCGCCCAGCATTATTTTGGGAAAGCATTTAACTATTCTATGTCGTCGGATACTCCGACTCCGGTTTTGTCTAAAAAACGCAAAGACAAGGACCGACACATGAGGTCCGCGGCCTCTACCAACACCACGCCAAAGCCGACTACACGTGGTCCGGTTCTCAGTGAGGCGCCTACGCAGCCCCTGATTACCGACGACACTTCTTTGACGGTGTCTCCTGTGCCGGAGGTCGCAGGCTCCTCGGCCCACACCCCAACTACAGATACCGAAGCCACTCTTGGCGTTGAAACTCAGAATGTGGACAGGTCCACCTCCACTCAAGGTGTAGTCAGACCTTCCTCTTCTTTCTCCATCAAGGCTTTCACAAAGTCTAAAGCAACCATGCACTCTAAGAGACCAGCTTCACAGGGCCCATCTCCAGGCCCCATGCCTAAGAAACAGATGCTTAAAATGGCTGAGGATTTAATTACTCTAATCAGAGGTTCTCAGCCCCCAGCGGACAAAAGGCCCAGAGTGGAGGAAGATTCCCGCTCCTCTGATCAGGGCTCCATTATTTCAGAGCACTCTGATGATGAGGAACACTCTTACTCCCCTTTTGAAGACTCTGATGCGGAGGAGTCCATCCCTTCTGTATCCCCCCCTGAGGATTACTCATTTGGGGAAACTTTGCATACCTTAAGGGAACACTTCCACTGGGAAGGCCAGGATTATTCAGATTCCAAGAAAAGGCTCAGGGAATTTCTCTTGTTACCTCAGCATAGGCCTCTGGCTATACCTTTTGTCTTGGACATCCTAGATGATGTTTACTCGGAGGCCTGCCTTAACCCGGACTCTCTACCTCCAGCTCCAGTTAAGCCTGACAGGTACTACAGGGTTCCTGACTCACACCAATTTCTTTACAAAAGCCATGCTGCTGACCCAGAAACCATCTCACAGGGCCCCAAGGGAGTTAAGGCCTCCATTGCCAAAAATCCATTGCCTTCCAAGAGAGATTCCAGATCCTTAGAAAGGTGGGGAAAATAGGTATATACCTTGGCTACCTTATCCATGAGGGCCTTAAACTGTCAGTTTCATATGCTAAAATACCAACAGTTTTTGTTATCACAATTGAAGAGTAAAATGTCACAACCTGAACAACCAGACTTGAAGGAGTTGCAAGATTTGATGCATAGTGCAGAACAAGTGGGTAAGCATACCTTACAATGTGGTTTTGATGCTCTAGAGGCCTCATGTAGAGCTGCTGTTACAGGATCAGTCATACGTAGGCATACCTGGCTCAAGGAACAAGCCTTGCCTGATCATGTCAAAGCTAAATTACTAGACGCCCCTCTTCAAAAGGATATACTATTTGGTGCTAATGCTGAGGAGGTATTAAGGAAAATGGAGGAAAAGGCTAAATCAATGCAAACTTTGAAAGAATTTCTACAGGTTCAACCCCCACGTTTTAGTAGAAATTGGCCTTCCAAAAACTGGTCCTTTCCTGCCACAGACAGACCCCAAAGAGGCAGATACAGGCGCCCGAGAGGCAGAGGACAATCCCAAGGATCGTATAGAGGCAGACAATGGCAAGCTCCTACACAAAGAGGTGGTGAGGACAACTCGCAATCTTTCAGAAAGCAAACCCAATGACTTTCCCCTTTGCATGCCAACCAGGTTTCAAATGGCAGCCCCCTTAGGAGGAAAGCTGGCATTATTTTCAAAAAATTGGCATGTTATCACAAAGGACAAATGGATCCTGGACATTATAAACAGAGGCTACAAATTCCATTTTCACACCCTTCCAAAAATGAGAGGCATGCTAAACCTGCCACACAATCAAAGGGCAGAGGCACAAAAGCAAATTACAGATCTCATAAACATGAAAGCTATTCAAGAGGTACCTACGCACGAAAAAGGTCAAGGTTTTTATTCCAGGCTATTTCTGGTGCCAAGGAAGGGAAAAGATTGGAGACCTATTTTGGATCTATCCATCCTAAACACATTTTTACTCGTACCAAAATTCAAGATGCTCACTCTACAGCAACTTCTTCCCATGCTGGGCAAGGAGTCTTGGCTGGTAACATTGGACCTCAAGGAGGCATACCTGCATGTCCCAGTCAGACAAAATTGCAGAAGGTACCTCATTTTTCTTGCAGGTTCAACCCATTATGAATTCTCTGCATTGCCCTTTGGCTTATCTACTGCGCCCAGAGTATTCACGAAATGCCTGGCATCAGTAATTGCCTACTGCAGACTTCAAGGGATACAAATATACCCCTATTTGGACGACTGCCTGATCCAAGCGGACAGCAAGCACATTCTTCTGAAACATCTGGCTTATGTAATAATGTTATTGAAATCTCTGGGATACACAGTCAACAAAAAGAAATCAAGGCTAATACCCTCTCGGAAGATAATTTTCCTGGGTGCCAATTTGGACACAAAAACCCAGATGGCCTACCTCACACCAGAGAAGCAGGGGCAACTAATACAATACTTCAGAACTCTAGCAAATTGCACCAGGCTGACTGCAAGGAAAATCCTGCAGGCTCTGGGATTCATGGCATCTTGCATCTTACTAATCCCATGTGCAAAGCAGCATATGAGGAAACTACAATGGTACCTGAAAAACATATGGTCTCAACACAGCCACAGTTTGGAAACAATAATACCACTAATTCCATGTCTGCAAAAGGAATTTCTGTGGTGGGCTCAAGCATGTCAAACAAACACAGGTCTTCCATTCAGCAAGCCTCAAGCAAATCAAGCCATCACAACAGACGCCTCGGACTATGCCTGGGGGGTGCACATGACAGATTGGTGCATTCAGGGCAAATGGTCCCAAAAAGAAAAGCACCTTCACATCAATCAAAAAGAAATGCTAGCAGTAATAAATGCTATTATAGCTTTCAAGGACCTTCTACAACCAGGTCAATTATTGATAAGAACGGACAACACCACAGTTATGTGGTACATAAACAAACAGGGAGGAACACATTCTTACCCCCTATGCAGACTGGCCATGTCACTTTGGAACATGGCCATGAACTTACAAATGGAACTACAAGAACAGTACTTGCCAGGCAAGGAAAACACGCTGGCAGACAACCTAAGCAGGAATATGACAGATCCACATGAATGGAAATTGCATCCAAAAGTTTTTACAGAAATAATCCAAGAATGGGGAAGGACAGACATAGATCTCTTTGCCTCCCACAAGAATCATCAATTGACAAAGTTCTGCTCAAGGATCTTCCATCCAAAGGCCTGGAGAGTGGACGCTCTTTCTTTCAGTTGGACATCAATGACAGTTTATGCCTTCCCTCCTCTTCCTCTGCTGCCCAAAGTTCTATTAAAGACCAAAGCAGACAGACCAAAGATGATTCTCATTGCTCCGGACTGGCCAAGGCAACACTGGTACCCACTCCTGAGGAGCCTGACGCATTCCCCACCATGGACCCTGCCTCTAATGCCTCTTCTTCTGACTCAGCACAGTTTCAAAACTCTTCACAGCCAGCTAAAAACACTCAATCTAGCCGCATGGAAGATTCCTTAGCATCTCAACAGGCCCTACTCTCCAAGGAGGTACAGGATGTCATTTTGGAGGCCAGAAGGCCATGAACTAGAAAAGCTTACTCCACAAAATGGAAACTTTTTTTGTGTCTGGAATGAGAAAAAGGGCCAGGATCCTGGAAAACTGAATTTACCTCAAATACTACAATATTTGGCTGAACTGCTAAGCAGTGGACTTTCTTTCTCCTCCATCAAAATACATGCCTCAGCCATTTCTGCAGAATACAACACTGATCCACCTTTATTCTCTCACCCTCTCTTAAGACAGTTCCTCAGAGGGGCTAAGAATTTAAGGCCTCCAAGGAAACAACCAATACCTACTTGGGATCTTAATTTCATTCTGGAAAAATTGACCTTACCTCCCTTTGAGCCAGCTGCCTCATCAGATTTGCAATATTTGTCCTGGAAAACAGCTTTCCTTCTGGCTATCACCTCAGCTCAGAGTTTCAGAACTACAGGCTCTCATGGCTGTCCAGCCTTTTATCATCTTCCATCAGGACAGAGTTTCCTTACGAACCAACCCATCCTTTATGCCTAAAGTGGTATCCAGGGTAGCTTTAAATCAGGCCCTACATTTACCTACTTTTTATCCTAATCCTCAAAACAAAGGGGAGAGATTACTACATTCCTTGGACATCCACAGACAGCTGCGTTATTATTTGGACAGAATAAAGCCTTTCAGAAAATCAGAACAGCTCTTTGTGGCCTATGCGGTAGGAGCTCAAGGGAAGCCAATTTCCAAACAGACAATCTCAAAATGGATAGCCCACTGCATGCACTTTTGCTATTCCTTTCATGGCAAAACTGTTCCTACAGGCATTAGAACTCAATCCACCAGGGCCACAGCCACCTCTGCAGCCTTCCTCAGAGGAGTTCCTACCAAGGATATTTTGGAAGCAGCCACTTGGAGTTCTGTGCATACCTTCTCCAAGCACTACAACCTACCATTATACTCCAAATCTAGAGCAGGCTTTGCCACTGCAGTCTTGCAGGGCATTTTGGCTCCTCCTAGTTCCAACTAGTGCCTACCACCCCTTTCTTAGCTTTGGGATTCTACCCATCTGTTATGACTGCAGCTGTATGCACGATGAACATAGTACAGTTTTGTACCTACCATAAATGTAGATGTTCGAGTGCTAATACAGCTGCAGTCCAGGTTTCCCTCCCTCTTTCCCCTCTTGGGACAGGCCTATAGGCTAACACATCCTCATATAACCTGATTGGGGTTTTCATTTATGATGTATTTGCTTGCAACTACTGTATTTTGATTATATAGCACTGCATTATCACACAAATTTATTATTGCCTTCCTTCTGGGGGCACCTGACATCTGGGGCAAGAAAAACTGAAGAAAATGGCATCAGCTGGTTCCTTTATACCCCTGTCGCACTGACGTCAGGGAAGAAGTGACGACAACCAACACCGGACCTAGACTTTGGAATTCGGCCGACCGAGGACCCGCCTGACGGCAGGAGAACCCCATCTGTTATGACTGCAGCTGTATTAGCACTCGAACATCTACATTTATGGTAGGTACAAAACTGTACTTCTCTTTGAGTGGGGGTGGTGGCGGAATGTGGATATCCAGAGTGATTAGTTTATGGTCAGATCTAACCAGCGAGGGGTTGACCTCCGGTCTGGAACACTGGTCGCCCATGTTGGTGATGACCAAGTCCAATATGTTGTCACCTCTGGTGGGGGTGTTGACCAGTTGATCCAGGGCATTTGAGTTTATAAATTCTAAGAAATGTTGGGCAAGGGAGTTTGTACTTGAGTAGTTCTCCAAGTTAATGTTTGGGTAATTGAAATCACCCAATAACAGGGTGTTTGGTAGGACCTTTATGTTTCCCAGTGTTTCCAGGAATGCGAAGTGGGGGTCCTGGGACATGGTGGGTGATCTGTAGCAAGCTATAATTTGAATAGCAGTTTTGCCCGTTGTTAGTTGCACGTGGATGATCTCTGAAGCATTGTGCTGTGCCACTAACCTGGAGGTGTGGGTATCCTTGATGAATATGGATACTCCCCCACCTTTTGTATTTCGGTCCAGGTTTTGTGGCCGAAATGTATGGTATGAGTTGTAGCCTGGTAGTGCTGGGGTGCTCTCTGGAGCCTTAAACCAGGTTTGTGTTACTGCACATATATCGATTTTCTTAATACTGAGGAGTGCCTCGAGTGCATGCCTTTTGAGGTTTAGACTTCTGGCATTGAGTAGCATTACCCTCAGTTTTTTGTTACTTGTGCTATTTACGGCGGTGGGTTTGTCTTTTGAGCCTTGACTAAAAAAAGGCACTATGGGGGTGGCAAGAGCCTTGGCCAATATTCGAAAGCTTAAGGGTGACAGTTGCAAGCCGTCTCTAGTGAAGCAGCGTGGCTTGTCGAGCATGTCATCCCAGGCTGACAGACACTGCATCCCCTTTGAATGACACCAGAAGCTTAGCCATTTGTTGAAATTGATAATTTTTTCTCTATATCGTGGTATCATTCTTGGTGAGGGCAGGATGCTACTCAGGGTCAGGGTCATACCGGCCTGGGCTACGTGATCAAAGAGCTCCTCCATTTCTCTTTTCATGTAGTCCAGGGAGGTATGGCTCAGGTCATTCACACCAACATGGACAATGACAGAGTCATATTTGCACTTGTTCTGGATGACCTGAGTGCTTGTGTTATGTGGCGGATCCTGGCACCCAACAGGCAGCTAAGAGTAACCTTCTCCTTGTTCAGCCTAGTGAGTGGGATGTCAGTGTGCCTGACTATAGAGTCACCTATTTCTAGTGTGTTGGGTATGTTATTTTGCCTTAAGGGCTGTGATTGTGTGACACACTTGTTTTGTGAAGTATGTGTTTCATGGCTTGTGATGGGGGGGGTGGAGGTTGCTTGGATGTCTGCTTTGGAGGTCTCTGTTGCTTTTGCAGATTTTTATTTAGAGCCCCTGTGTATGTTTTCATGTATTTATGTGTGTTTTTTGCCAGTGCTGGTTTCATAGGCCTGGTGTGAGACTGGTGGTGTGATACAAGTAATTCCCTTCTCCTCTTGACTGCCTGGTCCAGTCTTGGGTTGAGAGAGCTTAGCCTCCAGTTTGGCTGTATAATTGCATCTCTTGCATGTATTAGTGTTTGGTGGAAGGAGGAGATGGTTGTCTGTGTACATGAGGCAATTGTAACATTGCCTCAAAGTGCCCAGATTCACCAGATGGACCGGAGAGTACACCTGAAACTGCCCTTTGGCCATGCCTGGATAGGTACAGCGAACTGTTTTACTGATTGGCAGGTAAGGTCGAATAGAGAGCATTGTCCTTCTCTACAGTATGGGGGGGGTCTACTGCTAAGGTTTATTAGTGCTTGCTATGAGTTTTGAGCAAGTGCCGGGATGAGAAGTGAATGGTTTGAGTGCTTAAGTTGAAAGTTTGTCTAGTTCCAAGGGAAAAATTGAAGAGTAGACTTTGTGGAGCCGGGAATAGTTATACCCTAGCTAACCGGTGCTGCCCGGCACGCAAAACCACGCAAATGCAGGTTTTATAGCAGGGAAATGAAAGAGATAAAATTAGCCCAAAATGGCCAATAAACTACTAATTTCTGGGCTGAAACCACTCCTCCAGGGACAGATAGGCTGCTCAAAGCTCCCTCTCTCACAGTGAACAGAGAAACTTTCTTCTATCCAAGTAAGGTATGGGCAAACACAGAAACTTGTAACACAGCCCTAAATTCAGCACTAACCTGAAAACTGGACTATGCTAGCTTAGAAAGGTGGGAAAACAAGTATATATATATATATATATATATATATATAATTTCATTTAGTCGACAATTCATTTAGTCGACATTTCATATAATCGACAAGCTTTTGCCCCCCCAAAAAAATCGCCCCTGGCAAGTTAGAATATATATTTAATTATATGAAATGTCGACTAAATGAATTGTCGAAATGAAATGTCGCACTGTCAGATATATATATATATATATATATATATATATATATATATATATATATATATATATATTTTTTTTTTTCAGAAAATAAAGCAGATATAATCAAAAAACACTTTAAATGCACAGAAATGGCTATCACACTTTAGTGTGTAGCCTACAACAGTTAAACAGGTAATTTAAACACAAAAATGACTTTGTTAAAGTGCAGGCAGTAAAATAAGTACAATATGTAGCTGAAACAAGCTTTTTAAATCACAGAAACTCTAGAAAATCAGTGTTGTAGGCAGAATTAGCTAAAGGCAGCAAGAAAATGCAGAAAATGATACTTAATCACTCAAAAGTCTCTTTTGTCTCTCTGCTGCTGTAGAACTCTGCAGGGCACCAGGCAGGAGCTTGCTGAGCTGTATAATAGCACAAAAACATAAGGATTCTTCAGTGGCTTCTGTCGTCCCAGTGGTCCTTCCAACAGCTGCCCTTAACTCATCACAGTCTGTTAACAGGCTCCTGCAAGAAGGACCTCATTTAGTGGATTCAACCCAATCAGTTAACCATGGGCACTCCATTTGTCCCTCGCCAACCTGTTGCCTCTGTGACCACGGATGCCTCACAGATAGGGGGGGGGGCATTATCTAGGCAGGACTGTCCAAGGCACACGGCAAGATCATGAGGCTCACCTGCATATCAGTGTTCTAGAGATGAGGGTGGTGCTCCTGGCATTGCAAGCACTTCACAACCTTCTTCCTTCTGAGACGATTGCAATACAATCAGACAACATGTCGGTAATATGGTATATCAACAAACAAGGTAACCAGATCATACCCACTCTGTCGGGAGGCCATTCAAGTTTGGAAATGGGTGATTTCTTCCCAGCATTTACCGGGGACAACCAACATGATAGCCGACAAACTCAGCCAGGCAATTTTGATGCCTCACGAGTGGTCTCTGAAGCAGGAAATAGCGGAGCAGATTTTCCGCAGATGGGGACAGCCTTGTTGCAATCTCTTTGCCAGCCCAATCAATGCCAAATGCAGCAGCTATTTCTCCTTCATCCCCCCTCCGGGGGAGTCACTGAGAGATGCACTTGTTCATGATTGGCCTCTGGGTCTCCTTTATGCTTTCCCTCCCTTTCCTCTCATATACAAGGTGATTCAGAAAGCGAAACAGCTGGCAAGTAAACATATCCTCATTACCCCTTACTGGCCTCGACAGGTTTGGTTCCCCTTTCTCGGGCCTCACCTTCTAGATGATCCATGGTTTCTGGACCCAGTGCCAGATCTCTTGATGCACATGTCAGGCTCGCTTCACCCCACCCTACACACCTTGAATTTGACAGCTTGGCTGCTCCATTTCCATCTCTAGTCAGGCTTCACGACTTCTCACCCTCCATGACTCATATCCTTACGTCTTCTCATATACCCTCCACTAGGAAATTATATTCCAGTAAATGAAGAAGGTTCTCTATATGGGCTGAGGAAAAGAATGTTGATCCTTATACTGCTTCTATTCTGGTGGTTTTGGAATTTTTGTCTAACATTTTTCACCAGGGATCTGCGGCTGCCACAATCAGGGTTCAATTATCAGCAATTTTTAATTTCCATCTAGGTCTACAAGATTCTAATTTGATATCACATAGGTTGTGCAAGACTTTCCTTAAAGGTGCCACCTTGTTAAGACCCCCTTTCAGGAATCGGTTGCCTTATGGGACTTGAATTTTGTGCTATCCAAATTAACATCTCCACCCTTTGAGCCTTCTCATTTGTCGACCTTGAAATTTCTGTCTTGGAAAACTTTGTTTCTGGTGGCAATCACATCTGCTAGATGAGTGTCAAAGTTACAAGCACTGTCTGTCAAATCCCCCTATCTGATATTTCACAAAGACAGAGTATCTCTTCATACTAATCCAGCCTTTGTCCCCAAGGTCTATTCCCATAACACTTTGAATCAATCCATAGAACTTCAGGTGTTATTCCCTAATCATTCCAAAGCAGCAGAATACAGGTTTTATCAGCTGGATGTTCATAGACAATTACATTTTTATTTGCATCAGACTAAGGAATTCAAGAAGTCAGACCAATTATTTATTTCCTTCTCCGATTCCAGATTAGGTTTACCAGTTTCCAAAGTGACCCTCTCAAATTGGATCTCTAGCTGTATAGCTTACATTTACACTTCTGATGGTAAGCCTTTACCTTTCAAAATTAAGGCTCATTCTATGAGATCTCAGTCTACCTCTGCAGCCTTTCAAGCCAGGGTCCCACTTGACAATATCTGTGCAGCAGCAACGTGGGCTACCCCTTACACATTTATTACTCATTACAAGTTGGATTTGACCTCCAGGGGTAGAGCAGCCTTTGGTTCCACGATACTCAGGAGTATTTTTCCTTGAGCCACCCAAGAATAAGGTGCTAGGGACGCTGTCCCATGTGTAAGAATGAAGACGAGATAGGATTACAGAACATAAAGAAGTTATGTACTCACCATAATGTTCCATGTTTGTAGTCCCTTTCGCCCTTCATTCTTATGAACCCACACTCCTACCCCCATCCTGGAAGTATCTGGAGACAGAAAAATATTGTTATCATTATTCACTGGAGACCTTTTATTATTGGGTTCTTTCTGTATGGTTTGTTATTATTTCTCTTAGTTAGCAGCAAACAAGATCTGGGGATTGTACTGGTACACCATGGGATACCTACCTAGCCACAAGCCAACTAGAAGGCTTTGAGCTTGAAAAAAGGCCGAGGCGGAGCCGAGGATCAGCTCCGAACCCAAGTGTAAGAATGAAGGGCGAGATGGACTACAAACATGGAACGTTATGGTGAGTACATAACTTCTTTTTTTGGTATATTGGCAGGGTAGAAGGGCATTAATGCCCTTGCTTGAAATATTTGTATATATGTATGTACGACATGCAAAGGTGAATGCGCCATTTTGCAGAAAATTGTTAAGGCCACTTATGGTACTATATTCAGTTCTGAAAGTATTATCTGAAAAATTGAGACATTTGAAATTATCTGAAAAAATGAGAAGGTGTAGTGAAGAGCGGCAGAAATAATCAGTGGATGTATGCCCTAAGGTACAGCAATATTTTGAAAACAATGCTGTTGTAGAGATTCGAAGGAGGTGAGGAGAGGGAAGATATTTAGTATTAATAAAGAGAGGACACTGTGTAATTATTAAAGAACATTATTTCAGATTGAACTAGAAATAAATTATGTCAGTGGTATTTCCATGGAATGTTGCACCAGGCTGGATCATAGAAGGCAAATCTACTATTGATATAAACAAAAGAAGATTAAGGATCAGGTGAAAACTGTATAAACTTAACGGAGAATTACAGCTGGCTGCACTATGGTTGATTGCACTTTAAAGAGTCAACTCACTGCATATTTATGAGTTTCTTCCTTTGTTTAACGTCATGTGTTTCATAAGTAAACTAATTAAGAAACTGTCACATCTCATTTGTCTTTGTCCTTTTCTCTAGGAATCAGTTTTAGTTCTTTTAGCTCTATCTCAAATTAGTTCCTATACATTCTCTGCAGTGTTTTAGTGGCTCTATTCTGGGGTGCCTCATCTGATGGCATATAATCACTGATTATAAACTACTTCAAAGTCTATCAAATACAGCACAACAATGGCCTCCTGATTTTAAAGACTGACAGTCTAAGTATTCAGTAATGCACTATTCATTTATAAATTAATTTACCGTTTTATTTTACATTTTTCTGTATAGTTACTTTAGTGTAGAAGAAAGGAGAAAGACTGATTAGTCCTAACTCTAATGTCTCAACAAAACTCTATAATGCTGTATAATATTGAATCATAAATGTACTTAGAGGCATCTGGAATTCATGTAATTTTCAATTTTATGCACAGCTGATGTAATGCTTATTTGTATTTTATATAATATTTTCAGTGCGGCTTTTAATATTTTAGCTGAAATATTTTTCTGCAGCAAGAGCTTAATAGTGCAGGCACTCAGATATCTAAATTATATTATTTCCTTCCTGTGTTTTCTGTGCTCCTAACATATGGGTAATACAAAGTCTGCTGGCAAGCATTATAAGTGGGTAAGGATCGCCAGTAATGAATTTAAGTGCTGATAGCTTTCATGGATTGTGGCCACTAGGTGGCTACCAGTAACTTATTGCAGACAGCACCAACATGAACCTTTAATTTTTGTTTGGTACTATCCTAGTAAGTATCATGGCATTATATATCATTTTAAGTATTTAGATGGGCTCTCTCATCTTTCAACTCTCTGAGAATGGGTGATTGCATCATATAACATATGTATTTGATAGACAGATGTGTATGTGCTGTTGTGGCAACCATATGGCAACTGAGAAGAGGGAAACAATCTGTTGTCCAGGCTGTTCTCAGTAAGGGTGGAGAAAAATACCCTTAGACTATGGAATATTGTCATAAGGTAGAAAGCACTTTGAGAAACTTCTAAATTCGGTGGACATGCTCTTCTCTGGAGATGCTTTGGCGGGGCAGATGTTGAATCTGAATCCATTTTAATAGCCAAGGTCATGGGAGCAATGCCACTGTGGCAGGGCTGAAGTGTAGTTGAGATGTGGCTGGAAATTCTGAAGCTGCTACACATTGTCAGGTTGTTGTAGTTAAAGCTTCTTTTCAGTGTTACATGGAAGGCTGGGACACTTCATATAGATTTGGAAAAATTAGGTGATGGTCTGCAACTTCTGCTGTAACAGATTTTGATGTGATCCTGGAAGAGATTGTGATATGTTCCCTTGGCTCTCCAGTCTACACTTGCAGTAGCTTAAAAGCTGCACTCACTTGTATGGGTAGTTTAGAAAATGGATGAATGGAAGGATGCATGGAGATTACAGGACATTTAATAGTAGTACTGCTGGTATTGTTAATTTAGATCTGTCAGGATATGCCTCTTGTGCTATTAGTCCAAGAAACCTGAATATTTAATATTTTGTGACTTAATCTTTGGCTGACTGAAACTTATTCCTCTATAAACGACCACAAACAGAAAATTTCCAAGCATTTGTTATGATTTCTTTAATTATTCTCATGTTCTGTGCTTTATTTAAGAAGGAATGCTTTTCTTAGGTGTTTACTCAGTTCTTGACAGCTTCCTGCTAAGTCTGAAGCTTTTGTTGTAGAAATACTTTTTCTTAGTAATTGTGGTCTAAGGTGCTTTATGTTCTGCTTTTCTTTTTCTTTCATTACCTGTTTTTAAACAAATTTAATTGACCAAATTTATGTGATGTTTCAACATATCTAGCCAGTTAAACCTAGAAAGACTTATGTTTTAATAAAATACGCATTTCTTGAGTTCAAATCACTCTTCTACTTCCTGTGAGTCTAGAGTCTAATGAGAAAATTTGCTGTACTTTTGAGTACGTTATTAAATTATCTGTTGGTGTATGTTTTAGGTGAGGGACTTCCTGTAGTGCGTATACCTTATCCACTTAAGGAAAGTATTTTATGTTATCCCGGTTAAACAGAATTTAAAAGAGTTTGAAAGACTTCTTATTTACTTTACTGATTTCTACTTCCTTGAATTTGACATTGAGGCCCATTAAACAAAATAAAATAATGCCCTGGTTCAAAAGTCTGGGAAGGGGGATTATATTACATCTTTTACTAAAGTATGTCACTAAAATCAATGTTTGATATTGCTGTAGTCTTGTCAGTGTGTGTGTGTGTGTGTGTGTGTGTGTGTGTGTGTGTGTGTGTGTGTGTGTGTGTGTGTGTCTTTAATGATGGTTTCTGACTGTATTTAAACATATGGAAGCTATCCAATGATTTCCAGCCCTGACAGTTTTATTTCTTTTTTCATTTAATAAATTTTCTAAAAAAAATTGTAATTTTACCTCAGAAAATGTTTTGATAAGTATTGCATACGTTTTAAAGTATAGCATCTTCTCTCATGTAATAAAGCTTGTTATTCAGTTTCGGAAAATACATTGCATGTTATTTATTTGTTTGATAACTGTATTAGTGGATTAGTAAAAGATAATAGTCCAATAGGATATAAAAAAACTATAAAGATATATTACTTTTATAATGATGAAAATGAGATTTGAGAAACTGTGTATATACAGTAGTAGAAATTTCCTGTTATACTGAATGCCAGGTACAATTTTTTAGTAAGTTCTATTTCTTAATAGAACAGAAATTCTATTATGGCTATACTCTGTTGTACACAATTACTATAACGAAAGTCTGACTTGAAACAACAAATCTGAAGAAAAACAGCTGTCCTATTACCCATTGTCTTAGCTAATACATACAAGTGAGCCAAGATGTAGGTGAAATATCAGCAGCCCGTCAGCGTATTGTGGCTTGTAAATAAATGTATATAGAAAAAAAGATACTCTGCCTATTTGCTTAGGTATCGTAGCTGTAAATTCAGTTTGTCCAGTTATCTCTAAAACATTTGCAGCAATATGTACTGGTAGTTGCTGGATAAATTTTGATTGGAACCTGGTATAAAACTGTTCATTTTTATATCTTATGGAAGTGTATTTCATGTTAAAGTGACAGTTTGATATGAAGATTTACCATGACTCATAAGGGCACAGAACCAAAGTCCTCTTGTGCTGTCACACTGATAAGGCCAGCTTTCAAGCTAACAGCTACAGAAACATTTGAATCTGTTATTCAAGAGGTGGGTATGTATGAAGCAGCTTAAAATTGAATTATGTTAGGGAAGTGTGGGGCAAACTTATTGGTATCCAGTGGATTTTTTCCAGGGTCAATTACTGGTATTCATTTGGAGAGAGGGAAATATACCGAAAGGTTTTGTTGACTCTTTTTTGTAGTACTGACATCTTTTGGGCAGACTTACTTCAGAGATGTTCCAGTTTTGGGACAAAGTTGTTTATGTTATCTGCTTTCCTGCTCTCAAATAACAGGTGATCTGTGATGTTTTGTAATACCAACATTGCTTTCAGTTCGATGGCTATAAAAGTCTTGAGTTCTTATCAAATGCTTTGGTATTTACATAATTGGTGCTGGGATGGCAGTATTAATGTTTAAAGCAAAGGCATGATTAAAGTTCTGTTATGTAACAAATGGCATGTTGCCAATTTTCATGAATTAAGTGCAATGCAAATGTTTGATTTATAAAATGAAAAAATGCCTACCATCAGGTAGTCATACCTATATAAATGGACCTGATTTAAAATTCCTTCTGGTGTTAAGGTAAAACAGTAGCTCTAGCACCAAGTTCAGCATCTCTGATTTTGCAGTATTTCATTACTTTATGTAATGCTGGCTTAGCCTGCTGTTCAGTAACAATATTTTTATCTGCTGTATTTACTGGTGTACCTGTATATCCACTTGTAGCTCCAGAGGGTGATGCAAAAACAGTTCTTGAAGGAGATCCTTCATTTGAGGCTTCCAAGGCATCTTTTGGAACTTGAAATTTTCTAGATGAAAAACAAACTCAACCTCTTTAACCAAATTGTTTATCACGTCTCAAGATATTTTTAACAGAAAAAGAACAGCTGTCATTGTAGAGATAATAGACTGCAACTTACTTACAGGATTTGGTAGGTTATCTGATAGCCTGGACATTCGTTAATATACTCGCCAGACATTGCAAACTGGGTGCCTAGTCTAGAAGCAGAGTAGGTTTTATATTGACTGCTCTGCTATTAAGACTGTCCACCCATTTCTGTAAGCTAAGGATTCTACTTGGTACTTTGTCATTTATAGAATAAATTCCTACAGCAGTGATCCTTATAGTGCAGCTGTGTCACTGTCTTTACCATAACAGTGACGCTAACAGTAATAGGATTATTGTTACAGAATAGGATTTCTCCCTTCATTCCCTTGGTTCTGCATATGTTTTATGTTTGGTGGCCCTCGTCTGTAGCTATTGTTGACACCATTTCAGATGCCCAAAGTGGAACATGGTATCAAATATATGACGTCATGTTGTGTGTGGCCAAGACTGTACTAATTCTGGATGAAATAATTGAATGCAGCTGGAATTTAAGAGCTGCTCTACCTCCAGAAGTCATGAGGTTCTGGATGGTATGTAGAGCATTTTAAGGCTTTTTCCAACCTTCTTATCCTTTGATACCTTAGACAAAATCATGAGAATTAGTTCTGTTTATTCTGTTGAATGCTTAAATATCCCCAGAATTTGTGCTGGCACCATGGTTCAGAGGGGTAGGGCTATCACTAGAGCCCAGAAGTCTTAGGCTTAGCTAGTGGCCCTGATTTCTGAAGAGTCAGCTAGCAGAAGATAGGAAATGATTCTCATTTTGTTGGCTCACTTACCCTAGAAGAAGGAGGCAATTGCCTGGTTGATTGCACCATGGAGAAGACCATGAGATGGTGTAGGATTTACCACAAATATTTGAAAATGCACCTGAAGACATCCATGAGTTTGCATGGTTGCATCATTGCTCATCATGTAAATGGGAGAGTGGGTTTAGGAAGCAGGAAATAAACAAAAAATCCTTCTTTACAGTAATATAACACAACATTGGGAAACGTCAGTCTTCTCTCTGCTCTTGACTATTAGATAAGATCTCTGGGGACAGCTGACTTCAGGGATTCAGAGATTGACTTTAAATGCCAGGGGCAGCTAATGATCAGGTTTGGGGGGAGGGAACAAAAAAAAAGGCCCCAAAGCATTTATCACATACCATTGCTTTAACATTTTAAACAATAGGATGGATAATGGTATTGTTTTAAAAAGTTACAACAATTAAACATTTTATCTGATGTTGTCAAGTCTTCACATAATCCTTGTCTGTGGGCTTGGTTCTGAGCCTTGGAACCAACTTGGCCATTTATTTCAGCTCGCATCTTCCAAACTCTCGAGCTAGGCTTTACCCATAATGCTACTCTCAAAATTACTTCAGATCTTGTTTGCCACTTCATGTGTCAGACGCTTACGGCCACGCTCGAGCTTTGGCTTATATTTAAAGTAAGTTTTTTCCTTTTAAAATATCATATGTGAAGTTGTTCTATCTCGCCGTTCATTCTTAGTAATGGGTTTGGAACTGATCCTCAGCTTCAACTCGGCCAGATACAAAAGCTCGAGGTCTTCAACCAGCTCGAGGCCTTCTCCCTATCCCATGATGCTCTGGTGCTATCCTCAGATCTCGTTTGCCACTGCAACAGATCAGGAGTGCTTTGCTAAGCTCTGGCCTGTCAAACTTTCATATTTGATATTTACTTAATATTTACTTAAAATTTTGTCTTAGATAAGTTAGATATTGTATTGAATAAGTTTTCTTTATCTTGTCCTGTTATAGCAAGTTAGTAAATAAGTCTAAGTGCATGTGTGCTAGTAGTCTGTTTCTGGCCGTGTTTTTAGGCCTTTAATATCTAGTCTATTAAATTATCTGGTGTTATTCAAAGCCTATTATATTTCAAGGCTTGTTTTGGTGTTTACTTCTTTTAGTGTGTGCTGAGGAACCGGTTTAAATTAGAGGGTTCATTGCTGTTGTGTTTCCAAACCGAAGTTTTAGGGCCTAGTAGTTAGGTAGTTGTTTAATAAGTTCTTTTGTGTGTCTTACAAGCCTGTTTTTTATACAAGGCTTAAATACTGTAAATTTGTGTGTTTTGCATTTATATATATATATATATATATATATATATATATATATATATATATGTGTGTGTGTGTGTGTGTGTGTGTGTGTGTGTGTGTGTTATCTGTGAGACATGTCTCAACAACAAAAAGCAAAAGAGGTTAAGCAATCCAAATCTGGGTTCAAGAAGTGCCCAAAATGTGGGCAAAAATGTCCATAACAGATGGAGATTCTTCTTCTGTTTATTGTTTAGGGGAGGTTCATCTCAAGAGAACTGCTCTATATGCCACTCATTTAGTGCTAGGGTGTTGCATGAACATAAAAGGAAATTGATTGATAGAGTTCTTTTAAAATCCTCTTTTCAACAGGAACTGGACAAGGACAACCGTGACAAAATTTCTAAATCTTCTTCTGGTTCGTCAGAGCCGAGTAAGAGTCCGTCGATCAGCAAATCCAGAATGGATAAGTCTTAAACACCTGCTACACTGCCTTTGGAGCTGACTGTTGTTACAGTTAGGAGCCGGTCCCCAGTGCTGGTCTCCTACTTTAAAGTCACCAATATTACGGCCAGTGGCTTCATCCATTCCGTCTTCTCGGTCTTCAAGCAGGCTGTCAGAAATGGATGTGGATCATGTGGTGCAGAGGCTTCTGCAGACACCGGTGCTGGCCAAACTTCTATCTGGACCGATTCCTGGGACTTCGGAACCAACAAAACCCTTCCATCTTCTTCTGTTCCTCCCCCGATCTGACTCTATGCTTCGAAGCTGGAGTGCATGGAGCTGATGATTGTGGAGACATCGGGACCGATGCCTGCTTCAGGTCTGTCAGTTCTGACTACCCTGACATCTTCGGTGCCGACCGAAGGGGTCTAGGGGTCAACTCTCGCCGATCGGGTCCGGGGAGTATAGTCGAACCAATTTCCCGGTTCCAACTTTGCCTCTCGGGGCCTCGGCTTGGTTGAGCTTGGCTCCTACCTCGGGTTTGGAGCCCACTGTTCTGGCGCAGAGGGAATCTCCTCTTTCTTCAGATCTGGAGTTTTTTCATGTCAGAAACGAGGAGTATTCGATGCCATGAGAAGGGTGTTGTCAACTCCAACAACCAAATCATCAGAACCAGTAGCTCCTTCCCCTAAAGCACCGGTGTCTACCTCTACATCACACATCCCTCTAAAGCATAGAGACCCTGAGCCTCAGGAAGCCCCATTGGGTGAACCCTGCTCTTCTGAAACCTCCACAGAAACTCCCACTGAAGAGGTTCCCAGGAAGAGACTTTGCAAGAGGAAGCATCTGGACTCCCCACAAGAATCCGTCACTTAAGATACTGACTTAGATGAGTCAGAAGGGACCCCACACTCCCCCTCAGAGGATATCTCCTTCACAGATATCCTTGTAATTATTAACCAGAGGGGTGGCTGGAAGTCCATTAACCCTACTGATGATGAGTCAGTCCTCCAGAAAGCTTTTGGGTCTCAGCCCTCCACCACTTGGGTGTCTCCACCCTTTGATGAGCTGATTGAGCTAGTCTCTCTAAGGGCGTGGGAGTCCCCGGATACCATGGAGCCTACCCCTAGGAGGTCTAATAAATTTATAACTTCCCCCCAGTACAAGACCTTCCCGACCAAAGTAGTGCCCATTAATGCTAAGGTGGTGGCAGCAGCCACCAAGAAGGAACTGTCAGAAACTTCTGCATCTGTCCATCCTCCTAATAAGGATTCTAGGATCATGGACAGATATGGTAAGCGCATGTTTAGTTCAGTGACTTTTGTTCTCCGATCACTGAACTATCTAATGCACTTTATTAGGTTGCAAAGAGACCTGAAAGAACTAGGAAATACTCTACAGGGTTCAGTAGCTGCGGGGGTCTCAGAGAAGGTAACTTCCCAGATCACTGCCCTTAATTCTCATATAAACTCTTCCATGCATCTGGTCTCGTATGCAGCTGATGGAACAAGTAGGGCAGCGGGTACAGGAATTGCTCTTAGGAGACATTCCTGGATGCGCTTATGTTCCTTTGTGGAGTCCTTTAATTCATGCTTTATTAGCACCCCTTTCAATGGCTCATCTCTTTTTTGGCGCAAAGTGAAGGACTGAGCAGGATGGAAAGACTCTGTCTACCTTCGGAGTCTGTTTTTCCACCCCTATCAGAGCTTACCCCAAAGGTCAGAAAGGAGGGAAGATGTGGTTCTGTAAAACTCAAGGAGCTTTCCAGGACACTTGTGGTGAACCCTCCTCTAGAGGCAGAGGAAGAGGTAATAATGGAAGATGCCACCCACGCGACAGAGAACAGTTCTTTGGGAAGCCCTATCACTGCTCCTGAGAGGAGGCCCGGCAGTCGGGGGATGCTTTTCTTTGTACCCAGACGCCTGGCTAAAAATAATAAAAGACAGCTGGGTACAAAGCATCATATCCAGAGGATATTCAGTTCCTTTGCCACCCCCCCCCCAAAAGAAAAATCCCAGACATTACACCCAGTCACAGGGAACAAGAAGCCACAGAGATTCAAAGGTTGCTGGAAAAAAGAGTCATCCAACCAGTCCCAGCAGACCAGAGAGGATCTGGAACTTACTCAAGGTTCTTTTTATTTCCAAAGAAAACAGGGGGACTGGAGGCACATTTTGGATCTCAGCAGACTAAATAAGTCAATAAAAAAGACAAAATTTGAGATGGTCACGCTACAGTCAATACTTCCCTTTTTAGGGAAAGACAATTGGATGTGCTTGATAGATCTCCAGGATGCGTACTACCACATAAAAATGGACAGGCCATCCAAGGATCATCTGCGCTTCCGGCTGGAAGTCAGTCATTATCAGTTTCGCTCTCTGCCCTTTGGTCTCACTACATCCCCCAGAGTGTTCACCAAATGCATGGCAGTAGTCACGGCTCACCTGAGACATTTGGGATTCCAGGTGTTTCCATACCTAGATGACTGGCTCCTCACTGCCACCACCAGGCATCAACTTATACAAGCAAGGGACACAACTTTGAACCTCTGCAGTCAGTTGGAGATTACCATAAATTCAGAAAAATCTGCCTTGATGCCATCGCAACATACCATTTTAATAGGAGCAGAGCTTAATACCATTGCCATGACCTTAAACCTTCCACCAGAGAGAGTTTGTGTTCTATGAAAACAGGTCCTGGACCTGCTCCTGAGAGAAAAAGCCCCCAATTTCAATGGTACTCAAATTGTTAGGGACAATGGCGGCAGCAATCATTGCGATTCCTTTAGGTTGGATGCATATGTGTGTACTGCAATGGCTCCTGTTCACGCAATGGTCTTTTCAAGAACTTCCAGTGTCCCACAAAATCATGATAACAAATTCATACAAAAACATCTCACCAGGTAACTCTAGATCGCCCCTTTGTTCTACCCACTCCTATAGCCACGGTGACCAAGGACGCCTCCCTGATAGGGGGGGGGGGCACTATCAGGGAAGAACAGCCCAAGGCACATGGGGGAAACACGAGGCTCATATGAATATCAGTGTCCTGGAGATTAGAGTGGTACTTCTAGTTTTGCAGTCCTTTCAAGACTCTCTCCCTCTGAGAACTATTGCAGTTCAGACAGACAATATGTCAGTGGTCTGGTACATAAACAAACAAGGAGGAACCAGATCTTATCCCCTATGTCGAGAGGCCCTGAGAGTATGGCAGTGGGCAACTTCCACCCAGCACTTTTTGATAGCAATGCACATCCCGGGGAGATCCAGTGTGATAGCAGACAAACTGAGCAGGGCAATTCTATTGCCTCATGAGTGGTCCCTAAAGGAAGAAGTAGCGGAAAGGATATTCCGCAGATGGGGCCAGCCTTGCTGCGATCTCTTTGCAACTTCAACAAACACAAAATGCAGCAGCTACTTTGTCCTAATCCCCCTCTTCGGGAGATGCCCCAAGGGATGCACTTGTACACAATTAGCCCCTGGTTCTCCTTTATGCCTTCCCTCCTTTCCCTCTGATACCCAAAGTTTTACAGAAGGCCAAGGCTCTGGGAAGGACCGTCCTTTTAATAGCCCCTTACTGGCCTTGGCAAATATGGTTTCCCTTCCTCCAGCCTCATCTGTTGGAAGAACCTTGGATTCTGGGCCCATTTCCAGATCTTCTGACTCATTCATCAGGGGCTCTCCATCCTTCTCTTCAGTCCCTCAAACTGACAGCTTGGCTGCTCCAATTCCAAACATAGCCAGGATTCACAACCTGTCAGCTGCTGCTCAGCATATTTTAACATCCCCTCATAAATCGTCTGCCAGGAAGTTATGTCTTAGTAAATGGAAAAAGTTTTCTACATGGGCGTTTCAGAATAATATTGACCCTTACCTGGCTTCAATTTCATCCATTCTGGAGTTTTTGAATAAACATTTCAATGAAAGGGCAGCTGCAGCAACCATTAGAGTTCAATTGGCAGCAGTTTCTAACTTTTATCTTAGTGCCCAGGGTTCTAATACCATGTCACATAGATTCTCTAAAGCCTTTCTCCAGGTACTGTTCATTTGAGACCACCCATCAAAGCTCCAGCTATGCCATGGAATCTAAATTTTGTTCTTTCTTGATTAATCCTACCCCCTTTCGAACCAGCCTCATCTTGTGACTTGTAATATCTATCATGGAAAACCATATTTTTAATAGCTATTTCTTCTGCTCAGAGGGTTTCAGAGTTACAGGCCTTGTCCATTAAACCTCCGTATTTGATTTTTCATAATGAATGAGTCTCACTCAGAATTAATCCATCATTTTTACCTAATGTTTGCTCAGAGGCAAATCTCAACCAGTCTATTGAATTGCCCATATTTTTCCCTAAATACACTAATAAGATGGAACATATGCTGCACAAGCTTGATGTCCACAGACAACTTTGATTCTATTTACACAGGACCAAGCATTTCTGGAAAACAGAACAGCTCTTTGTCTCCTTTTCAGAGTCTAAAAAAGGTGCTCCAGTGGTGAAAACCACTTTATCAAAATGGTTATCAGATAGTATTTTCTTCATTTACATACACCGTTACAACAGAAGATAAAGGCCCACTCTACCAGAGCTGTAGTTACTTCATCAGCCTTTACTGCTAAATTACCATTAGATACTATTTGTGTAGCAGCTACTTGGTCAAGGCCTCATATCTTCATCACTCATTACAAAGTAGACAAGGCCTTCAGGGTCAGGGCTTCCTTTGGTTCCACTGTCCTGAAGAACATTCTCCCATGAGCCACCCGAGAAAGATGGTGCTTAGGATGCTACCCATCAGTAAAAATGAACGGCGAGATAGAACAACTTCACATAAAGAAGTTATGTACTCACCATAACGTTCCATGTGAGCTGTTCATCTCCCCTTCATTCCTACGTCCCACCCTCCAACCCCCATCCAGACTTCTTGAGGACAGAGAATTCAAGTATGTTATGGTTGTATTGTCTCTTATGTATATATTTTTTGTTTCTAATCTTGGTATATTAGGAGTGGCATATGATAGATTAGCAGCAAACAAGATCTGGGGCTAGCACCAGAGCATCATGGGATAGGGAGTAGGCCTCTAGCTGGTTGAAGACGTTGAGCTTTTGTATCTGGCCAAGTCAGAACTGAGGATTGGCTCTGAACCCATCAGTAGGAATGAAGGCGAGATGAACAACTCACATGGAACGTTATGGTGAGTACATGATTTCTTTTTTTCCTCTCTTATAAGTCTCCCTTTTATCTCTAGTATCCTTTTTCTCTACGCGTTCCTCACGTTATCTTAATTGTGTGTGTATGTGTGTGTGTGTGTGTTGGTAGTTCCTTCCTCAGTACCATTGTTGGTATTTCTTTTTACTTATTGAGGTATTTTCTTCAATACCATCATTGGTATTTCCTTTCATGTTTCCCTGTTATTAAAAAAAAATCTTTCTCCGTCCCTTTTTTCTGGTGAATGTATGTCTCTGTGTTTGTTTTCATTATGGCTGATACATCTAAATCTCCAGCAAAGTCATCTAAGGGCACCTCTGGGTTTAAAAGGTGCCAGAAATGTGAGAGGAAAATGCCCAACTCATATGGGCATGGGTGGTGTGTTTATTGGCTTGATAAAGTTAACTTGCAGGAGGACTGTTCAGTATGCCATGGTTTCTCCATTAGGGCACTCACTGAATGGAGAAATAAACTTAATTTTAAAAGACTACTAAAAGGTGACTTTGAAGAGGCCAGTTCTTCATCATCATCATCATGTTCTTCTAATAAGTGACCTTCCTTGATTTTTAGTACATTGGAACCATCTAAAAAAGTTTCTAAGCAGCCTTTAGTGTCGAAGGGTTCCTTAGCGCTGAATGGCAAAAAAAGATTCAGTGCCTACCAAGACCTCAGAGTCGACTTCACCTGCCTGGGCATCAAGAGACTGAAAGGTACCACAGCAGTCAGAGGTTATTTTTGTTTCAAGATCCAGATATTCTTCTATTGCCCCATTTAAGGATAGACCACCGAGCCCCTTTGTTGATCCGAGACCCCCTAGGTCTCCTTCAACTGCTTCAGTTCGATCCACTAAGAGAGTTTCTGTGAAGCAGACATTATGAGACTGGTGGAGCAGCTCCTAATGGTGAGGGAATTGCCTTCGGTTCCTAGCCAAATTAGCACAGGGACTGGCCCTATTATGACACCATCCATTCTTCCTCCTCCAACTCCTATTGAGTCATTGGTGCCCACGGTTCTGACATTCCCGGCTTCGACTGTCTTGGTTCTGGTAGCAGCTTCTTATCTGGAACTGAGGGTTGCCTTGAGTGCCTCTGGGCTTTCAGTGCCGGAGACCACCAGGGGTCAAGACTCCCTAGCCGATTCAAAGGTGAATGGATTGACTTCATTAATCTCGGAGCCTTACATGATCCTCTGTGCTTTGGCTTTCGTTGGATCTACCCAGGCTTCGATTTTGAGGGTCGCCTCTTCGGTGCGGGATGGGTCCTCAGTTGCAAAGGAGTCTATTTTGGTTCTGGGCTCCTATCCCTCTACAGGGGGTTGGCCTTTTGAATCATGGAGAAGGCCTTGTCCGTTGACGACTCACAGTCTCTGCCATCCCTGTCACGTCAGACTTCTACATCTCCTCGACCAGAGTTTCCGTCAGTCTCTTCCCCAGAACAAAGGGCACAAAAGCCCTAGTAAAGACCCTCTTTGGTGGTTTCCTGTTTGGACACTTCCCTGGAACATCCCCTGGAGGAAGTATCTGCAAAGAAAAAGTGCAAGAGGAAGCACTCAGAGTTGTTCACTGAAGATACCGACTTTGATGAAAGGGAAGGTTCCCCAAGGTCACCCCCTGATGATAATTCCTTTGGGGACATTGTAGAGATCCTGAAGCAGAGGGGTGGCTGGTCTTCCCTCCAACCTTCTTTGGAGGAGTTGACATACCTGGAGGATTTTCATGCCCAGCTTTCTATCTCTTGGATCTCTCCACCCACTGACTAACTAATTAAACTGATCACTCAGCAGGCATGGAAGATGCCTGATTCAATTGAAACGATCCCCAAGAGATGTGACCAGATCCTTTCTGCCCCCAAAGAAGAGGAACATTGGTCCAAAAGCATACCCATGGACTCCATGGTGATAGCAGCAGCCACTAAGAAGGAACTTGCTGAGGCAAGTCCAACTATCCATCCTGCTAACAAGGAGTCTAGGACTTTGGATAGGTTTTGGGAAGCATGTTTATGCTTCATCGACCTTTGCTGTCAGGTTCTTGCACTATGTGGTGCATTTTACAAGGGTACAGAGGGATCTAATCAAAGAGCTCTCAGATACCTTATCAGGAGCAGTAACTGAAGAGGTACGGGACAAAGTTGGTTCTCAGCTCATTACCCCTGAAGCAATTTCAAACTCAGTCATGAGGCTGATTGCTTACGCAGCTATGAAGGCGACAAGAGTGGCAGGTTCAGGCATAGCTGTTAGAAGGTACTCCTGGATGCGCTTGTCATTTGTCAGCACCCCGTTTGAAGGATCATCCCTTTTTGGTCCTAAGGTAAAAGACACTCTGGCGAGATGTGAGAAAGATGGGAAGACTCTTTCTGCCATGGGCATACGTTTCTCTACTCCTCAATGTCCTTATTCTAGGAACCAGAGAAGTGGGAGTCTATGGTTTAAAAAATTCCAAGGGCCTTTCCAGGATTTACGTGGCAAAGACTTTCCCCAGGGCAGAAGCTGAAGTAATGGAAGATGCCACCGTAGAGGCAGAAGTGACCTGCAGAACCAGTGGTCCAGAGATTCCTTCTCTGGTACTTCCTACCAGCAATCCTGAATGCAGGCCCAATTGCCTTCCTCTGGAGGCATTTGGAGGATGGTTATCCCTGCACCAACCTGCCTGGCAGCTGATAACTTCAGACAAATGGGTTCAGGGAATCACATCAAGATATTACAATATTCTACTTTCTATAAGTCCAAAACCCCAAAAAAGACTCCCGGACGTTCCACCCAATCACAGGGAAGCAGCAGTAGCAGAAATTCAAAAACTGCTCGACAAAAGAGTCATCCAAAAAGGTCCTACCAGACCAAATAGGATGCAGGTTTTACTCAAGGTTCTTTTTAGTGCCCAAAAAAAAACAGGGGACTGGAGACCCATTTTGAATCTCAGCCAGTTCAACAAGGCAGTACAGCAAGCCAAATTTCGGATGGTCTTAGTGCAATCTATACTTCCATTTATGGAAAAGGACAACTGGATGTGCTCTATAGACCTCCAGGATGCATATTACCACATAAAAATGTACAAACGCTCCAGGAGGTTCTTGCACTTCCGGCTGGGAGACAGTCATTTCCAATTCAGAGCACTGCCCTTTGGACACACCTCAGCCCCCAGGGTGTTCACCAAATGCATGGCAGTGGTAGCAGCTCATCTCAGACTGCAAGGATTTTCAGTTTTTCCATACCTCGACGACTGGCTCCTCACCTCTACCACCAGACGTCAGAAAGAATGGTCAAGAGATTACACTCTGTATCTCTGTGCATCGCTAGGCATCACAATAAATTACGATAAGTCAAATTTACAACCCTCACAACAACTAGAATTCATTGGAGCCCTGTTGGACACAGTTGCAGGAATTGTTTCACTCCCACTGGAAAGGCTCCAAAGGAACAGATCTCAGGTCAACCAAATTATTCAGAGCAAAAGTGTCCCTGCCAGATTAGTACTACAAGCATTAGGCTCGATGACAGCCTCAGTCATTCTTGTTCTCTTAGCAAGATATCACATGTAAATCTTACAATGGTTACTAGCCTCCCAGTGGTCTCTGATAGATTATCTAGTGTCTCACCCTATCTTGATTACCAATCGCTGCAAACAGGATCTTCCATGGTGGCTACACTCCAAAGAGATTCTTTCTGACCGACAGTTCATCCTTCCACAACCCCAAGCCATAGTGACCATGGATGCCTCTTAAATAGGGTGGGTGGGGTGTTATCTGGGAAGGACGGTCCAGGGCACGTGGTTCCAACTGGAGGCCAACCTGCACATCAAAATTCTAGAGATGAGTGCAGTGCTGTTAGCGTTGAAAGCATTTCAGGATGCCCTTCCTGTAGGAACAGTAGCAATTCAGATGGACAACATGTCGGTAGTCTAACATTTCAGCAAACGGGGAAACCAAATCTTACCCATTATGTCAAGGAGCCCTCAGAATTTGGCAGTGGGGTATTTCTTCCAACCTCTTTCTCACCGCAATGCACATTCCGGGGAGCTCCAACGTGATAGTGGACAAACTGAGCAGAATCCTTCTCATGCCTCATGAGTGGTCTCTCAATCCTGTGGTGGCGAAAGAGAATTTTTGTCAGTGGGGCCAACCTTGCTGCAATCTTTTTTGCATTCCCTCTAAACAAGTGCAACAGTTACTTTGCCCTAATCCCCCCCTTCAGGGGAATCACCTAGAGATGCTCTTCTCCATGATTGCCCCCCCCCCCGGTTTTCTCTATGCCTTTCCCCCAACTCCCTTAATTTCATAGTTTCTAAAGAAAGCCAAGAGGTCAGAACTCAATAATCATCATTGCCCCCTTTAAGCCTCGACAAGTTTGTTTTTCCTTCCTTTGGCCTCATCTTCTTCGGAAACCATTGATACTGGACCCAGCTCTAGATCTGCTGTTTCATTCTGAGGGCATGGTTCATCTGAACTTCCATCATCTCAAGCTCACGGCATGACCAGTCCTCCAATTCTCATGATTGCCAGGCATCTTTTCGTTTCCTCTCCTATCCATCAAATCACTGTATCCCGTCACAAACCTTCAACTAGGAAAGTGTATCAAAGTAAATGGGAAAAATTTGCAAGTTGGGCTCTTAGGAATGAACTTGATCCTTATTCAACCCCTATTCATAAAGTTTTGGATTTTTTAGCTAACATCTTTCAATCTGGTTCCTCTATCTGAACTATTAAAATCCATCTAGTGGCATTCTTGAACTACCATATGGGATTTAATGGGTCATCCCTTATGTCACACAAATTTTGTAAAGCCTTTTTAAAGGGAGTACTAAAGTTAAGACCTCCATTTAAAGAACCCATTCCTTCTTGGGATCTAACACTAGTTCTTCAGTCCCCGACATTGTCTCCTTTTGAACCATCAGCTACTTGTGACTTAAAGTTTCTGACTTGGAAAACTTTATTTTTAGTGGCTATTACATCTGCCAGAAGAGTATCTGAACTTCAGGCCTTGTCCTGCAAATCACCCTACATAAAATTTCACAAAGACAGAGTCTCCCTTAGGACTAATCCATCCTTTTTACAGAAGGTAGTCTCAGAATCTAATATCAATCAGACACTTCAATTATCGGTGTTTTTCCCGAATTTTTGTAATAAAGGGGAGTATTCCCTTCGTTCATTAGATGTCCACAGACAGCTATGTTTTTATCTCCACAGAACAAAGGAGTTCAGAAAATCTGACCAACTGTTTGTTGCCTTTTCCTCGTTTCTTTAGGTAACCCAGTTTTAAGTTTACTTTAGCAAAATGGCTCAGAGATTCTATCACATTTATCTGTCATTCAAAGGGGCTTCATCTTTCATGTCCAGTAAAAGCACACCCAACAAGACCAGTGGCAGCTTCTGCAGTTTTTCATGCCAGATCTTCTTTAGATGATATTTGTGCAGCCACTTTGTCTTCTCCTCATACTTTTATCACTTATTACAAATTGGATCAGGTCTCTAGGGCACGAGCATCATTTGGTTTGATGGTGCTTAGGAATATTCTTCTGTGAAACCTCCCAAGATTCAGGTAGCTAGGGGCTCTATCCCACAGTCAAGGATTATGTGAAGATTGACAACATCAGATAAAGAAGTTATGGGTTACCATAAGGTTCCATCTGTGTTGTCAATCTTCACTAATCCTTGACATTCCCCCCTCCTTCCCCCAGCTTGAAACTCTTAGTGGATCTAATTTTTCCAGAACTGGCTACGTATTAGGGACACATACCTGGTTGCTTATTCTTATTTGCTATTTGTCTGCCACTATTTTGTGCAAACTCAATCTAAGGTAATTTTGAGAGGAGCATTATGGGTATAGCCTACCTCAAGAGTTTGGAAGGCACGAGCTGAAATAAATGGCTGAGTCGATTCTGAGGCCCACAGTCAAGGATTATTGAAGTTCAACAACACAGATGGAATGTTATGATAAGATATAACTTCATTTTTTAACACTTTAAGCAATATCATTGATAGTATCCATGCTGAACTGTTTCCATAGGCATTTTACTGCAAAATGAAAAATAAAGTGTTCAGTTAGGTAATTAATGTTTTATGGCAAGAAGCCCACTCACTCACTTGCTCACTCAATTTTATTATTAGCAGTTAGCCAGCATGTCTGGGATCATTAAGTAAATAGGAATATCTGATGTTGTCTTTTTCACCTGTTCCTCAACTGATGAGTCTTGGATCTGACATCTGGGATCCACTCCAGTGTTCTTGGAGCCATCCTTTCCTCTTGGAGCCTTGGCACTAGACAGCTCAGTTCTGACCCCTGCTTGAAGGCTGGAGCTGGTGGGGATTGGGTTTAATTCTACATAGGCTTCTACTGATCCAGTGAGGTCAAAACTGGGATTCCCCCATGGCTTCCACTTTTCGAAGTAGTTAAGAGACCCTTCTCCACCTCAATGGAAAGCCTTCCTTAACCCCCTCAGGTCTACCCCATGCTCAGCTATCTACTGTGGACGGTGGGTCTTTTTATCCTGTCCAATTGAGACAGTCAGTCAAGCCTTGAGACTGTCCTCATTCAGTACTCTGCTGACCCTTTTGAGTCCTCTTCAGAACCTCCCACCAATGAGTTCCCTTGGAAGTGGGTGTGGAAGAGGAGTCATTTGGACTCTCCACACGAATCTTTAACTGAAGACACTGACTTTGATGAAGGGGAAGGGTCCCCCAGGTCACTCCTTGAGGATGTCTCATCTGGTGAAATACTCAAACTTTTGAGACAGAAAGGAAGTTGGTCTTGTGATCTGCCTTCCAAAGAGGAGTCATTGTTCCTTGAGGCTTTCATAGCTGGCTCAGCAATGGCTTGGGTAGTTCCCCCAGTGGATGAGATGGTAGATCTTATCTCCTGCTGGGCTTGGAAGGATCCAGATGTCACACAGCTCATCCCCAAATGCCCTGAAAAAAATCTTGTTGCACCCAAAGGTAGGGCTTATTGGAGCAAGGGTCCCCAATTGGATGCTATGATGGTTGTAGCAGCCACCAAGAAAGAGCTTGCAGAACAGAGTTCTACTGTTCATCCCTCTAATAGAGAGTCTAGAACATTGGACATATTTGGGAAGTGTATTTATAACTCAGTGACCTTTGCCATCAGGTCTCTAAATTATCTGGCACATGTGACAAGATTTCAGAGGCAACTGATGAAACAGTTGTCCAACACCCTCTCGGAGTCCATGTCTGTGGAGGACAAGAAGATAGTTTCTTTACAACTGGCCATCCACCATTCTTTATCTAATGCTGCCATGAGACTGATTTGTCATGCCTCAGAGGGAACTTCTAGAGCTGTGGGGTCAGGGGCTCAGGAATAACTATTAGAAGGCATGCCTTGATGTGCCTTGTGATTTTTTGTAATCCTTCAGTTCTTCTTTAATTAATGCCCCTTTTAATGGATCCACCTTATTTGGCCCTAAGGTGAAGCAGACTATGTCTCTGAAAGATGAGAAGAATTTATCTGCCACGGGCATAATTTTTTACCACTCAAAGAACCTTCTCTTAAAACCAGAGAGGTGGCAGGAGGATGTGGTTCAGAGGACACAAAGTTCTTCCCAAGACTCTTATACACAAAGATCCTCTCCCAGCAGAGGGAAGAATTCTAATGGAAGACACCCCCCACTTGGCAGAGGCAGCCTGCAACACCAGGGCTTCAGAGCGTCTTTCTCAGGGAAGCCCTTTTAGTGACCCTGAAAGGTTTCTTGACTGCCACACTGTGGAGGCAGTTGGGGGATGCTTATCCTGCACTCACAAGCCTGGAATGCCATCACCAAAGATGCTTGGGTACAGAATATAATATTCAGAGGTTATTACATACCGTTTTCCCTTCTCCCTCCAAAACACAGCAAAAGAATTCCTGAAGTTCCACCCAGTCAGAGAAAAGTGGCAGCTACAGAAATACAAAATCTGCTGGAGAAGAGTTATCCAACCAGTCCCACCAGGCCAACAAGAATCTGGAACCTACTAGAGATTCTTTTTAGTGCCAAAGAAAGCAGGGGACCTGAGACCAATTCTGTATCTCAGCAATCTAAACCAGTTCATGAAACACTCGAAGGTCCACATGGTCATGGTTCAGTCCATCCTGCCACTGTTATGGAAGGATGATTGGATGTGTTCCATAGACCTACAGGATCCATACTGCAATGTCAAAATATACAGGTGCTCCAGGAGATTTCTGCACTTCCGTTTGGGCACCAATCACTACCAGTTCAGAGCACCGCCCTTTGGTCTCAGCACAGTCTACAGAGTGTTCACCAAATGCATGGCAGTGTTAGCAACTCACCTGAGGCTGCATGGATTCTGGATGTCTCGTTATTTAGATAACTGGCTTCTTTCTGCTTCCACCAGCCCTCTACTGATTCAAACCAGGGACTGCTTGCTCCACCTCTGTCTCCAGCTAGGCATCACTATAATCTACACCAGGTCACAGCTCTGCCCTGTATAAACTCTGGAGTTCACTGGTGCCTATCCATATACCTAAACACAAGTAGCAAGTTTGCCACAGACAAAAATCAACACTTTACGAAAGCAGGCATTACACATTCTCTCTCTTCATTCAGCTCCAGCCAGATTAGTCTTACAGCTACTGGGTTAGATGGCAACTTCAATAGTGTTGGTACTCTTGGCTCGCTTTCACATGAGGGTTCTACAATGGACTCTAGCAGTACAGTGGTAAATAAGGCACTATCCACTAATGACACCCCTTTGAATCACAAATGTTTGCAAGCATCACGTAACATGGTGGATTCAGGCAGAAGTCTTTCAGGGCCACCCTTTCATTCTTCCCCCTCCCATGACCACAGTGACTATGGATGCCCCCATCTAGGGTGGGGAGGGCATGTGGTTCCAGACTGAAGTCAGTCTTCAAGTCAATATCCTAGAAATAAGAACATTCCTCTTGGTATTGCAATCTTTTCAAAATGTTCTCCTTCTAGGGATTATTGCCATTCAGACAGACAGACAGCATGTCAGTGGTTTGGTACATCAACAGGGGAGAAACTGATTCTATCCACTGGGTAAGGAGGCAGTGAGAGTTTGGCAGTGGTTGATCTCTTTTGGATATTTTCTTTTGGCAATGCATATTCTGGGGAAAGCCAATACGCTAGCAGACAAACTGAGCAGGTCAATCTTACTCCCTCACGAGCAGTCTCTCAGTCATTCAGTGGCAGAAATGATATTTTGCCAGTGGGGTCAACTGTGCTGTGACTTCTTTGCTTCCCCCCTCAATACCAAATGCAGTAGACCAGAAAGAGACAATAGGGTGTTGTAGAACATTTTGAGACGGTTTCAAATCTTTTTGGGATACAAAATTAATGAAGCTAAAACAAAGGCAATAGCAGTAAATTATGTACCCACATATGAATTGGTTCAGCAATATCCGTATTTATGAGGACATGATAAAATGAAGTATTTAGGAGTATGAATTAAAAATCATTCTGGTGTGGCAATTAAGGATATGTGGGAAGAGACTAAACAAAAGATAATATAAAAACTGAGAACGTTAGCTTTGTTATATGGATATGGATAGTAAGATACAAGCAGTTAAATGTTTATAGTGCCATTAGTCTTATATACAGGTCAGGCATATTTTTATTAACCAGAGAAGTTGTGGTTATAGAACAGGGCAGATTAGGATTACCTGATTTGAAGGGGTATTTCAGAGCTATAAAGTTAAGCATCCTATAAATAGCACAAGGAAAAAAATATAATTCAAAGTGGAAAGGGATGATGATGAAACAGGGGAGCACAAGAAACAAGGAGAGACTGGGATTTTGGACGCAGGCCTTTAAGGAAAATAACAGTAATCATGCAGAATGTTATATCTGTAAAGTAGCAGAAAGTATACTAAAAACTAAGCCAACCTGGGAATGGAGGAAGGAAATTCCGCCGATAGGCATGACTGTAAGTATGGATATAGGCAACAGGCAAGAGAAGGCTGAAATTTATTGGAGGAAACTGGCAAAAGAACAAAGGTATTGGGAGCAAGTAACTAGAGAAGGAAAGATGATAGAATGGGAAGACGTCAAGAATTTATTTGGACTGCAGGTTAGAGATTGTCTACTCTTTCAAGGATTGATATCAGATTGTAGGCAAAGAGAAAGAAAGAGGGGGATTCTAAATGAAAGACCATCACTGGTAGAATTTTTAGTAGAATCTAGAACAGAAGCTGCCATTAAAAAAGGAATAATTAGTAGAGCATATAACATATTGCATGACAACTATAAGAATCAATCAGAGGAGATTAGAAAGGATTGGGAACAGAAATTGGATAAGCAATTTACAAAAGAAAAAACAGTGGGAGGATATATGTATGTCTCCCAAATATGCAACAAAATCTAAAAGATTTAGGATTTCTGCTTAGAAATGTTTGCATAGATATTTTTATAGCCCAGGTAGACTCCAGAGAATATTTCCTGAATTAGACAGCAAATGTTGGAGGTGTAACAGGGAAGAAAGAGGTACTTGGGAACATATTTTCTAGGAGTCTGTTGAGTTGGCAGACTTTAAGGATTCCCAGCGGGATCCACTGTCAGAGATGCTTGGTGGGCATATTGGTGTGACGAAGGAGATGCTTTTTCTGAGTTATGATACAGAGTGTGAATTGCCTAGACATAGTAAGGCCTTGCTGTGTCTAATTATGAGAGATGGCAAAACAAACAATTACTAGAAAATGGAAATCAATTCTAAATCGGCTATAGTAGAAGTAGTGAATAAAATAACAGAGATAAAACAACTGGAAATGAGATCTTTAGAAAAGGGTAGGACCAAACTACATAGGAAAAAATGGGAATTGTGGGGACAATATATATAGGGGAGGACTGAGGTTTAAAAGAAGACAGGATTTAAATGAGCTATGTAATGTTTGACTGAAAACAATTGGGTAGATTATAAATGATGTATATTGTTTGCAACTGGGAGTGTGTCAGTATGGTTTATGATGCAAAATGCTTGCAGCTAGGTTTGTGTCAGTGTGGTTTGTTTTCATTTATATAAATGCATAATTGCATGTGTCGTAAGTAGTGGTTTAATAAAGATGTTTATTGCTTAAAAAAGGGTAGGAATTGAAAAATTTAAGCAATGTTGTTTAACTCCCTTATTAGCCTCAACAAAAAGTTGAGATCCCTCATCAAAACCTCTAAAGCCAGCTATGGAGGCAGAATTGTGTCAGACACTAAAAGCAACCACAAAGCCTTTTATAGTTATATCAAGAATCTCCACAGCAATACCCAGGTTTGCTCTGAGTTACCACACAATGGTACCTCCTATACTGAGCCAACAGATATTGCCAACATACTGGCTGACAGATTCACTGCCATCTTTACCGCTCTCTTCCCTCCTAAAGGACCAATCAATACCGGAGGAATGTCTAGGCACCCAGCATTACTGCAGCACAGGTTAAAGCTGCATTATCCAAGCCCGAGAATTCAGCTTCCATGGGACCTGACAATATCCCTGGATGTGTTCCACATGAACTACAAAGTGAACTGGCCCCACATCTGTGTGCCCTGTTCAATCACCGCCTCACCTCAAGCTTTGTCCCTACCGAATGGCACACTGTTACCATCTCCATAAAGGGAGAGTGAGTACAGACCCTGGGAATTATCGCCCCAAAAACTTAACAAGTCTGATATGTAAGGCTATGGAACGCATCATCATGGACCTAATTAACAAGGGTGTAAGGAATCTCCAAACTCTAGATCCCACGCAGTTTGGTTTTGTGAAAGGTAGATCATGTCTGCTCAACCTGGTTGACTTCTTTGAGTCAGTCACCAGAGCTGTGGATGAGGGCAAGGCAGTTCATACAGCCTACCTTGATCTGGCCAAAGCCTTTGATACCATTCCACACTCAGGAATTTTTGATAAACTCACCAAACTAGGCATCAACCCCTATATTACTAGGTGAGTTGCAAATTGGTTCACAGATAGAACCCACAGTGTGAAAGTAGCAGACTCCAAGTCAGACTGCTGACCAGTCACGAGTGGAGTCCCACAGGGATTGGTCCTGGGTCCTCTCCTGTTTGGCATCTACTTCTCAGAAGTCCAGGCCAACAAGGAAGGACACTGGCTGACCAAGTTCACAGACGACTGCAAGCTTGGAGCCATTATTAACTCCCCAAGTGATGTAGACATCCTAGAGAAAGGCCTCACTGAGACCAGTGACTGGTGTTGAAACCATGGTCTTAAGCTTAATGCCAAAAAATGCATCATCATCCCCTTTGGGAAAAACTCAGTTCCCACTATTTACCACATTGATGGGAGCCCATTGAGCACTGAAGACGTTATGAGAGATCTGGGGACACAGGTTGACAGGAACCTCTCCTTCAACCACCACATTGCCACTGTGGTCAGAAAGTCCTTCTGTGTGGCACATCTCATTACCAAGGGTTTTGCATCCAGGAAGAAAGAGGTCATCATCTGTCTCTACTCTTCCCTTATTAGGCCAGTCATTGAGTGTAATGCCCATTTGGCATGTACCTCACTAGACACATGCAACAACTGGAAAGACCACAAAAGTACCTCATGAAGAGTATCCTAGGCCTTAAACAAATGCTTTACATGGTCAGACTAAAAAAACTCCAGCTTTTCTCTGTCTCATATCATCTATTAAGAGGCAATCTCTGCTTGACTTACAAAGCCATGTCTGACCCAGCTTTGTTAGAAATGCTGCACCTAAAGAAATCCAGGTCCCTCCGCACCACATGCTCCAGAGACCTCAACCGCATTACCACAATCAACAGAACATGCTGGAGGGAGAGGTTCATAACCCAGAGACTGCCCATGCTCTAGAATAGACTTTCCATACATGTCAAAAGAGCACCTCACTGGCCCTCTTTAAGAGAAATCTTGATGAGTGGATGGGAAATAGAAAGTTCATCCCGGGGATCACTCCAGTGGTTCTACTTGATAGAGGCACTGGGAACTAACGTCGGGCGGCACGATGCCAGGGCACTTCTATGGGTTAGGCTTGTAAAGGCTCCAGGGCCATTAGCCTAGTACACACCTGTGAAGCTATGACCATGATATATAGCAATATATGTGAAGAATAATATTTGTAAACATGAACTTAATATAGTTTGATTACTTTTATAAACATGTAAATTTGCCTATGTCACAAGTGATAATTCAATAAAGGTGTTTAAAGCATATTAAAAAAACAAAAAAAAAAAACAAATGTAGGTACATTGCCCTGGTCCTCTGGAAGGAGTCACTGAGAGACTCATTAGTTCATGATTGGCCCTCTGGACTACTATATGCCTTCCTTCCCACTCCTCTCATTCCCAAGTTTATTTAGAAAGCATTACAGTGGAAGAAGAATGTTATCCTCGTTGCCCCATTCTGGCCATGCCAAGTGTGCTTTCCCTTCCTGTGGCCTCATGTAGTTCATCCTTCCTGGGTGCTGGATCCTGTTTAGGAAATTCTGTGTCACCTGTCCAGTTTGCCTCACCTGGACATGCAATCTGTTAAGTTGACCGCATGTTTTTTTCCACTTCTGGTGATGGCTAGAAACTCCAGGCTTTCTTCCCCCATTCACCACATTCTTATGTCATCCTAAAAAACTTCTACTAGGAAAATGCATAATAGCAAGTAGAAACGATTTTTTTCTATTTGGGCCCATCAGAGACATTTAGACCCACTTTCAGCACCTGTTCCAGTGATTCTTGATTTCTTGGCTTCATCTTCAACAATGGAGCTAGTTATTCGGCAATTATGGTGAAACCAGCTGCCATCTTAAATTTTCACCTAGGCAGAAATCACTCTTTTCTAGCTTCTTTGAAGTTGTGTAAAGTTTTTCTTAAGAATAACCAGGCAATATGAGCAAGATCACCTTCTGTGTTGGATGTAGAGACAAAAACATTAGCTTTCTGCCTTCAGTTTTCTTGTCTGAACCAGGATTGTTTGTAGGTCAGGTGGATTTCAGGCATGCAACCTATGCTTTACTCTCTTATAGCTAGGCTCCTTCAAATGGCTGTGGTACTAGACTGAACTGTTACGTGCTGTGGTTGTAGGACTGACATCTGCCCAGCATCCACTTGATGACTGATATATCCCACAAAACATTATAATTCATGTATCTGTGACACTATTTAAACATCTACTGTTACAGTGAGTAAACTAGCATTGCACTCTTTATGTAGGAGTATCCCATCCCACTCAGTGCCTCTATACACTAACTTGGTACTATTCAAAGTTTTGCAGTGCAGACTTCATGAAAACAGACTGCAGATTTGCTTCATTAGGGGACTAGCAGTTTTTTGCAGTAAAATAAGTATCTTCAGAATGTATTGTATTGTAGGGGATGCAGGAGGTCCCTCTTGCATGGAGGGTTTTGGAATACCATACTTCTTCAGACTGTACGGCTTCTTATTTCTTTATTTTGTTTGGCAAAGTGCCATTTCAATGAAGTGTGTTAATTGATACTGCATTCTCTTTATTTGGAATTGTTCAGCTGCCCATAAATTCGGCCCAAAAAATAAATGAATAATAATAAAAGTAATAATTTAGTAAACTGCGCTACTCGAGCTGCTTGCCAAAAAATGCTTCTCTAGCAAAGACAAGGATGCAGAAGTATGAGCAAGGTAGCAAAATATTTTCTACTGTTAGAGTGAAATTTGGGACTCTGCAAAGATCCTACAGCAGGAACAAATCCAAGTGTCAGATATTTGACTCAAAGTCTGATAGGGTTGGCTAAGGCAAAGGTAGCCCCTTCAATGGGTGTAGGCCCAGAGGCCATGCAGGTCTAGAGAATCAGGGATTCCATGGGCTCTTTTCCAAAAGGAAGGTGCATCATTCCTGAAAGGCTGCCCAACTGCTCCCCTCTGGAAGCAGACTTGTTCATGTGTCCCTCTGCTCTCTAGCTGTCTTGCATGGATGGTCATCTTGCAAGATGAATGGGTAAGAAGGATAATATCCAGAGGCTATACAATTCCCTTTCCCCAGTTACCCTCAAAATTAAGACTACCTCTTCCAGATGTACCACCCCATCAGCTACATTTAGCAAAAAAGAGAGATTTTCTTCCAGATTCACAAAAGAGCCATCCAAGAGGTGAGGGTTTGCTCTTGTTTTGTGGTTCCAAAGCAAAACAAGGACCTCAGGTACATTTTGTAACCCAGACGTCTAAACATCTGTGTTAAAAAAACCCAGTTCAGGATGGTCACAAGGAAGCCAGTTTTGTCTTGTCTCCAGGCAAATGACTGGATGTGCTCTCTAGATTTACGGGATATGAACCTCCACATCAAAATAGCCAAAGTTCCTTAGAAATTTCTCCACTTCAATCTGAGAATCATTCAGTTTAATTTCAAAGCTCTGACATTTGGTCTCACCACAATCCCCTGGGTGTTTACCAAATGCATGGCAGTCATAGTCATACTGGCTCATCTATGGATTTGGAGAATCATAGTATTTCCCTATCTAGATGACTGGCTCCTTGCTGCCCTCAAGATGTAGTTATTTGTCAATGTCAGGAACTACTTTCTCCAAGTTTGTCTGACCTTGGGCATCTCCACAAACCATAAGAAATCCATTCTTCAACCTACACAAGCAATTCAATTCTTCTGATGTTATCTGGATGGAACTACATCTCTTTCTTCAGACAGAAGATGAATGTTGAAGAAAGCCATCCAAATCATCCTTATTTCAACATCTACTACAGCTGCGCTGGTCCTCAAAGACCTCAACTAATGTCTTCATCTATTCAGATGGCACAGTTTGCTTGTTTTTATATGTGAATTTTGCAGTGGCTCCTAAAGACACAATGGTCTCATATGTACCAATCCTTGCCTCCTACCATCATGATAAACAGTTTTTGCAAGCAACAGCTACAATGGGGGCTAGAGTTCCACTAAGTACTTTCTGGGAGGCAATTTCTCCTACAATCACCAGCAGCAGTGGTGACCAAGGATACCTCCTCCTTGGGGTGGGGTTGGGTATTACAAGGGAGGGTAATCCAGGGGATATGGAGTCCTGAAGGCGTCACCTTCACATCAGTATCCTGGAGATGCAGGCTGTCCTCCTAGCATTGCAAGAGCATCATGACCACCTTCCTCTAGGAGAGATTTCTGTACAAGCACACAATATGACAGTTGTCTGGTATATCATCAAGCAAGAGGGAACCAGATTATATCCTCTATGTTCGGAAGTGAGGGCTTGGCAGTGGGTGATAGCTTTGCTTCATTTTCTAGTTGCAACAGACATTCAGTCTTTCAACTGCCTTGCAGACAGGCTAAGCAGATCAATCCCAATACCTCACAAGGGGTCCTTCAGTACATCAGTAGGACAGCAAGTTTTCAACCATTGAGGCCAGCCTTGTGGTAATCTATTTACTTTCCCATCCAACATCAAGTGCAGCAAGTTCTTCATCATGATCTCTCTTGAGGAACAGTCCCTGAGAATCGCTCTGGTCGAGATGTGATCTCCCAGACTGCTGTATTCTTATTCTCCATATTCCTGAGTCCCAAGATTTTACAGAAAGCAATCGGGTGCAAAGCAGGCAATAATCCTAATTGCCCTCTTCTGGTCCAGGCAGATCTGATTTTCCCTTCTCAGGCCTCATATCTGGGAACCTTCCTGAATATTGGATCCCAGATAGGATCTTCTTTCCTATCAATCCAGGAAGTCCCACCTTTACGACCTTAAACTAATTGCTTAGCTTCTTCAATTCTAATGATGGCCAATTACTCATCCCTTTCCTGTGATGTAGTTAGCTTTCTGTCTGCCTCCCAGAAAGAATCCACATGTAAAGTGTATTGCAGGAAATGGAAAAGCTTAGGAACACAAGACAAAATTAAAAAAAGAGTTTATGGTGTTGAGTTAATATTCACAGTAGACTATCAGAGTTCAAGACAAAAACTTAGCTTCCTGCATTATGCAGCTGATTCCCTGTCCTGGAGACTTGGCTAACTGTTGCACTTTCTTTGGTGGAGCAGTTTTCATTTTTCCTAAGTGAAAATTGCATATGAGCATTCTTCTGAACCCTTAGGTCCTGCTTCATGAATACCACTACTGGATGAATTGCTGTGGAGAGGAATGTCATGCAGGACTTTGTCAAGTAATCTCCAAGACATGAGAATAGGTAAAATGGCTTAGAGTGGAGGCCATAAATTGAGGCTTAACAAACATATAACTGGAAAGTAGAATACCTAAATTATTCAAAGTGAGTATCAGTGAAAAAATGGAGGACAGTTTACAACATTAATCCACTCATTGGTCGTCTGCATTAGTCTTCTGTCCTGAAGTACTGTATTTTGCAAAGTTTGCATGTAAAAGCAAATTATATTTATCATAAGATGAACAGCTTCAGATGTAGTCTTCTTTCCTGAAGTATTATTATTGTCTTTTTGCAGTCTTAAAACTGAAAGCACATATTAATCATAAGCTAAGCAGCATGAAAGCATTCGTAAAACTGATACAACATTCTGTGAGGTTTACCATTATTTTAACTGTCTTGTTTGTATTTGTAATTTCCAAATATTAAATGCATTTTGAGTACCCATCTGAATTAATTTAACTGCTGATGAATTTCTGCAGTACTAAGTAGTGTATGCTTTTCAAAAGAAAGCTATATTGGGAAGATTAAAAAGAAATGCAAGTAGAGTTTAAAAACAACCAGTTAATTCAGGGCATGAAGTTTATTTTTGTACCTGGGCATATTTATTTGTGAAAACACAGATAAATTCTGTCATGATCTGAATTTTGTAACACAGAAAGGCAGACAGAATGTTCATGATGTTTAGAATTAGAGCAAAAGAAATTATTTTTCAATTTCATTCTAGTCCCCCCTCACTGTTGTTTGTTGATACATTCAGAAAATATGACTGGTAGCACTCCTCTACCTTAATGTGGCAGTACTCTACCTTATTAATAACGTATTTATGATTCTATATTGTCCTGATACTTTCATGCCCTGAATATTTGTGAAGTCTTAAAACAGTTTTTTCTCCCTTTAGTTTAATAGATTTCACACGATTACCTTCTCCCACCCCTGAAAATAAGGACTTGTTTTTTGTTACAAGATCTTCTGGGGTGCAGCCATCACCAGCCCGAAGCTCAAGTTATTCGGAGGCGAATGAACCTGATGTGCAAATATCTAATGGCAGCAAAAGTTTGTCAATGGTAGATCTGCAAGACAATCGTAGCTTGGACAGTGGACCAAACACATCGGTAGTTACAGATCCTCTAAATGACAGCCAGTCATCCATTGGACAGTTTCAAGGGGGTTGGACAACACGGACACAGCAGACTAATACCACAGGACTAGCCACAGTTCGTAGGGCACCTCAGACTCCTACAACACCCAGTGCTGAGAATGCTCCTGGTAGGCCACAACTTTTAGCACCTTTGTCTTTCCAAAATCCAGTATACCAGATGGCAGCAGGGCTGCCAGTATCACCACGTGGTCTGGGAGACTCGGGTTCTGAGTGTCAGAGTTCCCTCAGCTCACACAGTAACAGTGATGAGCTAACAACAAACAAACAGGGTTTTCTGAATCAGGGAAGCAGTGATGACTTTGCAAGACGTTCTGGGGAATATACAAGAAGGCAGCATTCATTGACTGACAAAGCAGCACAACCCACCATGCCACGGCAAAACAGTGCTGGACCACAAAGACGGATAGATCAGCCACCCCCACCCCCACCGCCACCACCACCTCCACCAGTAACTAGAGGTAGAACACCGCCAACACTTTTTAACACTTGCCAGTATCCACGACCTTCTAGTGGGACCATGATGCAGTCAACAACAGACTGGCCAGGATGTGGTACACGATTAAGGCAGCAGTCTTCTTCATCAAAGGGTGATAGTCCAGAAATGAAACAGAGAACCATGCATAAACAAGTAAGTAGCTACACACAATTCTTGCAAAAATTTGTTTTGCTTTCATGTATATAGCATAAAAAGTAAAAGAAACTGCATACCATATGTAGTTCCATATGCTTTTTTTAATGAAACACTGTGCTAGTTTTTAACTAAAACTCACACAGATATTTTTGTTATGTAATTTGTTAAATTATTTTACACTTTTGATAGGAGGCAGCATCCAGGAATGAAAAAGCATACCTCCTGGTGTATCTTAAAGCTGCAACTGAGTCATCAGTTTTAGGACCATGGTTTTTAGAACTTGAATGTATTCTCTTATAGATAAAAGTGCACTTATTTGTTCAGTTAGCTTAAAGTTAGATGATACACAACTTTGTATTTTAAATAGGTTAACATTTCTTGCTACTTCACAAACAAGATATCAGCTACTGGAGTCATGCTTTAAAACTTTTTGTTTGCATCTTTGATGTTGGGTCACCGTATCTTTTTGCACAAATTGGCAGTATTTTGTTGAATATCTTGTAGTACATACTGGCTTCTTAGAAATTAAACATTTAGTATGAGAAAAAAATATAAATATGTTAAAAACATAATACACTAAGGCAGAGTTCACTTTTTTTTGCTGTACAGTGAGGAATGTTGCAGGAATACTTTACTTGGTTTAGTAAAAACTTACTGGAAAATTTCCACATACATTAACTTGTTACTAAAGTTTCTGCAATTAAAGATGTTAAGACCCTGGTCTTTAACTAGAGGCAATTAAAAACCCAAGGACTGGTTTTTACCTTTAGATAAATTTTAAAAGGAATGTTAAATAATTTTCAATTACAGTGATTGTTAAAGTCTGGTGAGTTTTCTTTTTATTTGTTTATGCATGTACTTTTTTATTTTATGTATCAATTTATTTATATGTTCTGTTTTTTTTCTCCACTATGCCCACTGACCATAAAGCTACCACCACAACTTAGAGCACCCATTCATTGACCTTAATAAGGCAAGAACATAGGTGTTGGATTGCCAACATCTATCATTTTCTAAGCCTTACTGTTCTCCTCCCATGCACACAAGGTCTCAAGGGTTGAGCATGCAGGGGGACATTGTACACTTCTGCTAGTAATGCTGCTCCTTTTATCAACTCTTCACCATTGTAGGCAGATACATGTACCCATATTTATCCTCCACCATGGACTGTAGACAGAGTGCTATGGCATAGGGGTATAAAAATTAATTATTTAAAAACTACTCTTCAAGTTTATAAATGGAAAGGTAGGTATGCATCATGTTTGCCACCATTTTGGATCCACAGGATCTTTGGGCTAGTCTGTTGCGTTGGGCTAACTCACAAAACTCATAACATTCATGCATAATACATTTATAAAGGTAGCTACTGTAATGTACAGACAGGAAACCACCTTTTAAAACATTAGGCATAAATATGAAATGACCAGGAAGAAACAGGATCTCAGCTGTTAATGTACACCTAATTATCCAGGCATATGCACTGACATTAACACCAAGAAGCTATACATCTGTCTGACACAGGATTCAGTGTCACATAACACATGTCTTATACATATATATTTGTTTAGGACATACTGTTCTATAACTATACTATGTGCATTGTGTGATATGCAGACATATATTCAGATCTGATGTGAATTTATTATTCCTTCCTCAACAAGTGGGTTTGCATCTTACCATTGGATCCAACTTGGCTGATTTTTACATCTTGTGGATATTGGAAACTCTCAAATGCCTTCCTTTCCCATAATGCTGTAGCCCCCTACCATACCTGAGATTTTGTTTTCCGCCTTCACGTACAAACTTGGTCTCTGATAGCTGTCAAGCATTAGTGTGGTATTTTGAGTGATATAGTATTTTCTAATCTCAATAACTTTCTATTTATATTATATATTCCTCCATTATCCTCCATACACTTACTGGTGCAACCCTAATTTACCAATGTTGGTAAATTATTCTGTCGTATACCCTTGTGGTAATTTATTAAATTACCATTGTTGGTGATCCCCTTTTCACTTTCTTTCTTTCTTCCTAAAAAAAAGAACTCCTCTATTTTTTATTATTGCTGTAGTCCTTTTTTTTTGCTTAAATATGGCTGAAAAAACTTCAGGTTTTAACAAATGTAAGGACTGTGGGCATGAGATACCTCTATCTGAAGCACATGATTCATGCGTTTATTGCTTAGGCCCAGCTCATTTAAAAGAGTCATGTGATGTTTGTAAGGCTTTTAATCCACGGGCCTTAGTGGATTGCAAGAATAAGCTAATGTTAGAAGGTTTAGTACCTACTGCTGTTTTGGAGATATATCTGGAGCTCAAACCACTAAAAAATCTGATAAGGAGTCCAGAAAGCATACTTTGGACCCTTAAGGATCATCTACATCTAGTTCGGACCTGAATCTTGAACCTTCTCCTAAGGTGTCCAGTTGGTTGGATCCAAGTTCCATGGATCCAAAGACTAACTCCTCAGATCCATCAGCTTCTGACAAGAGATCCATATCATGGAATCTGACACACTTGGAAGCAAAGAGCACTAGGACATGATATGCATTATCTCTGGACCCTGTCCCTTCACATCAACCATCACCATTTCTAGAGAGAACCCATCATTGTCGGACCCCTTCAGTGGCCTCTTTTTCTCATTCTTCTAGGAGTCTGACAGAAGCAGATGTGGATAAAATGATGAGGAAATTCTCTCTGCAAAAATTCAGATGGGGGTTCTCCCACCTCCTACACCATCGAGTCTGGAGACCTTTACCAGTACTACTCCAACTATCTTGGCTCCTACTCCAATCAAATCTATGGCTCAGAGCTGCTGGATCTGAGATTTCCAGAACCATCCATGTCAGATCAGAAGATTTTGGTATCTTCTGCTCTGATACCTTCTCTGAGTGGACCGGCTTCAAGCGTGTTGGAGACAAATGACTCTCAGAGTTGTAGCACCACTGCCAGATCCAAGGTTTTGATCCAGAGTTGTTGGAGCCATACCTGCCCCTCAGAAGCTTGGCTTTGGACAGCTCAGCTCTGACCTCTGCCTTGGTTGCACTGCCTTTGGGTCAAAAGGATCTGGCTATTTGAAAGCATGTCTTCTCGGCACCGTCAACCTCTTTCGCCCAGGAGCATTCTGCCTTCGAGTTAGTGAGGAGAGTGTTCTCTACCTCTAGAGTAAGGATGAGTCCCCCTTAGATCCATCTTCCCATTCTCATATGTCTTTGTGCCTGGAGCCTCATCATTCTGCTTCACAGGGATAGCCAGCCCCAAAGTTTCCAGACTACCCAGCAGGGTATACTCATATCTTCTGATACTTCTTTGGAGCATCTCTAGGAAGAAAAAGTGCAAGAGAAGGCATTTAGACTCTCCTCAAGAGTCGGTCACAGAAGATACCAATTTTGATGAGGGGGAGCGGTCCCCAAGATCATATCGGATGATGTCTCCTTTGCAGACATTATGGAGATCCTTAAGCAAAGGGGTGTTTGTTCTGCCAGTAAGCTTTCCCAAGAGGAATCGCTGGGTCTGGCATATGTACTTCTTGGGTGACTCCGGCCACCAATGAGCTCATTGATTTGCTCTGTAGGTGGGCATGGAAGGAACCCGATGCTCTTGAGCTGATCCCCAAGAGACCAGACAGGATCCAGGTACCAACAAAAGGAAGAAAATATTGGAGCAAAGGAGTACCAGTATATGCTGCGGTTGTAAGAACGGCCACAAAGAAAGAACTTGTGGAACAGAGTTCATCTGTCCATCCTCCTAACAGGGAGTCCAGGACGTTGGACAGATTTGGGAAGTGTGTATATGATTCAGCGACTTTTGCAGTCAGGTCACTGAATTATTTGGCACACTTCACCAGACTTCAGAAGTGTTTGATTAAAGAGCTATCCAAATATCTCTCTAGGTCCATTACATCTGAGGCAGAGACCTGTATTGCCTCACAGCTGGCTACACTGCAGCCAATTTCCAGTTTGTCCATGAGTCTCATTTCATATGCAGCTGAAGGTACCTCATGGGCAGCAAGCTCAGGCACTTCCATTAGGTGATATGCTTGGATGCACCTGTGTGATTTTGATGAGCCATTCAAGTTTTTTTCCATCAGTGCTCCCATTGATGGAAGTTCTTTGTTTGGTCCTAAAGTTAAAGACACACTGTCCAGGTGTGAGAAAAATGGTAAGACCCTGTCTGCAGTGGGTGTACATTTTTTGACTTCTCAAAGAGCCGTTTCTAGAAATCAACAAGGTGGTCCAAAAATGTGGTTCAGAAAGTCCCAGGGTCCTTTCCATGATCCATGTGTAGATAGTTTCCTGAGGGGGGATCTCTAATGGAAGATGCTGTAAGCAGGGTAGAGAAGGCATGCAGAACCAGGGGTCCAGAGATACTGTTTCTGACAGACCCTACCAGTGCTCCTGAAAGGAGGCCCTTCACCAGAGAGCTTGGCTAGACATTAGAAAATATACATGGGTACAGAGGATTAGTTCTAGAGGTTATATAATACATTTTCCCTTCCTCCTCCTTTAACAGTAAACACAGTTCCAGATGTTCCACCCAGTCAGAAGAAAACAGCAGCACTGGAAATAAAAAAGCTGCTAGAAAAAGAGTCATCCAAGAGTTACACCTCAGACCAGAAAGAGTCCAGAATTTACTCAAGATCCTTTTTAGTCCAAAACAAAACAGGGGACTGCAGCCCCCAGGATGTTTACCAAATGCATGGCAGCAGTAGCAGCTCACTTGAGACTGCAGGGATTCCAGGTGTTTCTGTGCTTGAACAACTGGCTTATAACCCCTCCAACAAGGCATCTTCTGATAAAAACATGAGAATATGTACTCCAGCTTTACTGTCATCTAGGAATTACCATCAATTACAGCAAATCTCAGCTAGAATCATCTCAGACATTAGAGTTCATAGGGACCTTGTTTAATACGGCATCAGTGACAGCCTCCCTTCCCTTACCAAGGGTACAGACTATTTGATTTCAAGTTAAACAGATAATTCAAAATTTTCCTCTATCAGCTCAGTTGATTCTACAAGTCTTGGTATCAGTGTCCATCCACTGTGATAGTTATGGTTCCATTAACAAGATACCATATGAGAATTCTTCAGTTGACCGTAGCAACTCGATGGTCTACTGTGCACCAACCTATGTCCACCCAGACCAGAATAACTCAGACATGCAAAAAGTGCCTCTTGTTGTGGAATTGCTCAGATCAAATATTACAAAGCCATCCCTTCATTCTTCCTCAGCCCAAAGCCATAGTGAGCATGGACAGTTCCCAAATTGGGTGGGGGGGGGAGTACTTCTTGGGTAAGACAGTCCAAGGCACCTGGTCCTCTAAAGAGGCCAATACACATATCAATGTCTTGGATATGAGAGCAGTACTCCAAGAACTGCAGGCCTTTCAAGACTCTCTCCCTTCCCTGACTATTGATTCAAATGGACAATATGTCAGTGGTATCTTATATCAACAAACAAGGAGGAACTAGATTTTACCCCTTGTGTTGAGAAGCTCTCAGAATGTGGCAATGGGCAATCTCATCCAGTTGATTTCTGATAGCAATGCACATTTAGGGGAAATCCACCAGGAAAGCAGACAAGTTGAGCAGGTCCATTTTATTGCCTCACAACTGTAATCTCAACATGGAAGTTGCGTAAAGGATATTCAGCCAATGGAGCCAACGTTGCTGTGACCTCTTTACATCCCCCCTCAACAAGTGCAGCAAGTTCTTTGCCCTGATCCCTCCACTGGGGGAATCACCAAGCAATGTTGTGCTCCATGATTGGCTCCCCCAGTCTCCTTTATGCTTACCCCCAACCCCCTAATCCCCAAGTTGTTCCAGAAAGAATCTCAATTGAAGAGCACAGTCATCCTCATTGCACCTTACTGGCCTCATCAGATTTGGTTCCACTTTCTTTTGCCTCATCTAGTTCACCCACCATGGATTCTGGATCCGATTCCAGATCTCCTGTCTCATCTGACAGGCATGATTCATATGGACATTTCAGGCATAAATTTAACCGCATGGTTTCTCCACTTCCATTAATAGCCAGACATTCAAGACTGTCCTCACCTGTACGTTGCATTTTTTATCTTCCCATAAATCTTCCAATAGAAAAAATAGAAGCAAATAGAAAAGATTTGTTTTTTTGGGCACAACCAAGAGACAGTGACCCTTTTTTGGCCCCAGTACCTAAAGTTCTGGAGTTTTTGGCTGCAATTTGTAATGAACAGGGCAAGCTCTTCCACTGTTAAAGTTCAACTAGCTGCCATTTCTAATTTCCACATAGGAGTAAATGATTCCTCCTTAGCTTCTTCAAAACTTTGTAAGGCCTTTATAAGGGGAACTTTTCTTCTTAGATCCCCTTTTAAAGATCCAGCTCCACCATGGGATTTGAATTTAGTATTACAAGCTTTAACTCAATATCCATTTGAACCATCAGCAAAATGTAAACAAAATTTTTTAACCAGGAAAACTATCTTTTTGGTAGCTACAACCTCTGCTTGAAGAATCCCTGAACTTTAATCTCTATCTTGTAAGCCTCCTTATTTAATTTTCCATAAAGTTAGGGTAGCATTATGTACCAACTCATCCTTCATTCCTAAGGTGGTGTTAGAATCCAACATCAATCAATCTATTCATCTTCCAGTTTTCTTCCCAAATTTCACAAACAAGAATACATTTTACATTTTACATTTGCAGACAGTTACATTTCTATTTGCATAGAAGAAAAGATTTGAGAAAAACAAATCAATTACTTGTTTCTTTTGTGGAATCAAAATTGGGAAAACCGGTTACCAAAGTAACTCTAGGCAAATGGTTAACAAATTGTATTTCCATTGTCTACAACAAGTTAGGTTTGTCTTTGCCAAAACCTTTAAAAGGCCATTCAACCAGGTCCATGGCAACTTCATCAGTATTTTTATCCAGGTCCTCCATGGATGATATTTGTGCAGCTGCAACTTGGGGTAATCATCATACCTGTATCACTCATTACAAATTGGATCTGGCCTTGAGGGGAAGAGCAGCCTTCGGCTCATAAGTGCTTATGAATATCCTTTCTTAGACTCTTCTCAGGATTCAGGTAGCTGGAGACTCTGCCCCATTTGTCGAGGAATGAATAAAAATTGGCAACATTAGATAAAGTAGTTATTTACTCACCATAATGTTCCATCTGTATTGTCCATTTTCATTCTTCCTCAACTCCCCTCCCTCCAGCCCTCTACGTTTTTTGGTTTCTGACTTCTAGAAGAACAAAAAGATAATAAGGAACAAATGTTCCTGCGTTTGAGCTCCAAGTATTGCTTTTTCTTTTTATATTTGTTTCTAATTTCTGTCAAGCTATAAGTCCAGTAAACAAGATCTGAGGTATGGTACGGGACTAGAGCATTATGGGTAAGGGAGAAGCTTGAGAGTTTCTAGTATCCACAAGTTGTAAAAAGCAGCCAAGTTGGATCCAAGGGTCGGATGCGTACCCACTTGTTGAGAAGAATGAAGATGGACAACACAGATAGAATATTATGGTGCGTATTTATCTTCTTTTTAAGAAAAATAAGTCACTGGATTTGAGAGAATGCATGATGTTATGTTGTCCTTCTCGCCTTCATTCTTAGTGGATTGGTTCGGAGCTGTTCCTCGGCTCTGACTCGGCCGAATACACTAGCTCAAAGTCTTTCACTGGCTCGTGGCTGAATACCTATCCCATAATGCATTGGAGTAATGCTTGCTGCTTGACGAGTTCAGATAAGTTCTCCTTGGCCGTGGCTAAGTGTTTTCAATTTTACTATTGATAGTTGTTCTTTTTGTCAAAATCTTATTATTAGAGTTGCTATAGAGCCTTGTCTTAGGCAGTTTATCCTCACTTTAGTATTCCGTGTGCATTTTTACCACCTGTTGTGGTGGTTGTTTGTTGGCCTTCATCTTCTCTCCTAGGCCAGTGTTATCCCTGTTGATTTTTTTTTTTTTCGTCAGTAGTAGTTTTTTGTGTGTATTCCTTTTAGCTCATTTGAGTTAGAGAGCTAATACTAAACCCATTTAAGTTAGAGGATTTGTTGTGTGTTTCCCTTTAGCTCAGCTAGGTCCATTTAAGTTAAAGGGCCTAGTGCCCGTTTAACTTAGAGGGTAGAGCTGTGTTTCCCTTGTAATGGTTTTTGTTCTTCTGTCTTAGGGTGTTTATAGTGTCAGTAATTCTTATTGCTGGTCAATCCTTTGGTGTACAATATGTTTGAAGAGTCCAGAGGTAAGGAACCCAAACCCTCTGGGTTCAAGAAATGCCAACAATGCTCGCATAAAATGTCTGTAACTGATGGCACAGTGTGAGCGTGTACTGTTTAGGGGCTATTCATCTTTTGGAATCTTGCAGTTTTTGTCACTCCTTCAGCTCTCAAGTGTTACATGAGAGGAAAAACAAATACATTTTAAGAGGTTTAATAAAGCCTACTTTTGATGAAGCTTTACAATCTACTTCAAAATCTAAGTCTCCAACTACTAGTGAAAAATCCAAGAGACCTTCCTCTTCATCCTATTCCTCGGCTCATTCCAAGCCTCCTAATAAAATTGCCAAAGTGACTGGAAGATCTGTCTCCTCAGCTCCACTGCCTTCGGAACTGAGGGAGACAGTTGGTCCAGACAAATCAAGTCCATCGGTTCCAAAGACTTCGGAACCAATAGAGACTACTTCTCGGAGCCATTCCGTTGAATTAGAATGGGTGTCTCTGACCTTGAGATCCCCTATTCAAATGTCACGATCCCCTACACCCTCCTCCAGGTCTCCTAGGAGCTTATTGGATGATGACGTGGACAGGGTGGTGCACAGGCTTTTGAAGTTGCCAGCACTGGCTAAATTGTTTTTGGCCCCGACCTTACCGGTCTCAGTCTCGAGCCACCCAAGACGATTACATCCAGTATTCCTCCTCCAAGCGAAGCTGGATCTTCGAAGCCGGAATGCAGTAGATCCTTCTGTTCTGAGACCCCTTCGGAACTCTTCGGAACCATTACCTGCTCAGACACTATCAGTGTCGTCTGGAGTGACTATGAGCCATACTTCCCTAGACAGCTTCGGGGGGAAGACTCTCGGACCCGAATTTCGTTGGTTCGGAGTTTACCACTCGGTGTGTCAGCACAGGTGAGCTCGGCTCCTACATCAGCCTCAAGAGCCGATCTCCTCGGGGCCAGGGATTTACTCTGTTTCCTCGGAACTGGTAATGTCCTTGGAGCCAGGGGGATCTGCCGTCGAGGTGATGAGGAGTATGGTGTCCCCACCTACAGCTCTACTCAAGGATACTAGCATTCGTCCTCCCCAAGCACCGGCGTCTGCTTCGGCACCATCCTATCCCTCAGGACAGCAGAGATTTATGGCCTCAGGGAGCCCCATTGGGTGAACCCTACTCTTCCGAGACCTCCCCAGACTACCCATCTGAGGAGCCCCCTCACAAGAGAACATGCAAGAGGAAGCATATAGACCCCCCCCCCTGATGAGTCCATCACTTCTGACACTGACCTCGAGGAAGCAGAAGGGTCCCCACGGTCGTCCTCTGAAAATATCTCTTTCTCAGATATCCTAGAGATCCTAAAACAGAGAGGTGGCTGGAAGCCCTTTAGCCCTTCTGATGAGGAGTCAGTGTACCTGAAGGCCTTAGGATCTCAACCTTCAGCCTCCTGAGTGTCTCCGCCCTTCGATGAGCTTATGGATTTGTTCAGTCGAAAGGCATGGGAGTCACCAGACGCTATGGAGACAGTCCCACAGAGGCCAAATACGTTTCTTTCAGCTTCATCAGATAGGGATTTTCTTTCAAAAGGTGTACCTGTAGATGCTATGGTGGTGGCGGCAGCCACCAAGAAGGATCTCTCTGAGTGATCCTCGTCTGTCCATCCACTGAATAAGGATTCTGGAATGATGGACAGATATGGGAAGCGTGTTTTCTTGTCAGTGACTTTCACCCTTAGATCGCTAAAGTACCTCACAAATTTTACTAGACTTCAAAGAGATCTCCTGAAGGAGTTAGGAGATATGCTCCAAGGTTCATTAGCTGCGGGGGTCTCAGAAAAAGTGACCTCTCAGCTATCCACCTTAAATTCCATAGTCAACTCCTCCATGAAACTGATCTCCTATGCAACCGATGGAGCAAGTAGAGCTGCAGGTTCAGGAGTTTCCCTTAGGAGACACTCCTGGATGCATTTGTGTAACTTTGTGGAACCTTTCAGGTTTACCTTTCAAGGTAGACTTGAAAGGTTCTACAAAGTTACACAAATGCATCCAGGAGTGTTTCCCTTAGGAGACACTCCTGGATGCATTTGCGTAACTTTGTGAAACCTTTCAAGTCTACCTTTACCAACGCCTTTTTTGATGGTTCCTCATTCTTTGGACCTAAAGTCGAGGACACACTCACCAGATGTGAGCAGGAAGGAAAAAACGCTCTCTGCCGTTGAAGTACATTTTTTGTACCTTCAAGAACTTATCCTAAAGGTCAGAAGAGTGGAAAAATGTGGTTCAAAAGATCCCAGGGAGTTTTTCATGACGCACGAGGTGAACCCTTCCCCAGGGGCACAGAGGGAGGCAACAATGGTAGACATCATCCACGAAGCGGGGGGGGGTCCCCAAAACCAGGGTGACCGCAATTCCTTTCACAGCTAAACCTATCAGTGCTCCTGAAAGGAGGCCCTCCTGCTCTTCTGTGGAGGCAGTTGGGGGGCAATTAACTTTGTACACAGAAGCCTGGCAAGATATCAGAAGATACAAGTGGGTAGAAAGTATAATATCCAGAGGTTACTCCATTCCCTTTTGCCTGCCCATTCCACAGATCAGAAGAATCACAGATGTTCCACCCAGTCAGAGGGAGCAACCAACCATAGAAATTCAAAGGTTGCTAAACAAAAGAGTCATCCAAGAAGTCCCTGTAGACTAAATAGGATTTGGAACGTACTCATGATTCTTTTTAGTACCAAAAAGAACAGGGGACTGGAGACCCATTTTGGATCTCAGCAAGTTAAACGAATCTGTAAAGAAGTCCAAGTTCCGAATGGTGACACTGCAGTTAATCCTTCCCTTTTTAGGGAAAGACGATTGGATTTGCTGAGTAGATCTCCAAGATGCATACTACCATATAAAGATGGACAGAGCATCAAGGAGTCATCTACGCTTCCGGCTGGGAGCCAGTCATTATCAGTTTCGAGCTCTGCCCTTTTGTCTCACTACAGCCCCCAGAGTGTTCACCAAACGCATAGCTGTAGTAATGGCTCACCTGAGATGCCTGCGATTCCAAGTGTTTCCATACCTGGACGAATTTGCTCCTAACTGCCACCACCAAATATCTACTTCTACAGGCCAGGGACACTGCACTGGAAATTTGTGCTCAGTTAGGCATAGCAGTGAATTTTCAAAAATCTGCCTTGTCAGTGTATTACATTCATAGGTGCAGATCTAAACACCGTTTCTGTGACGGCTCGCCATCCATCCGACAGAGTTTCTGTCCTCAAGCAACAAATAGTCGACCTACTTCCTAAGAGCAAGTTAAAAGTGAAAGTAGTTCTAACACTGCTTGGAACCATGGCATCAATCATAACTCTAGTCCCTCTAGCCAGGATGCACATGAGAGTCCTTCAGTGACTTATGTGTGCTGAATGGTCTCTACAAGAACTTCCTATGTCCCATCAGATAAGGATAACAGATTCATGCAAGAGAGATCTTCTGTGATGGCTTCAGTCTGATCATGTGACCATCGGAAGATCCTTAATATCACAACAACCTGTTGCCACTGTGACCACAGACCATTATCAGATAGCGTGGGGGGGGGGGCATTATCTGGGGAGGAATAGCACAATGCACATGGCAAAAACACGAGGTTCAGTTGCTCATCAGTTTCCTAGAGATGAGAGCAGTGCTTCTGGCATTGCAAGCACTTCAGGAAACTCTCCCACTAGGAACGATTGCAATCCAGTCAGACAACATGTCAGTAGTCTGGTACATAAACAAACAAGGAGGAACCAGATCATACCCCCTTTGTCGAGAAGCGCTGAGAGTATGGCTATGGGCAATCTCTTCCCAACAATTTCTGGTAACAATGCATATCCCTGAAAAATCTAACGTGATAGCTGACAAGCTCAGCAGGGCTATTTTGATGCCTCACAAGTGGGCTCTGAAACAAAGCATAGTGGATAAGATTTTCTGAACTTGGGGCCAGCCTTGCTGCAATCTGTTTGCAACCCCTCTGAATACCAAATGCAGCAGCTACTTTTCCCTAATCCCCCCAGTGGGGGAAACACCGAGAAATGCACTCATCCATGATTAGTCCGCAGGACTACTATATGCATTTCTTCCCCTTCCCGTAATACCCAAAGTCATTCAGAAAGCCAAAGCCATGGGAAACAGGCTAATTCTCATTCCCCCATATTGGCCTTGCCAGATTTGGTTCCCCTTCCTCTGGCCTCATCTTCAGGAGAAGCCGTGGGTTCTAGACCTAGTCCCAGACTATCTGACTCATATGTCAGGAATGCTTCATCCTTCTCTCCAGACCCTCAGTTTGACAGCTTGGCTACTCCACTTCCAAACATAGTCAGGCTTCATAATTTTACTCCAGCAGTTAAACATATTTTGGTCTCCTCTCATAAAACTTTGACCAGAAAATTATATTCCAGCAAATGGAAGAGGTTCTCCTACTGGGCAAGAGCAAGAGACATAGATCCTTTCTACACTTCTGTTAGTTAAATTTTAGAATTTTTGGCAGAACTTTTCCAGCAAGACTCCGCTGCAGCTACAATTAAGGTCCAATTAGCTACAATTTTGACTTATCATATCGGTGAATACACTCCTAATCTAATGTCACACAGGCTGTGTAAAGCATTTTTAAAAGGAACTTGTTTGTTGAGACCTCCCATAAAAGAACCTCTTTCACCTTGGGACCTAAATTTCATTCTTACTTACCTAACTTTACCCTCATTTGAACCTGCTTCTTCATGCGATCTAAAATTTCTCTCTTGGAAGACCATCTTGTTAGTGGCTATTATATCTGCCCGAAGAGTCTTGGAGTTGCAAGCTCTATCAATTAAGCCACCATACCTAATTTTTCATAAGGATAGAGTTTCTTTGAGGACTAATCCATCCTTTGTGCCAAAAGTCTGCTCACAAACCAATCTGAACCAGTCTGTTGAACTCCCAGTTTTCTTTCCTAATTATTCCAACAAGGCAGAATACAAACTACATCAGTTGTATTTACATAGACAACTGAAATTTTATCTACGCAGAACCAAAAACTTTAGGAAAACAGACCAGCTATTTATTTCCTTCTGTCAAGTAAAGCAAGGCAAGCCAGTCTCAAAAGTTACACTTTCAAATTGGCTTTCCAGTTGTATTACCTTTATAAAAACCTCAAACAATAGAACTTTGCCTTTTAAAGTCAAAGGCCATTCAACTAGAGCACTAGCAAAATCCTCTGCTTAACAAGCCAGATTGTCTATGGATAGTATTTGTGCAGCTGCTACATGGGGTAGGCCTCATACATTTATTACTCATTACAAAGTAGATTTGGCCTCCAGGGATAGAGCTTCTTTTGGGTCCACAGTGCTCAAAGGCATACTCCCATGAGCCACCCAGGAAGATGGTGCTAGAGACGCTGTCCCATCCAGTAAGAATGAAGATGGGAAGGACAACATAACATAAAGAAGTTATGTACCTACCATAACGTCCCATGTTTGTTGTCCTTCTCACCTTTCTTTCTTACGTCCCTCCCTCCTTCCCCCAGCCTAGGCTCCTAGAGGATTTAGACAAGAGATTTATTTTCCTCCTAGTAAGAGAGTCCCTCTGAGATTTGTTTTTCCTCTTATGTGTTTATATATATATATATATATATATATGTATATGTATGTATATATATATATATATATATATATATATATATATATATATATATATATATATATATTCATAGATCTGGGGATTACTCCAATGCATGATGGGATAGGTATTCATCCACAAGCCAGGTGAAAGACTTTGAGCTAGTGTATTTGGCTGAGTCAGAGCCAATGATTGGCTCTGAACCCATCCAGTAAGAAAGAAGGGCGAGAAGGACAAAACATATTATCCTGTGAATCTTGTAGCTTAGTCAAATGTTTTCTGTTTCTTCTCTACTCTTGCATATTCAACTTTGAAATGGATATGAATTAGGATGCTATGCAGAACTAATTACACTGCCTAGAACCGAGCCATTTTCAACAAACACACCACCTTGCTAGCATATGGATATAGTGCCCTGCTACCCTATCTCTAGCAGTCTACCAAATGTCAGAGCTTCTCCCCCTACCTATCTGTTGGTGTGATGGACCAATCACCTGAGAGCACAGGGAATACCTTTTCTAGTTCCACAGTAAGAGAAGGATCTCTGAGAAGACTGCTCCTTAAGTTGGATTTTTCAGCTGCTGAACTCAGATAACAAACCATTTTGGGTTTTACTTCCTCACCCTGCTTTTTTATATTATGCTTGCATAGTGTTTTCTTCTGTTGTGTATATTTGATTAGAAATTCTGTATATGCTTGTTTTAACCTTGACTAGCATGGAAAGCCTCTGCTGTTAATTAAACACTTCGCTTGGATGTTTTGACAAAAAAACTTGCTGATATTTTTTTCTTTGGGGTTATGATTATCTGAGGTGATTGAACAGGATCGCAGTATTTTAAATGATTTTTCAGTTTAAATTAAGATTTTGGTGCCATTTTGTATGTTAAATATTTCTTTTTTGTTTAAAAAGTTTTCTTTTATTTAACATACATACATTACTATACACAGAAAGGAAGACATTCGGTATCACTTACAGTGTTAGAAATACATTAAATCATTGGAGTAATCTAATATAATTAGTGGATAAAGTATTTTGGTATTTCAGTAGCAACACTTCAAGATTATCTTAACAACTAGAAATCTTATTATGATTTCAAGACCTTGTTATAATCACTTCTTTTTCAGTTTTACATATCATTGCTGTTAAATTTAAAAATTGTGTGAATGTAGGAACTGAGTTGATTTCCATTTTTTGTAATAATTTTCTAGATACTGGAAGGAGACTCCAAAATATTTTTTGTTGTTTAGCTTTTACTGATAAAGCAAGTGGAACATTCATTAGTATTGTTGATCTAGTTAAAGAGTTATTATCAGTCCATAAAGCTTTAAAAAAGACTTCTCTCTCCCCAGTAAACATATAACTTTTCACAATCCATAAATGTGTGCCCAGTCAGCTTTTACATCTTTACTACATCTCCAGCAAATAGAAATTGCATAAGGGGTAACAAATGCTCTAGGTATGTATGTTCACAAAAAAGCTTTCCAGTATAGACTTGAAGATGTTTGACTAACTGACTTAAGTAACACAGTTTTATTCTTATCATCAGTTGATTTATTTAATACGCTTCTATCTAAAAAGTTCCAAAAACTAGCATCAAAGTTATTATTATTTATAAATAACTTATATAACATGAACAGGACAAATTTCATTTATAGTTCACTGTACCTTGAATGATGGGGGAAAGTGTTATGTTCCTTTTCAGTCATATTGCCTACAAATTCATCCAATTCCTTTTTAATAGATAATATTAGCTGATTAACAGATTCATCCAATTTATAATCTTTCATTAAACATTTTGATGACTTAGCTTTTCCTTTTTCAAAGCAATCAGACCGTAATAATAACCCATTCATTTTTAGTGTATTCATTTCAACAGTACTCAGATTTTCCACAAATATAGAGGTGCCTGCAGTGGGAAAGCACAAGAGTTTCTTTTTTAAAATTAATCGGATTTTAAAAACATATTTCTTAATGTTTTTTAGGATGAAAAGTCTAAAGATTGAAATGAATTTCCTTCTAAAGTTTGTTTTATTAACCAAATTAAGAGATTATTCTATACTTCTAATTTATCATATTCAATAAACCTCTAAGAAATTAGTATAATCTGTTCCTGAAAAGTTTTCCATTGACTAGTATAAGTTGAATCTAGTCAGAGTATAATAGAGTTAAACTTGCTGCAATGGAATAAGTCTACATCAGGAAGGCGAATATCACCATATTTCCACAGTCTAAAATGACTTTTATAAGCAATTATCTACTTTTTGGTGTACCACAAGAACAAATTTAACATTTCTGTTGCATTTTAAATAGTTATTTGTCAGGTATTAAAGCTACTGAATTAAGGAGTAACACTTATTTGATATTTTTCAAAATTATGATTAATAATCTTACTTAAATCTTGGTAATTTTTTATTCCTGAATATTTTAATACTTGCCCTTCCCAATTATATTTATTTATGATCCAGTATTTGAGTCATCATTAATGTTTTAGTTTTATTATTTTTAAATTTCAGTAATTATACAGCCTGAAACTTTCCAATTTCTTCATCTGTTTCTTTGAGTTGTTTAGATCTCCCATAGTTAGTAAAACATTACCTGCAAAAAGCTATATTTTAGATTTACTGTCCTTATTAATTGAAAAACCATCAATTTTATCACTGCTTCTCATATTGTTAGCTATGGGTTCAATGACTTATACAAGTAGTAGAGGAGACAAGAGAAATCCTTGTTTTGTACCTTTGTTTAAGGTAAACCCTTGATAGATGTAAGATCAAATTTAATATATGCTTTAGAATCTCTATACACAATTTTAATATTCCAAATAAATTATTCTGGAAATGCAAACACTTCCAGAGTTTTAAGTAAATAGTACTACTCCACAGAATCATAAACTCATTCAATATATAAATTAATTGGAGACAATTTTAGTTCAATTTCATCTTTCCTAAGCTGATATTATTACCATTTTAATATTATCATAAATGAATATGTTAATTATAACCCCTGTTTGATCTTAATTAATTAATCTACTATATATCTTAATATGTTGGTGAAAATGGAAGTAAATAATTTATAATCAACATTTGATAATGAAATAGTTCTATAAGACAAAACTAACTTTGTATCCTTTCCTTGTTTAAGTATAGGTGAGATTACAGAAAATTTCCATGAGTGAGGAATTATTTTATCACTCTGGATTATCCTAAAATCTTTACTCAGTAATTCTAAAACATTTAACGGACACAGATTATATAATTCCACACTTAAACCATCTAACCCTGGAGCTTTGCCCTTTTTACTTTTTTTAAAAAACATCTTTAACTTCAGTTTGGGCAATAAGTTTATTCAGCAGCGAAATTTGCTGATTATTAGCTTTAGTCATAACATTCTTCTTTAAATATTTATCAGTATTGCAATCATTTAAATTATTTTTATCTTTATTAAGATCCTTATGGAATTCTTTTAAATATTAAGTATTCCTCTGTATCTGAAGTAAGCTTATTAGTGTGGATAGTATTGATTTGTGCCTTTTTGCCTAACATCTTACTTCTATTAACTAATCTTTGAAGATTTTTGGAGTCATTGCATAACTTTGTAATTTTATTTTTTCTAGAGTTATCTCTGTGTATTAAAATCTTTTTATAGTTTGTCATTAGTTTTTTAATGATTTCAGTATTACCTAATTTCTTTCTTGTTCAAAACCTCACTTTATGTATATCATCTTGTATTTCTAATAACTCGCTTTTTCATTTTATTACTAGACCATCTTCCCAGTCTATCTTTAATATACAGATGTTCTTCATCTCACATTGCTGCAGTCCTTACACTTGGGTAGTCCGCTGTCCTCGGTCGGCCCGAATATCAAAGTATAAGGCTGACGTTGGTCAAGGCGCATTTGACTGACATCAGGATGTCAGGGTACAAATGCGCATGACCGACGTCATATCCTCAGTCTTTTTTGCCGCATGGTCCGATGCAGAAGCAGTATTGCAAGTGCCGGTTGGCGTTCTGAAATTTTTCGATTTCGGAGTTTGAGACCGAGTCAAAGTTGGCTAAGTACCCCGTTGGGGAATATTTTAGTTTTTTTCTTGCCTCAGTGGTTTACCGGATGTCAGAAAAAGTGAATAATTGTATTTCTTGTGGGAAACAGATACCGCATAGAGACTATCATACTTTGTGTATTCCTTGTTTAGGGCCTGAGCACGACGTTGTTGGGTGTCGCTCTTGTGCTAGATTCAATAAGCGCACTATAAAGAGGAGATTAGATTGTGCCAGGTTAGTCTTCGGGAAGCGGTGCAATTATAAAATGCCGTCGGATGCTCCGGCGCTTCTTCAAGAAGCGCAAGGACAAAGCAGTTAAGCCTAGGCTAGAAGAACCGTCCGTACCGGACGCCGGTTCTTTAGAGGTGTCGGTGGAGCCGGTGGTTCCACCGGAGGTTTCTTTGGTTTCCCAGGGAGAGACTTTGTTATTGCAGGATGTGGCCTCTCAGGAGGCAGGTCAGGGTGAGGGGGCTTCTCAGGTTACTATACTCCCCTCCCTGCCTAGGGTGGTTAGGCCCTCTCCTTCTGTTTCCAAGGCTTCTCCTAGAGGCAGGCCAGGTTTAGCTTCAGTTGGTGTCACCCCTAGTTCTTCTGGAACTGTGCCCAAGAAGCATATGCTTAAAATGGCAGAAGATTTGATTACTTTGATTAGGGGTTCTTTGCCCCCTCCTGATAAGAGACCTTGGGTGGAGCCTGAGCTAGGGAGTTTTGAGCAGGCTTCGGATGTTTCAGAGTCTTGGCTGAAGACTTGCAGGAGTACTCTCCTTATTCTGATTCTGATGTGGATGATTCTACTCCTTCTGCTTCTCCTCCTGAGGATTTTTCTTTTTCAGAAACTCTTCATTCCATGAGGGAACATTTTAAGTGGGAAGGTCAGGACTTCTCTGATTCCAGGAAAAGGCTTAGGGAATTTTTGTTTTTTCCCCAGCATAGGCCTTTGGCTATACCTCCTGTTTTGGATGTAGTGGAAGATGTTTTTACAGAGGCTTCTCTTAACCCTGATTCTTTGCCTCCTGCTCCTGTTAAACCGGATAGGTATTACAGGGTGCCTGAAGCTCATAAGTATCTTTTTAAGAGTCCTAGGGCAGACCCAGAAACTGTTAGCCAGGGGCCTAAAGGTGTTAAGGCTTCTGTTGTCAAGAATCCGGTTCCTGCAGATAAAGAGGCCAGGGCCTTGGATAGATGGGGAAAGAAAGTTTATACTTCTTCCACTCTAGCTATGAGGGCTTTGAATTGCCATTTTCACATGTTGAAATACCAAAACTATCTCCTTTCACAATTGAAGTCTAAGGTTGATGCTCTGGCGGAAGGTATTGATTGTAAAGAGTTACAAGATTTAGTACATGTTTCTGAACAGGTGGGTAAGCATTCTTTGCAATGTGGTTTTGATGCTGTACAGGCCTCGTCTAGGGTGGCTGCCACTGGGTCAGTTCTTCGCAGGCACGCCTGGCTGAGGGATCAAAATTTATCTGACCATGTTAAAACTAGGATTTTAGATGCTCCCTTACAATCTGATGTGTTGTTTGGTTCTCCTGTTGAGGCAGTTTTAAAGAAAATGGAAGACAAGGCTAAGTCTATGCAGACTGTTAAAGATTTTTTGCAGGTTCAGCCTCCAAAGTTTAGTAGAAATTGGCCTTCTAAAGGATGGATGTATCCTTCTTATGATTCCCAGTCTAGGGGTAGATCTAGACGTGGTAGGGGCAGAGCTCAGGGCTCTTTCAGGCCTAGAACAGGGAGTTCTCCTGCACAGTCTTCAGGTGAGGGCAGGGGTCAGTCCTTTCGTAAACAGACCCAATGACCTACCTTTTCAGCTGCCAGAGCCTTCTCGTCTGGCAGCACCTTTGGGAGGAAGGTTGGCACTTTTCAAAGAAAATTGGAGTTTAATTACCCAAGACAGATGGGTATTGGATATCATACACCACGGTTACAGGTTTTATTTCCATACTTTGCCTCCTTTCAGAGGCATGCCAGACGTTCCTCCTCAACAAAGAATAGAGGCTCACAAGCAAATTTCTCTGTTACTTCAACTAGGGGCCATACAGCCGGTCCCTATGCCAGAAGTGGGCCTAGGATTTTATTCTCGCCTGTTCCTAGTACCAAAAAAGGGGAACACGTGGAGACCAATTTTGGATTTATCTATCCTCAACACTTATCTGGACATTCCCAAGTTCAAAATGTTGACGTTACAACAGCTTTTACCTCTGCTGGGCAAAGATCATTAGATGGTAACTTTGGATCTCAAGGAGGCTTACCTTCATGTTCCTATCAGACTAAGTTGCAGGAAGTATCTGCGTTTTTGAGCTGGGACTTCTCACTATCAGTTCTCTGCATTGCCCTTTGGCTTATCTACTGCCCAGAGTGTTCACGAAAGTTCTGGCTCCAGTGATAGCTTTCTTCAGGCTAAAAGGAATACAGATCTATCCTTATTTGGACGATTGCCTGATTCTGGCTCAAGGAAGGGAAGAGCTTCTTCATCATTTGGAATATGTGATAGCAGTGCTAAGATGCCTGGGGTATTCTGTGAACGAAATAAAGTCCAGTCTAGTACCCTCTCAGGACATGTGCTTTCTGGGTGTAAGACTGAATACAGCATCCCAGATGGCCTTTTGACCCCGGACAAACAAAAGAATCTTTCCCTTTACTTCCATCAACTATCTCATCAGTCCGGGCTGACTGCAAGGACAGTCCTTCAAGCCTTAGGGTTCATGGCATCTTGTATTCTGGTGCTTCCCAATGCCAAACTGCATATGAGGAAGCTGCAATGGTATCTCAAAATGTATGGACACAGCACTGCCAGGATCTGGACACTGTCATTCAAATAATACCTTGCATTCAAAAGGAATTTTTGTGGTGGGCTCAGGAATGTCACCTAAACAAGGGACTCTCTGTGACCCGGCCAGAGGCGAGTCAGATTTTAACGACAGATGCCTCAGACAAAGCTTGGGGAGCTCATCTAAATGGAAAGTGGATACAAGACAAGTGGCCTGCCAGACTACAACATCTACATATCAATCTGAAGGAGATGTTAGCAGTCCAGTTTGCATTAATAGCTTTCAAGGATTTACTTCTTCCAGGGCAGGTGTTGGTTCTAACAGACAACACAACTGTCATGTGGTACATCAACAAGCAAGGGGAACACATTCTTATCCTCTATGCAGGCAAGCAATGATTTTGTGGGAGACTGCTCTCAGTTTACAGCTCAATCTTCAGGCAAGGTTTCTGCCGGAGCACAGAACTCCTTAGCAGATGTGTTGAGCAGACGAATTATGGATCCCCACGAGTGGAAATTGGATCCTCATGTATTTCAGAAATTGACAGTGTCATGGGGAACTCCAGACATAGATCTGTTCGCTTCTCCACTAAACCATCAGCTGCCAAAGTTTTGCACGAAAAGGTTTCATCCCACAGCTTGGAAAGTGGATGCTCTTTCTTTCAATTGGAGCAATCTTCATGTGTATGCCTTTCCACCTCTGCCTCTCCTCCCAAAGGTACTTCTAAAGGTCAGACAGGACAAGCCAAGGATGATTTTAATAGCTCCAGATTGGCCTCGACAGCACTGGTACCCATTACTGAGAAGTCTGGTATGGAAGCCTCCATGGCCTTTGCCTTCGATTCCACACCTGTTGTCCCAGGAGGACAGTCATTTGCTCAATGTCAAACTTCACTCTCTTCACCTAACAGCCTGGCATATTCTGTTTTGAACCATAGAGGGTCTCAACTTTTTTTGGAGTGCAGCAAAGGATTTTGATGTTTCGGAGCCTAATTTAAGTGTGGCTCTTCAATATCTTACTGAGTTGCTGGACAAAGGTTTGTCCTTCTCTTCTATTAAGGTTCATGCTGCAGCGATTTCAGCTCACTATGACTGTGACCCACCATTGTTTTCTCATCCTTTGTTCAAGCAATTTCTTAGAGGGGCAAAGAATATAAGACCCCCACGTAGAGCTCCTACTCCTGCTTGGGATCTCAATTTTGTGTTGGAGAAACTCACTCTACAACCTTTTGAGCCTGCAGCTACTACTGAGTTGAAATATTTATCATGGAAGACTGCTTTTTTGTTGGCCATTACCTCTGCAAGAAGGGTATCTGAATTACAGGCCCTTATGGCGGTTGAGCCTTTCTTAATTTTCCATAAGGATAGGGTATCTTTACGTACTAATCCTTCCTTTATGCCTAAAGTGGTTTCTAGTGTGGCTTTAAACCAAACTATTCATTTGCCTACTTTTATGCAAATCCCCAAAATAAAGGGGAAAAGATTTTGCACACTTTAGATGTACACAGGCAGTTGCGATATTATTTGGACAGAACTAAAGGGTTCAGGCAGTCTCAGCAGTTATTTGTTTCTTTTGCTTTGAGTTCTCAGGGCAAGCCTGTGTCAAAACAAACTATTTCTAAGTGGATTGGGTTTTGCATTGCCTTCTGTTATTCCCATCATGGCAAGGAGATTCCAGCTGGGATTAGGCCTCATTCCACTAGGGCTACTGCCACTTCGACAGCTTTTTGAGGGGGGTGGCAACCAAGGATATTTTGGAGGCAGCTACTTGGAGTTCAGTGCATACTTTCTCCAGGCATTATCACCTACCACTTTACTCTAAATCCAGGGCTGGTTTTGCCACTGCTGTTTTGCAGGGCATTTTGGCAGCTCCTGCTTCCTTATAGTTTGGCCATCCTCCCTTACCTCTGCTTTGGGATTCTACCCAAGTGTAAGGACTGCAGCAATGTGAGATGAAGAACATAGTACAGTTTTGTACCTACCATAAATGTAGATGTTCAAGATCCACATTGCTGCAGTCCAATTTACCCTCGCTCCTTCCCGTCTGTAGTTAGAGGTGGTTGTGTGGGTTGGGTTGTAAATATTGTGTATATTGTATATATTGTACATATAATTAGTGCACGGGTGGTTGGTTGTTTGTTTGCTGTCTTTTGGTTTTGACCTTTATTTTTAGGGTCTTCTGACATCTGGGGCAAGAAAAGACTGAGGATATGACGTCGGTCATGCGCATTTGTACCCTGACATCCTGATGTCAGTCAAATGCGCCTTGACCGACGTCAGCCTTATACTTTGATATTCGGGCCGACCGAGGACAGCGGACTACCCAAGTGTAAGGACTGCAGCAATGTGGATCTTCGAACATCTACATTTATGGTAGGTACAAAACTGTACTTTTTAAGGAATCCCATAGTATGACTTTACTAAACTGATCATCATCATTCAAGGATAAAAACATTTCTATTTGTTCCTTAAGGTAACTCTTTAATCCTTTTAATTTCATAATATATCATGGAATTCTGTAAATAATCTGAAATTTGCTTAACTCCATTGATATATTAAAATGTAGTGTACTATGATAAGATAAAGGACAAGGAATGTTTTTAAAATAATTAACTTTATTAAGTAAATCCATGGAAGCATAAATCTTGTCAATTTGAGTTTGCATCCCATATGCATAAGAGTACCGGGTGAAAAATAATGACTTATCTCCTACTTTCATTAGCAAATCAACTAAATTATTATTACTAATCCACTTATTTAGTGCTTTAGCTGATGCTAGAATTTTAGCCCTCTTCCGCTCACTTCTATATTCCATACTAGATATCCAGTTAAAATCTCCAGCTAAAATTAAACTACCTGTCCAATGATATTGTATTGAATTTAAATGATCCTTAGGCACTCTTGCACCTATTCCATAGATCCAGTAAAAATTAGTTTATGTATAAAGTTTGCTATTATACTTAATTATTACAAATGTATATATTTCTTTAGGATCAGTAATAAATTCCGTGACCCTAGAATTACAGTAGACTTTTTCCATATTATAGCAGTTCCTGCCCTTTTTTGTAAACAAAAGCAGATAATAACACTTTATAGCCTATATTGTTTAGGTATTGTACATCTTTATCTACCAAATGGATTAAAACGATCCATACTATGTATTTGAGATAGATTTGTTTATCAGTAAATAATGTGATATCTCTAAACACCAAATTGATGTATATAAAACTCTAATGTATACCTCTAGCATTATCTTTGTTTTCAATTTTTGTTTGAATTCTTCCCTCCTACACACTTAACTACTGAAATTATTAAGTAATAAGAGCAGAAACAAATATGCTACTGTAACTGTATATATTATTAATAAAACACAATCATCCATGAATACCAAAGTTCCCAGTTTGCTTGTCTAGTAGACAAATGACTAAACTTTCTACCAACCAAAATGCAAAATTTCATCAAGAACTAGCCAAAAGTTAGAATGACTTATAAGTAATTCATATAATATCATATATAAGTTAAAAAGACTACTAACTTTATTTTGACATTTAAAACTATTTTTTTCTCATTATACCGAATAATAACCCACCTCTGTTAATCTTGAATAGTAAATAATCTGACAAATAGAGATATATATCTATTTATATAATGGTAGAATAATTATCTATTGAATATTTCCAAATTACTTGTTCATTTAAAAATTGTTATGATGAAATAATTAAATAAAAAGGTAGAAAAGAGTGAGACATGAAAAGATAGTTATCTGTAAAAATTTAAAAATGGCAAGCAATCTGGGCTTACCAAACTATTACACAATCAGAAAGCTAATGCATATATACAGTTATCATTTATACATTTATCATGCTGGAAAATACATATATTTTTATGTAACATTCTGTAAAATTTATATGAGTATTTATCCTTTTATTTTTATTTTTCTGCCATATGCAGATGTCTTTAATGTATTTCTTATGTGCAGTTTACTATTGAAATATATTATTTTCTGTCTTATTTGTCCACTGATATTCTACTTGTTTGGTGTAACCAGCATTTCTAAAATCTCCAATCAAAGAGCAATTTAATTATCAGTTCTCATGTCTCTTCAATCTAATCATTAGGTAACATTAGTAAAGATTGCAGCAGGTGTATACATTTTTTTTAATTTACTAATGCTGCTCTTCTATTAATATTACATTAAAACATTTTCTTCCCTTGTGCATTTGCATTTTATTCAAGAGATGCTTACTCTTTTTATTATTATTAATAATATAAGCAGTCTTGACTATAAATAAATTCTTGCCTGTCTAACATAAATGCATGTCTTTGGTTATTATGTACTGTTGTTCTGGTCTGAATGTTAAATCCTGACATTAATGTTTAATTGCAGCATGTGAAAATGACAATATATTGCATACAACTGCTGCCAGTCTCTTCTGCAGGTGTGTCATACCTCTCAGTTCCTCTAAACAATCTTAATTAGTGACAAATATCTAATTTGCACTTTTCCATTAACATGTACAGTTTTGGCTAATAACACACTGTAAGCTATTAACATTCAGTAAAGTGCAAGTAAACCATGTGTCAGACATAACACACTGTATATTCCAGTAACTTCTTGTGTTTCCAATCCATCACTTCCAAATAAACATTTTTAAAGTTAAAAGTTATTTAGAACAGATTTCTGACATATACATTTAATAAGAAGTTCAGTTATTTTCTCTTCATCATAGCATTCTCTTCCTGCTTTCACAAACATTAGTGCTGAACTTTGAACTCTTCTAAGATCCAGATTTTCATCAGAACAGCTCAAGAAGCAGGTGGGGAGCAAAGCAAGTATGAATCAAGTAATTTTACACAACTAAGGTGTTCTTTTAGATCTCAAGCTCATTTTATATGCTAATTGCATCATAGGTGCCCTGAAAATAATGTGTTATAAAAGAACAAACAAAATTCAGTCACTAACATTTTAACACTCCTAATTAGCATAACACTTATATCTTACATTCATTTAACCCTATGTTGCACTTACTGAGTAAAAGTTTTTATCTTGTATATGTTTGAAATTTCCAGCTCTATCATTTATAATTTAATGTCACTCTAATAAAAGGAAGATACCCTTAACATTTAGGAATACATTTATATGTTTAGTTTAAATGAAATACACTTAAGTCTTTCAGTATAAATATAGTAAAACTTAATATCTGTATTCCCTATCATACAGAATGCTTAATTCAGTTCACTGCATCTCTTGAGGGATGCACCATTTCAGTCCATTTTTCATTGTTATTGAGAATTTTATTTTTATTAACAAATGTAAATGCCTCTTCCAGTGCTTCCAATATTTTGATTCCTTTAGGAAGAAAGTTTTTAATATTTGCAAGAAACAGTAAAGTAGCTTTAATATTATTCAAGTTCTTTAACCAGTGGCAAGCAGGATTCTATTTTATTCTTTACTTTACTAGAATAGTCATTGTTAAACTGATTACATGCTCACCTATTTTAATAGGTGAATTATACCATGCTGTTTTTAATATTTGATCTTTTTCCATACTTGATATACACTTTTCTATTATTGAACATGGGGGTGAGTTTTCCTTATTTGAAGGTGTTATCAAAGATTTGTGAGCCCTTTCTATCCCACAAGTTAAAATTTCAAGTACTTTCAATATTTTAAGCAGTCAGGTTGTTAAAAAAATGTCTTATGTTGTTTCCCTTGTACTTTTCACGTATTCCATATATTCTGATATTGTTTTGTCTCAGTCAGCTCTGTAAATCATCAACTTTATCTATAAGTCAGTTATTTATTTTAAAAGGAATTTAGTTTGAGACTCACCTTTAATTATTTTGCCTTCATGGTTATTTAAAACTTCTTCTGTACTGCTAATTTGTACATTTTGTTGTTTTATAAGAGTTTCTAAATGATCTATCTTCTTTCTGCATTCTTCTTTAAGACTTTCTGTTTTAGTATCCATTTTGACAATTTTAATAATGCATCCTCCATGCTAGATATTAGTGAATGGATATTTTTTTTAACATAAGAATCCTGAGTACCATTTTTGAGTGGCTCTTGTTGTAGTCTCTTCTTCCTTAGCCCAGCAGATGAAATTCTGACAGGAAAATACAGCTTTTGAAGAACTTCAAAGTAAATATATATATATATATATATATATATATATATATATATTTATACATTTTTTTTCTCTTACATTTAGTGAATATAAATAGCTATCAAGTATGTCCAAATTCTTATTTTTTTCTTACATTTTCTGTCAGAAAAAAATTCAGTCACAGAGCTTTCACCAGTTGCTGCTGTCAGTTAGCCATTTTGGCCATGCCCCATTATGTGTTCATCAGTTTATGATTTATTTCTTATCTAATACTGTTTTAGGCTGCATCCTTTCATTTTTACTGAAACTGTCCTTTTTTTACAAAATCAGAGGACTTTTTTGCGTGCATTCTGTGCTTGGAACTGTGTTACTGAAACTGCTGTTATTTTATTTAGTGTCCGGTTCAGAATAGCATCCCCACATAAATAGACTTCAGATTGCTGTTTAGCTAAAGTATAATGGGATATATCCATTTTTACTGGGATGACCATGCAGCTAGTATTTGGTATTGTTGTGGCTAGTTTTTTTGTCCCTTGATTTGATGGACAGATACAGTCTCCCCACTCACACAGCATAACCCTTTGTGCACCTAAAATATAGAAATAAATCAAGAAATATGCCTCAGCCTATGGCTTGTAACTCTGTGTCAGCCTTAAGCATGCCATTGAACCAGTTCCTTTCTTTTGCCTCCAGATCCCATAATGTGGTGTTAGTACCACAACTGTAACACAATGCAAATGTCCTCCAGGGCTGTACCACTGTCTGATTCAGGTATAGGAGAACCAAACTTTTTAGGTGCAGGGGGTGTCAGGGTTGCAGAATCTGTTGCCAGTGCTGATATGCTCCCCTCTCCAGGGAGATTTTCACACTTCTGTAATGTATGCAAAAAAGTGATTTAGAAGACCCACTACGTTGCAGGGCAACAGTCTCTGAATTTACACCTGAGTTGGTGGCTATGTCTAGAGCCATTGTTCAGGCAGTTGAATACAGGGTGCAAACTCTGGTTATGAGCAATGCTGGTGCTCACACCCCTGTTCAGCCACCCAGGGATCTTGATTTTGAAAAGGATTTAGAATCTGACATTTTGGAACTGTCAGATTCGAATCAGTCAGCGTCCTCTGAGGTCAAACAGTTGGAGAAACCCAAACAGATGGGTTTTTTTTCCCCAAATGTTGGCTAGATTTAGGGAGGTATTCAATTGGGAGCAACCTTCAACTGCTTCCGAGGTCCGCAGGGTATATGATATTTTGGAGGATGAGGCTGCGGACTTGGCGACCTTCCTTACATTAATCCCAGCATTGGAGGATGTTTTTAAGAACAATTGCAATTCTTCTCTGTTGAATGAGTCTTTGCATAAAAAATGTTTAAAATGTCATGGTATGCTTGACCGTGCCTGGTCTCCAAGACCCCTTGTTTGCAAATCTGGCTGCTGTGGCTGCAGCAGTGTCTTCCAACAAAAAGACTATGACTGTGTTTTCATTAAAGCCAGTTAAATATCACAAGTGATAATTCAGTAAAGGTGTGTTTAAAAAAAACAAAAACAGCCACTTCATATTAAGACAGGCAAGTGGCTAGAATCTCAGGGAAAGAAGCTGGCACAATCCAGCATGGTAGATTTATTTAGCCGCAAGTGTTTGTATGGAAGTTTGTGTTGAGAGTATGTATAGTTTAAATGAGTTTGCTGCATCACTACCTTTTGAGCAAAACGTCTGTGTGAAATATATAGTGTCTAATGTTTTGCAATTATCTACACATGCATTAGAGAGTGCCTTGGGGAGGGGGGGGCGATACTGTTTCTAGAAATGCAGTGACATCTGTAGTGATAAGTTAGTATGCTTGGTTGCACAGTCAGAACTTTTATGTTAAATGTTAAAAAATGAGATTATGAATGTTCCACTTGATTCCGATTGTGTGTTTGGTACAGCAGCTAATTAGATCCTTAAACATTGGTATAATACAGGTAAACTGATGCAAGGGGTGTCTAAAATGTTCCATATTCTCAAGTTTCCTTCCATTAAGCAGGATAATTTTCAACAGCCCAGTAAGCAGAAGTCCCAGCCAACCAAAGTCAAGGGCACCAAAAGGAAATGTAAGGACAAGATCTCCATCAAACCTAATGAGAGGTTCCTGTCCCAAAAGGATTAGCCCCCCCTTCCATCCTGTGACTGTGCCGAAGCGTGGCACCCATCTCAGAAGTTAGCTCTCAACAAGGCAGCTTTGGTGTCAGTAGTTTCTGACAAATGGGTGCTCAGCATTGTTGGCAGAGGTTACAGGTGGCAGTGGAAGGGCCATCCTCCTCAATTCAAGGGGATGCTACCTCACCTGCAGGACCAGATTTTGTTATTTCCTCCTATACTCTGGCAATTGCTAAACTCAGGGGTCATAGAATGGGTCCCTCCTTTGGAAAGGATGAATGGTGTCTGTTCCCGAATTTTCCTGATTCCCAAAAAGATCTGTTGTGGAGACCAGTGTTGGACCTTTCCTTTCTGAATACTTCTATCAAGGTCCCCAGGTTCAGCATGGTAACCCAGTGCTTCCTCTTTTGTTGAACCGCTGCTTTATGGTGACCCTGGACCTGAAGGATGCATATCACCATATCCCCATTGCTAATCACTTCAGGAAATAGCTGAGATTTGTTGTTTCTGGTTCACACCATACTCTGCATTTCATTCTGGGCTATCGACTGTACCTCAAGGGTTTACCAAATGCCTTGCTCCGGTAGTGACTCCCTGCTAGACTCTTAGTATTCACATCTTTTCTTACTTGGCCAACTAGCTGAACTGTATCCAGGTGTTTGGAATCACAAGAGAAGGTCTCGACCTTACTGCCCTACCTCAGTTTCAATTTGAGCCTTTGGAAGTCAGCCTGACACCCTCACAAAAGATTTGCCTTCCTGGGATGCTTAATCGACTCTAAAAAAAAAAAAAAAAAGAATGATCTTTCTTCCCAAAGACAAGGTCCTGTCATACCAGATGGTGCTTCAGGAATCCTCCAGGAGGAACTTCACCCCAGCAGGAGAATTCCTAAAGGTTCTAGGACTTATAGCATCCATGGTTCTCATGATACAACTGACCCTTTTCCCACATGAGGAACATTTAATGGTATGTCTAGAATTGTTGGACCAAGCACCTACATTTCCTGGAATTTCAGTTACTGGTGCTGGCCTTCATCAGATGAGAGTTTCAGTGGTGGAGAGCACAGTTCATTATCAATCCAGGACTTCCCTTTTTCACTCCTGTTCCAATGCAAGCAGTCCAGACATATGTTTCTGACTTCACTTGGGGAGCAGTGTTAGTGGGAGTGCAAATGCAGACCACTTAGGGGCCCAAGGGCACATGATAGCACATTAGTATCAAAGAAATTTTAGCAGTGATCCAAAACTTGAAATGTATTCATCACTTGTGGAATCTGGCTCCTCTTCTGTTGGTTACAGACAACACTACAGTGATGTGGTACTTCAGCAAAGAAGGGGGTACAGGGTCATACCCACTGGGACCTGGTTTTACAGCATTCTCTGACCCTTTAGGCATCATACATTCCATCAGAGCAAAACATTATGGCAGATAGACTAAGCAGATCCTGGGCAGATCCACATGAGTAGCCGCTTAAGTCAGTGTTCCAGGTTGTAGTCCAGATGTGGGGACCACCTCAAATAGATCTATTTCCTTTCAAAAAAGGCAGCTGGAGAAATTGTTTTCCAGACATCCTACCAAGCCATGCTTGGAAGACAGACAAATTTTTATTCCTTTGGATGGGAATGTTCCTGTGTGCGTTTCTACCCTTTTCAGTGATTCACAAATTACTTCTGAAGGTTCAAAAAGAAATTTTAAAAATCATTGTAGTGGCACTATTGGCCCAGACAGTCTTGGTTCTACCTTCTAGTGGTATTGGCCAAGGGCAATTGTCACAGACTTCCTCACACTCTGGATTTGCTCACACAGTCTGAGGGTCAACTTGTGCACACAGTTTGGAGCATCTACAATGAATAGCCTGGATGATTCAATCTTAACTCCATTTAGGCACTAGTTTCATGAGTATGTGCAGGCAGTCGTAAAGGTGGCCAGAAAACCTGCAACTAAAAATCTTATGTTTACAAATGGATCAAGTTTTTTAAGTGGTATCTAAATGTGAACAGAGGGTTCCTTGAGGTTAACATCCCTCTTGTCTTGAAATATTTGTGTGAGCTACTTCAGGGTGGCATATTGTATGCATTCATTAAGGTGATTTTAGCAGCTATATCTGCTTATCTGCTGGTGGAGCTCCTTCTTCTCCTCCTCTTTTGTTAAAACATTTCAAGAAAGGAGTATTGTATATGAGACCCCCTTCACAAACAGACTCCCTTCTTCATGGGATCTTAACTATATTCTCATAAAGTTGACCTTACCAGCTTTTGAACCTGCTGCTCAGGATAATCTGAAGTTCTTAACACTGAAACCTGTTTTCGTTATTGCTCTGACATCTGCAAGCCAAGTCTCTGAGCTGCATGCTCTCATGGTAGGGCAACCTTATCTGATTTTCCACAGGGGTAGGTTTGTGTTACTCACAAACCTCTCTTTTGTGCTGAAAGTGGTCTCAGAATTCACCCACAATCAGTCTGTCAACCTCCCTGCATTTTTCCCAGAGCCTAAGAATAAGGGAGAGAGGGTACTTCATACCTTGGATGTGCATAGACAGCTCAGGTACTACCTTGACCGAACAAAAACCTATAGAAAGGTCAAAAGGCTTTTTATTTCATACACAGGGGCAAAGAAGGGGCATCCTGTCTCTAAGCAAACTGTTGTACATTGGTTGTCCTCTGGTATTGTTTTTTGTTAATCCCACCATGGCACATTCCACTTGGAACTTTTCCTCTTCATTGGCTTATTGGAAAGGAGTGGACTCTAGAAGTATTCTAGAGGCAGCAACTTGGTCCACTCTCCATATCGTTATGAAGTAGTACAAGCTGGTCGCCTTTTCTAAATCTGGAGCAGGCTTTGCTAGGACTGTTCTCCCAGGGGTACTAGATCGTTGCCCTCCCATCTTCCAGGTTGGCTAAGCTTTGGGAATCTACCCATATACCAGTAAGTCAGTCTGTTTGTTGAATATGATACAGTTGCGTAAGTCCTACATACCTGTAACTGTACTTGTTCATAGAACATATTGTCTTACTGGCAGTATCCACCAGCCATCCCCCTTTTTGGATGGACATAGTGGAGTTGCCACTGAGTTATGTTTAGTGGCTTTTTTGTGGTGTGTGTGTGTGTGTGTGTGTGTGTGTGTGTGTGTGTGTGTGTGTGTGTGTGTGTGTGTGTGTGTGTGTGTGTGTGTGTGTGTGTGTGGTTTTGGTTTGGAAGAACAGGTGTTTGCATGCTTGTGTTTTCATCCTCTCTGCTTTCTGGACACTAGAAAACTGAAAGGATCCTGTCAGTGGGTCTAAAAGTCAGTTCTTGTGCACTCAGGTGATTGGTCCATCAGTCTCTCAGACTGGTAAGGGAGGAACGCTGAGCTTTGCTAGACTGCCAGAGATAGGGTAGTAGGGCACGACTACCTATATTCCAGTAAGGCAGTGTATTCTATATACAGCTACTATTACAGGTAAGTTCATAGGTTCATAGATTAGTACTAGGCTAACTGCCCTTGCAAGCCATTTTAAGCCTAGCCACTTATCCCTTGTGAGACTCAAACCCTGCACCTCGTGTGTGTAAGGCAAACACCTTAACCATTAGGCCACCCTCCCAAGTCCCAGTAAGACTTAAAGCAACTGTTCTTTTTTCTGAGATGTTTAAGCAGTCTTAATTTTTGTATAGTTTCTCCTTATTCTTTCCTTTTCTGTAAAACAGAAAGTATTGTCAGATATTAGCAAAAAAAAAAAAAAGAAGATAGTCTAAACTGATGGTTACCTGATAACAGTTCTGCCAGAGAAAGACCCACAGATAGCAATTCTATATCTTTGTATGCAGGAATAGAAAAAAAGAACATGAATATTTCAGAATTGTAACATTTTCTAATAAGATTCATTACTGTTTGGACTATGCATGTCATGCTTTCATTGCTTTGAGGATAATTAGGCTTCAAGGTAATGTGTGGACACCCATTGAGTCATGTGGTACAGAACTCCTTGATTATAAACTGAGGACCATTAACTAGTTTCTCTTTATTAAAAATTCCATATCTAGTAAAGATAGATTTGAATATTTAACTGTATAACATCCGCAAGTTTTGTGCTATAATCTAGATAAAACAAACAATATGCATCTTTGTACTGAAACTAGTTATTTTTTACATTTATGCAAGGTAAACATGATATTATGGGGCATCAGCTCCTCTTTTTGATTTTCAAACACATAACAGACTTCACATTCTGCACCTCTATGCTGATCAAACATGTTATGCTAAGATCAGAAGTCCTTTCTTTATGATTGTCCATGCCTAAGTGAGATTTATCGAATTTCCTATTCAGCTGCAACAAGTCATGTTAAGTAATATATCTGTAAACTTTAAATACTTTGCCTTGATTACAAGAAAGCTCATCTTGATAAGGAGGAAACCATGAGTGATTAGATAAACTAATCTCAAAACTTGCATGTAATAATTAAAAAAAACACTTTAAATTGCAGAACCAACTGACAGTGTTCTGATGAAGTTTCAGTAAAATAGGAAATGAGATCCCTTAATATGCAAGTAAATTCAGTTCAGCAATTTGTTGAAGTTTTTTTGTTTTGTTTAAGTAATGATTGAATGTAATGACAGCATTATTTGACTATCCTGTCATAATGAAGTCACACAGCAGCTGTAATTCAGTCTTTTCTTGTACATGTGTTAGACTCTTCTAGTGTCCCAGCAGACATGGATAATTAAACAAAATAATTCATACAACTTTCAGATCTTTCTTTAATACATTTTCCTTACATTCATGGTGATGTGCTGCATTTAGGGTATGAAATATGCTTTAATTCGCCAGGTGTATATTGATTTTACAGACTATGTTTTTACAAAGACAGAAACATCCTTTGAAGTCTTGTGGTATCTTCTACAAACGTTTTATGAGTTTGCTATGAGGTCATGTATGTTGCAATTTCATAATAACTGTTTTACTATAGATGTCTACAAGGAACTTTTGATAACCAGAAACCATAACTATTTTCGTTTTTTCTACTTGTGCATAGTGTGTTTGCTTCACAGTGCTTACCCCTACTCCAAGAGCTTGTTGGCTGCCATTTTCCTGTAAACTTTTATGCTGTGACACATTTTAGAATTTGAGTGCAGATAGCATATTCACAAAATGCTTAAGTACTGCATAACCTTTTTCTTGCTCCTTTTCACAAGTTCATGCAATGTCATGCTCTGAGTAATGATGTTACATCTGACAAGTTAAGGTTGAACCTGAAAAGATATTTCAACATACTTAAACTTAAAATGCTTTATCATAACTCTTTTGCATATCTGCAGTTATTCTGCCTTAGGCAATGTCATGTTTAAGGCTTTCTGATGTCAGTACATGTCTTACATTCTTGAGAAGTTATGCATCTCTGATACTTACTTTTGTTCTGATCTAAGTCTCACTGCCTTAATCTTTGTAGCAGTTATACCAGAAGTAAGCCATGTTCCCATTGTGTAGCACCAACACTAAAAGATCATAGGTTATATTGATTGCACCATTTAACCTTTCAGTCATTTCAGGTACATCCATGTGGAACACCTCTGGAGCCGAAGAGACTTCAACCAGTAACCTTACAAACTGCATATGCCTAGGGATGTATCAGATATACATGCTACAAAACTAACTTCATCCAACTTAATTTGCTAGAACCTTTGATTAGCATCAAGAATAGAAAAAAAATAGCATTAAACATTGCCACAGCAACATCCTCAGTTGTCTGAAGCAATTGTATTAATTTTTATCTATTTGTTTAAGTCTTAAGTGTCTGTACACATTCTTGGTTTGTTAGTTTGTTGTCTGCCACAATGCTCTTTACCCATTTGATCACTTCTGTTTGTTTAACTATGACTTCCTTAAGTGATGTGTGATTCAGTTGTTTTTCACTTCTAGACTGGTAAACAACTGGAACTCTTCACAGAACATGAATCACTAGCATTGTCTCAGGAGAATATTAATGTAATATTCTCCATGTAAACTACTCAAGCTTTGAAATAAATCAGATTACTTCTGTGAAATGTCATCAGCACTTCACAGTGTACATTCAGCACTTTGAGGATTATGCTTCTGAATGTTTAGTGATATAAGTTATTTTAGACATCTTCTAATTATATCAGCACTACTACTTTTAACTTAGTGGTAGTGACGTGTCACTGTGTGTTTATATCTGACATAATGTTCTTTATGTCTCATGCAACAGTGAAAGAATTCTGTTCATTAAGGATATTCTGCAGTGTTGCATAAACATCTAAGGTGTCTTTAGTACTGAACTTTACAACAGCAGTAAATGAGTTCTTACTTTGCAACTTCATTATTATTTTTTTTTTACAAGAAACATTTTTATTAAATTATGTGTGACATTGACATTCTAAAGATCCCAGTTTCAGTTGTTTTATCTCTGATACTGTCTTTGTTGCTTCTAGTAAAGTTGGTTTAGACTTTGATTTCCATTTTCAAGTAATTGCTTTTTTAGCAGCCATCATAATTAGACTCATGAAGGCATTACTTTGTCTAGGCAATTCCAACTCTGTATCATATCTCAAAAAATAATTTCCCTAGTCACTCCAATTTGCTCACCCAAATCTCCAATAGAGCAGTCTGCAGGGAATCTTTAAAGTCAGCCAACTGATTGCATTCCCAGAAAATATGTTTGCAGTTACCTCTTTCTTCCTCATCACATCTCCAACATTTGCCGTCTACCTGAGGAAAAATTCTTTGGAGCCTGCTTGGGGTATAAAAATATCTATGTAAACACTTCCAGACAAAGATCCTAAAGCTTCTAGATTTCATTTTATATTTGGGAGACATACATACATATATCCCCCTGTTGTTTCTTTGTGAATTGCTTATCCAATCTCACTTCCCAGTTCTTCCTAACCTCCTCTTATTGATTCTTATAGTTATCATACAACATTTTATATGCTCTAATAATTATTTCTTTCTTAACAGCAACTTCTGTTCTAGATTCTACTAAGAACTCTACCAGTTCTGGTCTTTCATTTAGGACCCCCTTATTTCTTTCTCTTTGCCTGTACTCTGATATCAGTCCTTGATATGGAAGGTAATCTCTAACCTGCAGACCAAATAATCTCTTGGCATCTTCCTATTCTGTTACATTTTCCTCTCTAGTTATGTGCAGCCAATTAAATAAAAATGCAAGCACAGCCTTCTGTCTCAATGATAATGAATTGCACCAGCACGACACCAAAATTAAAAGACCAAAAATTTAATCCAATGGTACACACAAATGCAGTTAAGCGCTTTCATCCACTAGGGACTTCCTCAGAACACAGATTAAAAACTGCTGCTCCATTAAATACATTTGAAAAAACGTCACATGTCAATCCATCATGCTTACATTAAAGTGCTAGTGCCTAAAATACTGAAAACAATAAAATCCTTCCATTAGTATTAAAACTGTGTACAATACAATACATTGACACTTAAAATTAATATACAAAGATGTCAAACAGATAAACAAATGAACACTTATTTACGATTATCTAAAATCGGTTTTATGGAGACATGTTCGTTAATACCAGGATACGTGGAGGCATTTAGTTTGACTTGCCACCTTACCTCTTTATCACTCACCATTTTTTTAATGTCTCCACCCCTTACATTAGGTCTAACCAACTCTAAAATTCCAAAAGTGAAGTTGGAACACTCCTTACTAAGTTTTAAGTGTTTCCATAAAGCATTGTTCTCGTCCTGTTTCCTGATGCTGTATTGATGATCGTAAATCCTGTTACGTAAGCATCTGGAAGTTTTCCCTACATAGAAACAGGAACAATGAGTACAAACAGCTAAATATATCAAGTTTGTAGACCTACAATTCCCCTTTTGGAAATGAATTTTTGTTTTGTTAAAATTCTGTAAGGTTAGCTCCTGCACTGCCGTTATGTGTTGGCACTGTGAGCAAGTGCCACATTTAGTTGTGCCCCTCCTGTTGTCCACCTTAGTCTGTTTCTTCTCCAATAAAAACCTCAAATTCAACCCATTCCTATGTACAAAATGGGGCTCACTCCCCACTATGTCCCAAATTCTTTTATCTGCTTTAAGTACCTTCCAATTTTTCTGAATAATATTTTTTATATGTTTACTATGGGGTCCATATTGTATACTATAAGCTTTCCCATATCTATTCACTGTGTCATTGCCATTACCATGAGTGTGCGTGTGTGGTACATCAATAGTATCATCAATAGTACGACCACATCCCAAAAGGGGTTTAAACCTAATGCCCCATTGTTGCCAAACATAAGTCCTAAGATCATTAATCATACCAACTGGGTATCCCCTTTCTTGGAAAAATGAACCTATTTTCCTTAGTTCCATTTCCAAATCCCTTATGTCAGAGGTCATCCTTGCTGCTCGAATAAACTGCCCTTTTACTATGTTTCTTTTCTGGGCCCAAGGATGACTGCTATTGTAATGAAGATAGGAATTGCTGAAAGTGGGTTTTCTGAAAATGTTCGACTTAAATTTACCATCATCAAGTGTAATCAATACATCAAGATAGGAAATGCTTTTTTTATCCATATTGATAGTAAATTTTAAGTACTCACTGCAAGAGTTAATATGACTAAAAAAGTCATCTAACTCAACCTTACTCCCCTTCCACACAAGAAAGATGTCGTCTAAAAAACGGTAATAGCAACCTATATGGTCCATCCACTTAGAACCAAGGATGTGTTCCTTTTCCCAGTTGAATAAGACAAGGTTGGCATATATTGGGGCACAAGCTGCCCCCATCGCTACCCCTTTGGATTGTCTGTAGTACTTCCCCTCATAATAAATATAATTATGGGTTAATACTGCTTCCATGAAATCCATAATTAGTAGTGTCCTGTCCCATGTCACTTGACCAAGCTCCTGTATACTCTCCTGGAACCTTTTCATCCCTTCATCATGGGGTATACTTGAAAATAGGTCGACCACATCAATAGTGACCAACCATTCAGCTCCCTGAGATATGTGTGGTACCAACCTACTTAAAAAATCCCAGGAATCTAAGACTAAGTGGTTAATATTTCGTAGGCTTGTTTTTAACCACTTGTCGATAACTTTTCCAAAAGGGAATGTTTTGGAAAAGCTCCCTGATATTATTGGTCTGAATGGCGGGTCAACCAGGTCCTTGTGGACCTTAGGTATACCCACTATGGTACCTATAATAGGATGTTCCACTTGTAAGTATCGACACAAGTCAGAATCGATACTCCCTTCCAATGTAAGGTCGCTCAACAGGGAGTCCACTTTTCTGTATCCTCTATTCACTTCGTTTAATGAGGATACCTCATAGTTCCCTGAATCCAATAGTATACTTTTCATCTTATTGGTATAATCTTGAGAGCGGTATAGAACCACCCCACCCCCCTTGTCCGGTTTCATGATCCGGATGTTGGTATTCCCTTGCAACCTTTTTAACACTGTAAATTCCTCCTTTGTAACATTATATTCTAGATTGTTATTGAAAGGCCCATTACATTTGGTATACCTATATATATCGCCAACCACAAGTTTTTCAAAGGTGTCCAAGAGAATATTAAGGGGGGGAGTGTAAGAACTTTTTATTGGAAATTCTTTATCATTAACAAAATTCGACCCCTCAAACTTTACACTTAGGTTGAGTTTCCTGATGTATTTTTTCACATCCAGAATGTTTTCAACTGTATTCAACCTACCGTGTGGGATGTATTTCATCCCCTTTGACAACAAGGTAAAATGTTCCTTTGTGATTACCTCGTCGGTATAATTGTAAATGTTGAAGTTGTCAAAAGAACTAGTCACATCGTTTATCCTAATAATCTCCCTTTTCATACCATTCTCAAACTTAGGAGGGGCAAATGAATTGTGACTCCCTACCTTGTCGCCCTCCCTCCTAAAAACTCTCCCTTTGCAGCCTGGTAACATCTCACATTGTCGTCCCAATCCTGATCTCCCCATAAAAAATCGTTATCAATGGGTTTTTTCCTGTAATTATTGTGTGGATACACCGAGTTTGTATCATCCCTTCCCCCATAGGTGTGTCTATGTTGATCCGAGGCCTGCATCCTTTTGCTTTGGAATTTATTGTTATTATTGTATGTATTACTGTCCCTTTTGTCCCATCTGTAGGCCTCACCCTTCTTGTACTGCTCTAAATCTCTTTTAATTTTTTTACATTTTCGTTCATATTGTTTCGTCATCACCCCTGACACCCAATTGTATTGGGACTCGTATAACGTCTCAAATTCATTAAACAATAAATCAGTGGTAATACAATTATTTAATTCCTCTAACTCTCCTAAGAGTTTACAAATCCTGCTGTCATTGGATTCTATAATAAAACGCATGAATGAAAAACCAAAGCCATGGAACAGTTTATTGCATTCCCTTATGTTGTTTTCATCTAATACAACTCCCATGGGTACTTTGAAGAAACATAAACCCATGGGGACGACACCTTTATCTAAACAATTTTTTAAATAATTGTTGTCCAACTGAAGGCTTTTCAGAGATTTTAATTTGTTACCAAATAAAATAATAGAGTCTCTAAGATTTGGTCCACTATTGGCTGCAGAATCTACATTGCGACCGGGGCGTTTAGAATCATTGTTGAAATCAAATTGCCCCTCCAAAAACTTATGAAAATTAAAGCACCCTTTATCAGTTGTATCCCTATGAGGGGCATACTGTTTAAAAGTACCTGCTGGTCTGTCGTTTGCGGTAAATGCGTACGTTTTCTTAGGGACTGTATGCTTTGGTCGGGCCCCCGAAATGTTAAAATCGACCTCCGATCCACATTTGCTGCTTGCGAGTGCTGCCCTGACGTGAGAAACACCCAACAACCGGGATCCATTAGAGGCTGGTCTGTCATCTGCTTCTCCGTTTACCCGACCATCCAACACGTCCTCCAGGTCACCATTACGCCTTCCGATACGTACCGAACCCAAACCGTCAGCTGAATCCGCCCTTGTATTGGGTTGAGTCATTAATTCAATGAGACAGGTGAGTTCCCCTCTCATAATAGCCATTTCAGACTGTATTCCCCTAATTTCTTCACGCCTAGGGGAAAAAATGGAAGGAAGTTCATCCAAGGAATCCATGCCCAATTCCGACCACAGAATACAAACGGTAATTCAGTTGAGAACAGTCCACCAAATAAATAAAAATGCAAGCACAGCCTTCTGTCTCAATGATAATGAATTGCAGATAAAAGAATTTGGGACATAGTGGGGAGTGAGCCCCATTTTGTACATAGGAATGGGTTGAATTTGAGGTTTTTATTGGAGAAGAAACAGACTAAGGTGGACAACAGGAGGGGCACAACTAAATGTGGCACTTGCTCACAGTGCCAACACATAACGGCAGTGCAGGAGCTAACCTTACAGAATTTTAACAAAACAAAAATTCATTTCCAAAAGGGGAATTGTAGGTCTACAAACTTGATATATTTAGCTGTTTGTACTCATTGTTCCTGTTTCTATGTAGGGAAAACTTCCAGATGCTTACGTAACAGGATTTACGATCATCAATACAGCATCAGGAAACAGGACGAGAACAATGCTTTATGGAAACACTTAAAACTTAGTAAGGAGTGTTCCAACTTCACTTTTGGAATTTTAGAGTTGGTTAGACCTAATGTAAGGGGTGGAGACATTAAAAAAATGGTGAGTGATAAAGAGGTAAGGTGGCAAGTCAAACTAAATGCCTCCACGTATCCTGGTATTAACGAACATGTCTCCATAAAACCGATTTTAGATAATCGTAAATAAGTGTTCATTTGTTTATCTGTTTGACATCTTTGTATATTAATTTTAAGTGTCAATGTATTGTATTGTACACAGTTTTAATACTAATGGAAGGATTTTATTGTTTTCAGTATTTTAGGCACTAGCACTTTAATGTAAGCATGATGGATTGACATGTGATGTTTTTTCAAATGTATTTAATGGAGCAGCAGTTTTTAATCTGTGTTCTGAGGAAGTCCCTAGTGGATGAAAGCGCTTAACTGCATTTGTGTGTACCATTGGATTAAATTTTTGGTCTTTCAATTTTGGTGTCGTGCTGGTGCAATTCATTATCATTGAGACAGAAGGCTGTGCTTGCATTTTTATTTATTTGGTGGACTGTTCTCAACTGAATTACCGTTTGTATTCTGTGGTCGGAATTGGGCATGGATTCCTTGGATGAACTTCCTTCCATTTTTTCCCCTAGGCGTGAAGAAATTAGGGGAATACAGTCTGAAATGGCTATTATGAGAGGGGAACTCACCCGTCTCATTGAATTAATGACTCAACCCAATACAAGGGCGGATTCAGCTGACGGTTTGTGTTCGGTACGTATCGGAAGGTGTAATGGTGACCTGGAGGACGTGTTGGATGGTCGGGTAAACGGAGAAGCAGATGACAGACCAGCCTCTAATGGATCCCGGTTGTTGGGTGTTTCTCACGTTAGGACAGCACTCGCAAGCAGCAAATGTGGATCGGAGGTCGATTTTAACATTTCGGGGGCCCGACCAAAGCATACAGTCCCTAAGAAAATGTACGCATTTACCGCAAATGACAGACCAGCAGGTACTTTTAAACAGTATGCCCCTCATAGGGATACAACTGATAAAGGGTGCTTTAATTTTCATAAGTTTTTGGAGGGGCAATTTGATTTCAACAGTGATTCTAAACGCCCCGGTCGCAATGTAGATTCTGCAGCCAATAGTGGACCAAATCTTAGAGACTCTATTATTTTATTTGGTAACAAATTAAAATCTCTGAAAAGCCTTCAGTTGGACAACAATTATTTAAAAAATTGTTTAGATAAAGGTGTCGTCCCCATGGGTTTACGTTTCTTCAAAGTACCCATGGGAGTTGTATTAGATGAAAACAACAAAAGGGAATGCAATAAACTGTTCGATGGCTTTGGTTTTTCATTCATGCGTTTTATTATAGAATCCAATGACAGCAGGATTTGTAAACTCTTAGGAGAGTTAGAGGAATTAAATAATTGTATTACCACTGATTTATTGTTTAATGAATTTGAGACGTTATACGAGTCCCAATACAATTGGGTGTCAGGGGTGATGACGAAACAATATGAATGAAAATGTAAAAAATTTAAAAGAGATTTAGAGCAGTACAAGAAGGGTGAGGCCTACAGATGGGACAAAAGGGACAGTAATACATACAATAATAACAATAAATTCCAAAGCAAAAGGATGCAGGCCTCGGATCAACATAGACACACCTATGGGGGAAGGGATGATACAAACTCGGTGTATCCACACAATAATTACAGGAAAAAACCCATTGATAACGATTTTTTATGGGGAGATCAGGATTGGGACGACAATGTGAGATGTTACCAGGCTGCAAAGGGAGAGTTTTTAGGAGGGAGGGCGACAAGGTAGGGAGTCACAATTCATTTGCCCCTCCTAAGTTTGAGAATGGTATGAAAAGGGAGATTATTAGGATAAACGATGTGACTAGTTCTTTTGACAACTTCAACATTTACAATTATACCGACGAGGTAATCACAAAGGAACATTTTACCTTGTTGTCAAAGGGGATGAAATACATCCCACACGGTAGGTTGAATACAGTTGAAAACATTCTGGATGTGAAAAAATATATCAGGAAACTCAACCTAAGTGTAAAGTTTGAGGGGTCGAATTTTGTTAATGATAAAGAATTTCCAATAAAAAGTTCTTACACTCCCCCCCTTAATATTCTCTTGGACACCTTTGAAAAACTTGTGGTTGGTGATATATATAGGTATACCAAACGTAATGGGCCTTTCTATAACAATCTAGAATATAATGTTACAAAGGAGGAATTTACAGTGTTAAAAAGGTTGCAAGGGAATACCAACATCCGGATCATGAAACCGGACAAGGGGGGTGGGGTGGTTCTATACCGCTCTCAAGATTATACCAATAAGATGAACAGTATACTATTGGATTCAGGGAACTATGAGGTATCCTCATTAAACGAAGTGAATAGAGGATACAGAAAAGTGGACTCCCTGTTGAGCGACCTTACATTGGAAGGGAGTATCGATTCTGACTTGTGTCGATACTTACAAGTGGAACATCTTATTATAGGTAACATAGTGGGTATACCTAAGGTCCACAAGGACCTGGTTGACCCGCCATTCAGACCAATAATATCAGGGAGCTTTTCCAAAACATTTCCTTTTGGAAAAGTTATCGACAAGTGGTTAAAAACAAGCCTACGAAATATTAACCACTTAGTCTTAGATTCCTGGGATTTTTTAAGTAGGTTGGTACCACACATATCTCAGGGAGCTGAATGGTTGGTCACTATTGATGTGGTCGACCTATTTTCAAGTATACCCCATGATGAAGGGATGAAAAGGTTCCAGGAGAGTATACAGGAGCTTGGTCAAGTGACATGGGACAGGACACTACTAATTATGGATTTCATGGAAGCAGTATTAACCCATAATTATATTTATTATGAGGGGAAGTACTACAGACAATCCAAAGGGGTAGTGATGGGGGCAGCTTGTGCCCCAATATATGCCAACCTTGTCTTATTCAACTGGGAAAAGGAACACATCCTTGGTTCTAAGTGGATGGACCATATAGGTTGCTATTACCGTTTTTTAGACGACATCTTTCTTGTGTGGAAGGGGAGTAAGGTTGAGTTAGATGGCTTTTTAGTCATATTAACTCTTGCAGTGAGTACTTAAAATTTACTATCAATATGGATAAAAAAAGCATTTCCTATCTTGATGTATTGATTACACTTGATGATGGTAAATTTAAGTCGAACATTTTCAGAAAACCCACTTTCAGCAATTCCTATCTTCATTACAATAGCAGTCATCCTTGGGCCCAGAAAAGAAACATAGTAAAAGGGCAGTTTATTCGAGCAGCAAGGATGACCTCTGACATAAGGGATTTGGAAATGGAACTAAGGAAAATAGGTTCATTTTTCCAAGAAAGGGGATACCCAGTTGGTATGATTAATGATCTTAGGACTTATGTTCGGCAACAATGGGGCATTAGGTTTAAACCCCTTTTGGGATGTGGTCGTACTATTGATGATACTATTGATGTACCACACACGCACACTCATGGTAATGGCAATGACACAGTGAATAGATATGGGAAAGCTTGTATTATACAATATGGACCCCATAGTAAACATATAAAAAATATTATTCAGAAAAATTGGAAGGTACTTAAAGCAGATAAAAGAATTTGGGACATAGTGGGGAGTGAGCCCCATTTTGTACATAGGAATGGGTTGAATTTGAGGTTTTTATTGGAGAAGAAACAGACTAAGGTGGACAACAGGAGGGGCACAACTAAATGTGGCACTTGCTCACAGTGCCAACACATAACGGCAGTGCAGGAGCTAACCTTACAGAATTTTAACAAAACAAAAATTCATTTCCAAAAGGGGAATTGTAGGTCTACAAACTTGATATATTTAGCTGTTTGTACTCATTGTTCCTGTTTCTATGTAGGAAAACTTCCAGATGCTTACGTAACAGGATTTACGATCATCAATACAGCATCAGGAAACAGGACGAGAACAATGCTTTATGGAAACACTTAAAACTTAGTAAGGAGTGTTCCAACTTCACTTTTGGAATTTTAGAGTTGGTTAGACCTAATGTAAGGGGTGGAGACATTAAAAAAATGGTGAGTGATAAAGAGGTAAGGTGGCAAGTCAAACTAAATGCCTCCACGTATCCTGGTATTAACGAACATGTCTCCATAAAACCGATTTTAGATAATCGTAAATAAGTGTTCATTTGTTTATCTGTTTGACATCTTTGTATATTAATTTTAAGTGTCAATGTATTGCATTGTACACAGTTTTAATACTAATGGAAGGATTTTATTGTTTTCAGTATTTTAGGCACTAGCACTTTAATGTAAGCATGATGGATTGACATGTGACGTTTTTTCAAATGTATTTAATGGAGCAGCAGTTTTTAATCTGTGTTCTGAGGAAGTCCCTAGTGGATGAAAGCGCTTAACTGCATTTGTGTGTACCATTGGATTAAATTTTTGGTCTTTCAATTTTGGTGTCGTGCTGGTGCAATTCATTATCATTGAGACAGAAGGCTGTGCTTGCATTTTTATTTATTTGGTGGACTGTTCTCAACTGAATTACCGTTTGTATTATGTGCAGCCAATACCTTGGTTCCTTTGCCAGTTTTCTTCAATATACTTCTGCCCTCTGTTGCCTATTGTCTGTATCCCTAATTGCAATCACCCCTATCGGCAGAATATCCTTTCTCCATTCCCATATTGGCTTATTTCTTAGAATACCTTCTGCTACTTTATGAATATAATATTTTGTATGATTATTGTTGTTCCCCTTAAAATCCCAGTCTCTCCCTGTTACTTGAACTTCCCCGTTTTTTCATCATCTGACCTTAACTATTTTGCTCTGAAATAATCCTTCAAATTGGGTAATCCCAATCCACCCTGTTCTATTGGAAGAATAAGTTTATCCCACTGGACTCTTGCTGTCTTCCCCTCCCAGATAAAATCCTTCAGTTCTTTATTAATTACTATTCTGGTTGAAAAAATATGCCTGACCTGTATATAAGACTAAAGGGACTAAACATTTTAAATGCTTGTATCTTACTATCAATATCCATATAACAAAGCTTTCATTGTCTCAGTTTTTGTATTATCTTTTGTTTGGTCTCCTCCCACATATCCTAAGCTGCCACGTTGGTATTATTTTTAATCCATACTCCTAAATACTTCATTTTATCATGTTCTGTTGATTATGGGTATTGCTGAACCAATTCTTATGTGGGAACATAATTTACCACTATTGCTTTTGTTTTGGCTTCATTAATTTTGTATCCCAAAAAGGTTTGAAATAGTCTCAGTATGTTCCTTAGCACTGTAGTATCCTTTTCTCGTTTTGTCAGGCATAAAATAATGTCATCTGCAAATAGAGCCAGCTTCACTTGACTACCATATCAATTATATCCTTGAATTTCTGAGTCCCTTATTTTCTTTGCCAGTGGTTCTAAATATAATGCTAACAACAAAGGGGAGAGAAGACACCGCTGCCTAGTTCTGCTCCTCAAGCAGAGATTATCAGAGAGGACCCCACCCACTTTAATTTTCATCTCCGACCCTTCATATATCCTCCTAATCAACCTTATAATTTTTAGGGAATGCAAATGCTTCCATTGCTCTGCTCGTAAAGTCCCAGCTCACTCTGTAAAATGCATTCACTGCATCAAGACCTACCAATGACAGTGGTATTTTCTTACATTCTGCTTCCCTGTGGATCATCACTGTTCTGTTAATGTTGTCAAGTATTTGCCTCCCCTCCATAAAACCACACTGATCCATATCTGTCAATTTTGTCATCAATTATCATTCTTTTTGCCATTATAGACATAAACACTTTATAATCATGATTTAGTATTGAAATGGGCCTGTATGAAGCTGGATCTGATGGATCTTTACCCTCTTTAGGTATTACAGCTACTACCACTTTTTTCCAGGATATTGGTACTTGTCCTCCTCTTAAAAATCCAGATCTTATCAGTTTTTACCTCCTAGCTTCCAAACTTCCACAGGAATGTCATCTATTCCTGGGGACTTTCCTGTAGATTGGTTATACATCACTATTTTTATCTCATCTTCTACTATCCTAACAGTTAGTAATTGGGCCTCCTCTAGCCCTAGCCTGGGCATATTTAATTCTTCCATAAACATTTCCATTTGTACTTTTTCTTGATTTCCATATTTCTCTGCTTTATACAAACTTTCATAAAATTTTTGAAGTATTTCTAATACTTCTAAAGGATCCCTTGTTATCTTTCTTTTTATAGGCTTCCTAAGCTTGGTGACAGCCCTTTCTATTTTCTGTTGCCTAAGTCATTGTGCTGAAAGTTTTTGCGCTGTAGTGTTATCAAAAATCCGTTGCTTATTAGCAATCTTTTTAAACTCATGCATATTATCGAGGTAATGCCTTATTTTCTGTTTAGCATTCTGCAGTTGCTGCTCTTCTTGTTCTGTGAGATTCCCCCTATTTTGCAGTACTTTAACACTTGTCAGTCCTAAGTAATTCTTGTTACTTCTTAACCATATCTCCCTTTCTTTTATTTCCACCCTATCTTTACATTCCAGTTTAATTTTTTTCCCACTCCCTAGATATATTTTCAGAAAAAATTATATCTTCTGTAATAGCTCCTGCCCATTCCTTAAATTCCTCTCTTTTCAACGTATAGGTGGGAAAGTGACAGTGTCTCATTTTTATTTCATTGCCCTGTGTTTTTATTTTAGTATTATTGGCCCATAATCTGAATTACTTTTTGGGTATGTATGAAGACCTTCAATTAAATGCACATGTTCCTGTGAAGTGTATATTCTGTCTGGCATAGCCCAGTTTTTGTATTTTGGAGAATATGTAAATTCACTCTGAACTCCTAGTACTGAATTCACATCTTCCATGCCAAATGTTTTCATAGATTTCTTTAAAAATCTACCCTCCTTTGTTACATTTTCCCTTCTGGGCCCTCCTAGACACATCTTCACTGCTGCAAATCAAATTCCAATCCCCACCTATAAATAATATCCATTGCTGAAAGCTGAAAGCTGATCATTTCTCCCAGAATTTTCTTAAGCTCCATTATAGCAGTTTTCGGTGGAATATAAATATATGCCAGTGTAATCCTTCTCCCTTACGAGTAGCTCCCCCCCTTAATATTATAAATCTTCCATTATTGTCTTTTATATTTTCTTCTATTACTATTGGAGTTCCTCTTGCAATTAATAATAAGTATTCTTCTCTTCCTTTGCCCCAGAAATTCTGCTGAATAACCACCCGGAAAACCTTTCTTTATCAAATTCACATGTTCAGTACTTTCCAAGTGTTTCTCCTGGAGCATAGCTACTTGCACTATACATTTTTTTAATATAATTCACTACTCTTTCTTTTTTGTATCTATCTGTGAGATAATTAATGTTTAAACACATTATAGAAAGAATCATGTTCTTGAGGGATTATTCTTCCCACCATTTATGTATAACAGATTTATTGTTAAATATATGGTTCCAGATTTTGTTTCAATGCATGCGCCATTTGGCAGGTTACTCTTTTATACAATTGTTTTTTGTCATCTCCATTTGAGCCTATGTCACATCTTGCAGAATGTGTTTTACTGGAAACCCTCAAACAAAAATACACACAAACCCAATACCCCCTAAAACCTAATAACTTAATAATGACACACAAAACTATGTACATAATAAGAACAAACATTCTAAAATGATAGCCACACCCACAGGCTAGACACACCCAAAAAGAAAAGTCGTTCAGGATAAGATTCATGATACAGACTGTGCTTTCAGTAAATGCTGTCTGATTTTTGTCTTATCTTTATGGCTGTCCCAGCTCAGAAAACACTTCTATGCTTTCAATGAACATTTTCTCCAAGCCATTTCTCTTTGTCAGATTGTCTCCTGGTGACATGCAAGCCAGACACAAACTGCTAAGCATACCTTGTTTACCAGAAAAAAAGCCTTATAATATTCAATATTCTTTCCCACTTATAGATTTTGTAATAAACGTTTTGCTGGATAAATCCCAGGGTTAACCCAATCAGTTCCCTATGCAAGCATGAGAAAAAGCACACTTTTTTCTTTTGCCATGCTCTGTCAACCAGACCCTTCCATTCTCCCATTTTTTCCACAAATTGCAGTGCCTACATTTCTTAAAACTGAACAGGTAAAAAGAGAGAAGAAGGGAGAAAAAAAAAAAAACAAAAGCACCTGTTTATATTAATATCCCCATTACATTAAAAAAAAGAACTGAAAAGGCTTTACTTCATAGCTTGCTAAGAAAACCATGCAACATTTAAACATTACCATTAAGAGAAAAAAATAAATTTGTTTTACTTACATTTCACTTTCTCCTTTCTTCTTCCCTCTCCACAGTAGTTCTTCAAAGCTTAATGACATATTGTAGGGCGTATGCTTTAGAGGTCCTTTCAAATTTAGCAAAGTCCACAAAAATCCAGTATTTCCAAATCCTCTTCTTCTACTGTGCTTTACAAATATAATTATTGCTTTGTAATCTCACATTTGCCTGTTTGCAAGGTACTGATTTTATTCTACAAACATTAATATCATGAAGCAGGGTATATGCTTTACATTTCTCCACAAGTTTAATAAAGTCAAAGGAAGTCCAATATTTTCAGATTTTCCTTTTCTGCCATGTTTCACAAATATAATTATTGCTTTATCATCCCAGAGTTGTTCATTTCCAAGTTACTAGCTTTAATCCTGTTCATCACCATCTCCCAAATCCTGTCTCTGTTTCATTTCCAACATATTCCAGATTCTTCTAGTTGATTTTTATTCTTTTCCTTCTCTCAGGCAGTTGAAACAATGGAAAATATTTCATGGGCTAAGTCTCTCTGTAGTCCTTAGCACCAGGAGAATACAAAGCAGAACCTCCTTCTGATTCACAGTCCATCCTTTGTTGGACAAACTTTTGTATTTCCTCCTTAGCATGTACTTCATCAAAAAATGATTTTGCCCTTCCAAGGACAAACACTTTGAAGATGGCTGGGTACAGCAGTTTGAATCTCATGCCTGCCTTGCAACATTCCCTAAATAATGGAATATATTCACTCCTGTTTTACCTAGTGCACAGTGAGTAATCATTCTCCACAAACACTATACTTTCTCCCACTTTTAGCACTTTATCTTTCTGACACAATTTTGTCAAAATTAGCTCTTTCTGATGATAAGACTGCATTTTTACTATTAAAGATCTAGGTTGTTTTTTAATAACCAGATTTGGAGCATAGACATGATGTGCCCTTTCAATTAGCAGTTCCTGTTGTGGAATACCAGCCCAGTTGCTTATTTTTGCTTTCATAAAATTAATACAGTCTGTTCCTTCTACCTTCTCTGGTACAACATAAAATCTCAGGTTTTCCCTACACATTCTGTCCTCTAATGCTATTATTTTTTGAAACCTTTGTTCTTGTGCAGTCTCATATTCAGCCAGCCTTTCCTTCATTTCAAACTCTTGAGTTTTACAGTTCTGTCATCTTATTTGAATATCTGTTCAAAGCTTCTTCCATTTTTTCAAGCTTTTTATTGTTTGGTTTATATACTCCTTCAGTATTTCATTTATTTTAACCAGGTCTGTGCTGCCTTATGGTCTCCTCTAGGTTACTGAAAGTCATTTCTGGAACTTGTAGTTCTTCTTGTTGAACCACAGCAGTACTCCTGTCATTATGTGCTTATTGTTTACCTTCTGTAGTTAATTTTCCTCCAGATCCTTCATATTACTTTCTTCTTGGAATCCAGGCAGTGCAGTTACTAGCTAGTTACTGAAAATTACCCAGAAATCTAGGTCCACTGGCCTTCTTTGCTAAGTTTTCAGACTGGGAGAGCCAGAGTTAAGCTGTTACTCAATGTTCAGCCATCTTGGAATCAAATTAATTATTATATTTATAATTTTGACTTTGTCATTTTTATTTTCACATTTACTATTCTAATCTTCTTTTCTTTTGCTGCAGTGTATAGTAGTCAGTAAATATTTTTGCAACTGTGTCACATGAGCCATTTCTAATCTTAGCAAGTGCCCTGAAAGTATTATAACCCAAAGTGTTTGGTTGCATTAACTGATTTTTCAATGTACATGTTTGGTTATTTTATCTGATTTTCCAAATATATTACTTAGAACATTAATCTGCATTTCTTGTGGTTGTACTCACTGTCTTGCAAGATCTTCACAAGCTTCAGTTTATGGTATCAGAAGTGTGACTGGAGACCTATACTCTTTAGTAGATAGATTCAGTGCCTTAATTGTAGGTTCAAGAAATATATTGCATTCATTCCCCCATATCACGCTTAAACAAAGCACTCTTGCTTTTTAGTCATCAGATTTCCCTCTTGCTATTTATTATTGCTGTTCTTTCACCTCTTTTACATGCAAATGTTGATGTAGCTATTTATTTAGACTTTTACAGACTTTTGCAGAATGTTTGTGATTCCCACAAAGTTCACAAATGGCATTAATTGCTTTGTAGTTTGCTTTCTTTATATTTATCCACATTGCTTGCTTGTATGTGGCTTCTGCATGTTCATTTATTTCCTGGTGCTATTATGTCTTTGTCTTGCTTTGCTTTCCATTTTATTTACAGCATTTATTTTGCACATATGCAACTCCCAATTGATGCTTTTAGGCTGTATACCTGAATTCTGGCTTGCTCTACACATATCATTTGCTTTGTCCAGTGATAAAGTCAGTGCTCCATAATAACCTCCTTTTTCCTGATCACTTTTGATTCCACACAAAATTTTGTCTCTTATCTTTAAATCATGCACATTGCCAGACATACATTATTGTGTTGTATGCTTCAGTTACTTATATAAGCTGCATTTCATTCCTGAACCCATTGATTTTTATTCAAAAATAAATGCCTTGCATACATATGGCAGATTCTTCTTTGGCTCACATTATTTTTCAACACAGAAATCTTTCCTCTGGCTTCTTTCTTAATGTTATAAGTATTAATAGCCTTTACTGCATCCTGGTTTGTGGCATAAAGTAACATTGCACTCAATATATTTCCAGTTATCTGGCAAATTCCCTTGCAGTGAGTTATAGTCAAACATTTTGAATCTAATACTTCCAATTTTTAAAGACGTTTCCATAAATTTTAAATCCACTATTGATTATACTAAAAATATCTCAAGCCAAAAGCTGAAGAAATAAAGTTGGAGAGCTGGTGGTTTAGTGAAGCACAGAAAGCATATTGAAGGGTTTCATTTATTTGGTCTGATTTTAGATGTTAAGCATTAAATTGATGTTTATTTAATTGAATAATGTATTTTTGTTGACCATGTGCATTTAGTTTTGTGATAGTAGTATAAGTGAATCTTGTATAGAGTGATGAGGGTGGTCTATGTGAGCTTGCACACAATGGGTTATGAGAGTTTGCCATTTTCTGCACTGTTGTGTTCATGGGTTCATAGGTGTTTACTAGGCTAACAACCACAAGGGCCATTGTAAGCCTAGCCATGCATCCCAGATCTCTGACAATTTCTGGTGGCCTTGATAAGTGTAAGCAGGGACTTGAGATATGAAACATTTACAAGCAGGGACCTGGGAGATGAAAAATGTACAGGCTTCCTGTGCCCATTAGAGACAAGAGTGCCAAACTAGGGATGAATTTCGTGTTCCCCATCCAGTTGTCCAAGTTATACTTGAATTGGGTTAGGGAAGAACTCAGTTTCACATGGATGTGGAGCCTGTTTGAGAGAAGGAGTAGTCTTTGGGATATATACCCATCTCTCCAGCAGGTCCTATTTATATCACAAGCAAGGATTAAATCTTTAGTTCAAATAATTCTGGTAATTATTTTGTGGATATGCAGGATGTGATAGACCGAAGTCTAACAATGCCTTGTATGCCAGGGATAGATCTCCCCTCAGCAGCCTATAGAAGAGAGAATAAAGGGCCTTGAGGCAGTCTGCATGTAACGTGTTACTTATGCACTGTATTCTTTTATGAGGAACCTCTGTGGTCTTTCCAGTTGTTGGATATGCCTGGTTAGGTGCATACCAAATGGGGTATTGCACTCAATGATAGTTCTGATAAATGACAAATACAGTGGAACAATGTCTTCCTTGGACCTAGATGTTATATCTTTGTTCATAAGTTGCACAAGATAGAATGATTTCCTCAGTACTGTAGACACAGGATAGTCAAAGGCTAGATTACTGTCTTTGTGTGTCCTCAAGTCCTTGACAACAGAGTCAACTCTTACGCGATTGTTGTCAATGTGATACTTACCAGGGGTGGGAGACTTCCAGAAGGATACTGTTATTAATTTCTTGGCATTTAGTTTTAGTCCATGGCTCTGGGTTTGACACCAGTTATTTGTCTGTGTCAGCCCTTCCTGGAGACCTATTGTGTCAGTGTGGGATTTAATGACAGCACCTAATTTGCAATCATCTGCAGATTTAAACAGCCAGAAGCCATTGACAGTGGCCTTGATTTCAGAAGAGTAAATGAGCGGTGGTGGTGCTGCGGTAGCGTTGTCGCCTCACAGCAAGATGTTGTGCCGTTCGATTCTCAGCTAGAGCGTCTTCTGTGTGGAGACATGCGTGAATAGGTGTACCTTCATTGAAGGTTGTGCATCAGGGCTGGCAAACTCGGCACGTAAAAAATCTGCCAATCATTAGCGGACCGGAGTTCCACTGTGGCGACCCCTAACCGGGAAAAAGCCGAAAGACACAAAATGCCAAAAAGTAGTGATCCCAAAACCAATCCCTGAGGGACCCTGCTTGTGACTGGTCTCTTTGTAAAGGTGAACCCCCCCAGATCTAACTTTCTGGGTCCTGTCTGTGAGGCAGATGAATATCCACCGGGTGACATAAGGGTTTCTACCTAACCACTTGAGTTTGTCAACAATGCCCAAGTTGGGTATTGTGTCAAATGCCATTTGCCTGTTCAGTGTAGGGAGTGTGAACCATTTTGCCCTCATCCATTGCTTTGGTGACTCACTTAAAGAAGTCCACCTGGTTGAGTAGGCATGGCCTGCCCTTGACAAAAAAAAACAAATTTGTTTCTGTCCAGTGTCTGGAGGTTTCCTGTGTGTGATCTCATAGTTGGAACGTGTAATTAGCAGGGAGTGTGCCCCCTGCAAAACCATTGATTTTATTTATTTATTTATTGCAAAGCTTTTATTATTTTTATTTGTTTTAGATTATATGGTTTTAAATTTACTGAACTTAGACTAAGTAAGTTTATGTTTCAGTATCGACCCATATTGAATATATTTGACAGTGTGATTTAAGACTATTTACCTTAGAAATAAATTATTTCAATGTGAAAGTTATAAAAATTTAAAAAAAAATCTTTTAATGCTGTTATCACAAAAATGGAAAGTTCAGTTTTTTCTTACACTGGAATGTGCATGCATGTGATATTATAGTAGCTTTCTTGGTGAATCACAAAAAGGCAGAAACATCTCAAAATGCAGAACAGAGTAAAACCACAGGTTTGATGGCAAATAAGTTTAATTCCAACACCATGTAGTATGTGTTCAGATAAAAGTGTATACAGTGTCAAGATGAACAAGTAATTGGCATACGCATAGATGTTAACATCTTAAAGCTCTACTTTTGATTGATCCATAGGGCAGGGTGACATAGCAAACCATTCTCAGTTGTATTATCTTCCTTAAAGTCACAAATATGCCTTTGTATGTGACAAAATTGTTTAAAACTTTTAACACAAAATAAATTATTTACACTTCGAAAGGAAGAGGGAAAAATAACCATTTCCTTTTTTTTTTTTGCTAATTAGCTAAGTCCAATGGACACTGGTGCCATTTTTCAGAGGCTACTAGGGACTTTTTAAAGTAGTTTGTTCAGAGTTCCATAATAGATAAATGGAGGTTGATGGACTCATGCCCTTGGATGTAGGAGATAGCTTATTAGCAGCTTACTAAAAATCTTAAACCAAATATCTATTTATTCAAAGTTTTCAAATTAAAAGAAAAACTTGCATAAGTCTACTATCTTTATCTTACACTGTAATTATAAACTAATAGACTACAGCCCAAATTCTGAAATTATTAGCAGTTTATAGCCTTAATCCGGTGTAATGACTTTCATCTCTAAAAATTAAGCACAGTTCCATACACTTCACTGAAAACTGTAACTTTAATTATTCCAAAGTATTACATCTAAAACATGTAGTTTATATTGTTTGTATAGCAAAACACAGGCAGTGCAGCTAAAAATAAAAATAACAAATTGAAAAGTCTAGCCTTATAGGTTCTTAGGTAAATACTAAGTCATCAGTCTACAGACTATAGCAAGCCTATCCAATAATCAGAGGTCATAAACCCTTTACCTTCTGTCTTTGAGGTAAAGACTTCACCCATTATAGTCATTCATGGAGCAGAGCTGTCACCAGCCAGTCTGTGCCAGTTCAATAGTTTGTGGAGCAGATTTTTCAGTGTTCATTCTGTACGAATTAATTAGTTCATGGAGCAGATCTGTCACTGGGCAGTCTGTGCCACATCATTAATTCATGGAACACATTTGTCACTAGGCAGTCTTGTGCCACTTCGTTAATTCGTGCAGCAGATTTTTCATCAGGCAGTCTGTGTTACCTCATTACTTCATGAAGCAGATTTCTCACTGGATAGTCTGTGTCATGTCATTAGTGAATGGAGCATGTTTGTTACTAGGAAGTCTTGCCTCTTCATTACTTCATGCAACAGGTCTGTCAGTGTCACTTCAGTAGTTCATGGAGCAGATTTGTCAGTGGACTGTCTGTGCCACTTTATTACTTTATGGAGCAGGTTTGTCAGTGGGCAGACTGTGCCACTTCATTACCTCATGGAGCAGGTTTGTCAGTGGACAGTCTTTACCACTTTATTATTTCATGGAGCAGGTTTGTCAGTGGACAAGACTGTGCCACCTTATTATTCATGAAATGGATCTGTCACTGGGCAGTCTGTTCAAGGAGCAGAATTGCTTTTACAGATTTGCTGAACATGCAAACACATTTACTCGGGTCACAAGGAATGACAACTATTTTAGACAGCTTTTCATACCTTGCTACTTTTTTTCTGATTTGTAGGTAACAGCATGATGTCACAATATGTTTGCATTAGGCTTTTTAATAATGTTAAAGAAAAAGTATTTAACCATTCTGTTTGTTTAAAAAATTTAAAAAATGAGCTAAATTTGAAGCTGAGATAGATAACAACTGGTGATGCATAAAGCAGTCTACATTGCAAAAAGAATCATTTAAGACCATATGAGCTTACTTTGAGGTGCTGTATTATATCAATTATTGATAACATTTGAATGCTCTTACCCTTATTGGGTCTGTTCAGTAATGCAGTTTTCCCAGCAGAACCTACACTTTTGCACACACCTATTACAGTTTTGCACTTGTAGCACCATTGGTGGCCTCATGTAGATGCATTAACAGCTAACTTCAACTTGATCCATCTTCATTTCTTGCTGTTGATTAAATTCCCTGAAGTTCCAGGTGATCTCTTGAAGTTTGAAGATACATTCTTCATTTATTATAGTTTTCTCATCAGTTGTTCAGAAATTAAATACATTACTCTATGAAATACCTCCATTAGTCCTTTTTGAAACAATTTTTTTATTTGTTCATATAACCATTTTTTGTTTTATGAGGTTCTGTGTCTCCTCTCCATTTAAATAAATGTGTTTGTGGAAGATAGTTGACAGCAAAGGATGTCCACACTTGGTGTGTCAGAAATGAGCACAATAAAGTGCTGTATGAACTCTGCAAAAAAGTTCAAACATAATCAGAAAAGAGATTTAAATCTTCAGAGGTTTCATTACAAAAAAGAAAAAAAAATAGACAATGTCAAATAAAGAACCTGATGATGAGGTCCATACTGAAGTAGATATGAAGCATTACCAAAAATATGCCCCCCCCCTCCCAGAACAGGGTTGAGGAGTAACAGAGGAAGAGAGGATTGGTTCAAAGTACCTATAGGCTCCGCCAATATTGGCACAACACTTAAAAATAATGACTGTGGGCAGTGTCATTAGCTTTAAAGCTATATCTTCATTCCATGCATACATACCAAGTAGTAATGCAGACAGAAAATGTAGCAATCCTATGCTAGCTCAACAAGAAGATAGGACACAGTCACTGCAGTTGTGTAATCTCAATGTAAAGATCTGAGATTGAGCTTCAGAAAGAATATAACCCTATAAGTGATGCAACTTCCAAGACACATCATTGTGACAGCAGACACATAGAAAAGAAACACATAGAAGATGGATGTGCCATGGTTAAAGCCCATGACCCAAGTCAGGTAACACCTTTTTGCTTCCAAGAACAGTACACATCCTGTACAGCTCTGTGCAAGAATTCCACAAGAGGCATGAGAAATAAAAAGATATTTTATTCTTTTGCTGGAATCAGAGTTTTCTGTATGCTCCCTGATTCATTATGGTGCTAAAAGCCAAGCAGGACAAATTATATCTTATTCTGATGAGCCTGAACTAACAGACAATGCAGTGGATGCAGTTGTGATCTTAGAACCATTTGGGAACTGTCAGCTGTCCAAGATCTACTGACTGTTGGAAATTGCACAGTTTTACATGTAAATCTTACATCTACAGGATTAATAAAATGTCTGAATTCTCCCAGTGGATATAATGTATTCCCATTCTGAGAGGTACAGCAAGTCCTGAAAGAATAAAAAAAAGCTGCCACCAGCAAGTCCTATTTAGAAAAATGGATGACATTTTCAGATCGGGCAGCAGAGCAAAATATTGATATGTCTACCTTAATACTCCAAATTGTGCTGGAGAATCTACATTCAAATTTAAATGACAAAATTCATTACTTAAAACAAATAAAATTATCAAATACCTATGCAAACAATATTAAACTTACTTAAGAAATGTAACATAAACATGCAGACAGAAAAAGTTCAAACAGTCTATCTGATATGTGAACTAGAAACAAATCTGCTGCTGACTAAAAATACATGTTGGCCTTAACTGCCTCAGGCTTTCAAGTCCAAAAACAGAATTTTCCGAATTCATATGGGTAATATAATACAGTTTAAGCTTTTTCGCCTAGGATATGGTCTGGCAGGTAGATTGCAGTTGACTTCTCTTGGCTGATTTCTGAGTCTTCTTTGAATTGACAGTCTGTCCCCAAATAGGATTTCCAGTGGTTTTATTTTGAATTGTAATAGATATCTAGTTGTTTTCATAGTTCTACAGTTTTTTTTGTGGAGGGGTAAGGGCTGGAGGTTATGATTCTGGAAGTTGTGTCCAAATAAGTGTTATTATATGACTTAAGCCAGCAATGCCCAAGAACAGTGTCAACACATAACCTAACTCAGCAACTTCCAAAAAGTGCTACTTTTTTGAGGCAAGCATTCGATTTGTCTGTAAACTGTAATCTATCTTCCAGTGGCAAAAGCAATTGTATACAGTTTTAAAGATTTTCTTATTGTTTATTGATAAGGCAATACAGCTTGTTCACATTTTATGCATTTTCTTTTTAAAAAATATTACAGTTTATTACAGTATTCATTGCAGTGGTAACCTAAGTGTTAAAAAAACAGTGGGGATACAGTGGAGAGCAGAGGCCAATTTAAATATGATGCATTATATTACCTTTTGGAAATCATATGAAAAATGCATATGTGTTAATTTTACGTAGGTTCATAGGTAGGTACTAGGCTATTGGCCCTAGGGCCTATATAAGCCTGGCCAAAAAGGTACCCTGGCTTTCGCCACCCAAGAAAATGATTTTCCTGTGCCCTTGTCGAGCAGAGCCACAGAAGTGATTCCCCTGGGTGAATTTCCTATCTCCCATCCAATCATCAAGATTTTTCTTAAAGAGTGCTAATAAGGAGCTTTGTTTGATATAGATAGGTAGTTTGTTCCAGAGTATGGGAAGTCTCTGGGACAGGAATCTATCCCTCCAGCATGCTCTGTTTATTGTGGTGACAAGGTTTAGGTCCCTAGAGCATGTAGTTCGCAGGGATTGGGATTTCTTTAAGTGGAGCATGTCCAACAGCTCTGGGTTTGACATAGCTTTGTATGTTAGGCAAAGATTGCCTCTGAGTAGGCGATATGTGACAGAGTAAAGCTGGAGTTTTTTGAGACGCTCTGCGTAGGGCATCTGTTTGACGCCGGTAATCCTCTTTGTGAGGTATTTCTGCGGCCTTTCCAGTTGTTGTAGATGTCTTGTGAGGTACATACCAAAAGGGGTGCTGTATTCTATAATGGGGCTAATGAGTGATGAGTAGAGGGGAACAATGACCTCTTTTTTCCTGGATGAAAAACTTTTTGTGATGAGGTGTGCCACGTAGAAGGATTTCCTGACTACTGTGGTGATGTGATTATCAAAGGAGAGACTACTGTCCACCTGTGTCCCAAGGTCTCTTATCACACTTTCAGTGTTAAGTGGACTACCATCTATGTGGTAGTTCATGGGTACAGAGTTTTTACCAAAAGGGATAACAATGCACTTTTTGGCATTGCTGTTGATGCCATGGTTTTGACACCAGGCATCTGTGTCAGGGAGGCCCTTTTGTAGGATGTCCACATCATTAGGAGTTTCGATTATGGCTCCTAGTTTGCAGTCATCTGCAAATTTTGTTAGCCAAAGACCTTCTGTGTTAGCCTGTACTTCAGAGAAGTATATACCAAACAGGAGAGGACCCAGGACTGAACCCTGTGGTATTCCTCTTGTCACTGGTCTGAAGTCAGATTTGGAGTCTGCTACTTTTACAGTGTGGGTTCTATCAGTGAGCCAGTTGGCAACCCATCTTGTGACATAGGGATTTATACCTAGTTTAGTGAGTTTATCTATAGTTCCAGAGTGGGGGATGGTGTCAAAAGCCTTGGCGAGATCTAGATAGGCTGTGTGAACCACCTTACCCTCATCTACCTCTTTGATGACCACTTCAAAGAAGTCTATCAGGTTTAGGAGACACGATCTGCCTTTTACAAATCCAAACTTGGTGGGGTCCAGAGTTTGGAGATTACCAATGTCATTATTTATAAGTTCCATGATGATACGTTCCATAGCCTTGCAGACCAGGCTCGTCAGGCTAATGGGGCATAATAATTTACTACACCATAATTGTCTCTCCTTTTAATCTGCTCATGTATGAGGATTGTTGCATTTTTGGGGTTCCCATTCCTACAAAGATATATTTTTAAAGACAGAAACTTGAGTTGTCATAGATGATGCATCATGTGTAAGACAGTCAAAAGAGTCTTATAGAACTTATAGGTGTGGAACTTACTCTAGGACTTTTGTTTTATGTGTCCCAGCTCTCTGTCCATCAACACACATGTTGCCTTACTGGGGATGTAGAGCCGTAGTCTGTGTCACATGGAAACCATCTGTGTGCTACCGCACAGTAAAAATGTAGTATGAGTCTGAGCAGTTGAAGTGGAGGGCTGAAGTGAATCTGTCCTGTGTGTTTTGTCTGTTACTGGAAGCAAGTAAGTATAGTTAGCATTTTGTAATAGTTGGGGAGGAAACATCAAAGCTTAAACCCCTAGCATCTGTTTTGCCAATTTTCTGAAGACAGTTGATCCTTAACTGATGTATTATTGCAGTGTTTAGAATGATTTCCATTGCTTGCTAAGGAAGTTTTCAGCATATGCATCTGCAGAGGTGGTGATATAAGGCACAGTGCAGAAATATTCCTCACATATCTCAGCACATATAGTGAAACTTTGAGGTGTAGGAGCTCAAAACACAGAAAGGGAACATATTTTCATTTTATATATGTTGGTGTATATAGTATATAGGTTGGTATGAGAACTTGTGCCTCTCACCGCCTTTCCTGTTTGTGGATTTGAAGTTGTAAGGCACAAGACCTTTAGGCCTTTACCTTATACAGGCCATGCTTCTGAGCAATAGTTCAAGATATAGTACCCCAACCTCATCAAACTATACCCATAAATCCCCAGAAACTGTTGCCACTGCCTTTAATAATTTTTTCACTGAAACTATTCAGTCCTTAGCTAACCAACTTACTCCCACCCACTCTTACTCTACCACTAATACACCCACTTCTCATTCCCCCTTTAACTTACAACCTATCTCTACCACTTTTATCCGATTCCTTATCAAAAAAATAAAACCAACCACCCTTTCAGCTGACCTCCTTCCAGCAGAATACCTACAAAAACTGCCAACGCTGTAGCATTCCCCATCTCTATCCTAATCAATAGAACATTAACTGATTGAACTATCCCCTCAATCTAGAAAATATCCCATGTTATCCCACTCCACAAAGATGGAAGTTCAACAAAACTGTCCAACTACAGACCCATTGCCATTCTCTCACCACTAGCCAAATTAATGGAGAAGTGTGTTCATAAGCAGCTTATGGACTATCTCATTCAGAACAGTCTGCTTGCCTACTCTCAGCATGGCTTTAGGCCACATCACTACACCACCTCCACCCTCCTTTCTTTTACAAATGCCATATTCCAAAATAGGAACAACAACAGACTATCTTCAGCCCTATTTCTAGACCTGTCGAAGGCTTTTGATATGGTCAACCACAAATTACTCATCCATTCCCTAAAATCCATCTCCTTAGATAACCATGCTATTCAGTGGCTCCTATCCTATATGAATGGCAGACAGCAGGCTGGATTATGGCAGGGCAAACTCTCCACCCTGCTACCTCTCTTGCTTGGTGTTCCTCAGGGCTCTATTCTAGGTCCTCTACTCTTCATACTGCCATCCCTGATGCAACCTGCATTTAATATGCAGATGATTCTACCCTGATCTGTACAGCCTTCTCCCCTTTAGACCTGCAAACCTTAACACAAAACACATTTAACACAGTTGAAAAATCTCTCTCTAATCACCGTCTGTTGTTAAATCCCAACAAAACTAAACTGCTCCTTTTTACCCCCACCAGTAGATCCACCCCATTTTCCTTCTCCATCACATCCAACAACGGGACCTCTATCTCTCCAGATGACCATGCTAAGCGTTTAGGAGTAATAGTGGACAATAATCTCAAATTTGAGCTGCATATCAATACACTATAAAAGCCATTAATAAGAAGCTTGGTTCATTATATAGAAGCAAGCCTTTTCTAACTCCATTAGCTAGGACTATAATCGCCCGCTCACATCTACTCTGTACCCTTCTGTATGCCTCCCCCATACTCTCCAATTTGAGCAAAACTGAACTTAGTAAGCTCTCTCACTGTTATAACCATATTGCCAGATTTGCCATAGGCTCAACATACAGGACACATCACTGTCAAAACCTCAGTCTTCATGGGTGGCTAGGACTGCCTAGCCTACTTCTGTTCAATCAGCTTATAGTAGCACACAAAATTCTGTAGCACCCCGAAAATACTCCGACACTCAAAAATATCATAAAGCCATACAGTAATTCAAGGCAACTACGATCATCCAATAAACTGTTGGTCCAAACCCACAAATCCATTAACTCAGCCGATGACTCCCTGTTTGCCAACGTCATTTGTAAAACTTGGAATTCACTTCCATCTAACATTACCCTCGACCTTTTTTAAGTGTCTTCAAAAAAGGCCTCAAACAGTATTTTAAAGAGCACTGGCTTTGTCCCTGTACTAACCCTGATTAATCGCTATTTATTCAATGCCTTATTTAAATTGATATTGTACGCATCTCTTGCTCATAATAGCTTGCTGCAACCTGTTGTTTTTGTATACTATTACACACTGTCTACATTGTGAGTACCTACTAGAGGGCTTTGTAAATATGTTTCACTCATATCTGTTATGTTCCATTTGTGTTATCTGGAGCTTTTCTCCATGGGCCTCCGCTGAAAATAGACATATACCCAGTCAGATTATCCTGGTCAGCAAATGTAAAATAAATAATAAATAACTAAATAAATGTTGTAGCTTTACATCAGTATTATGCCCAAACTTTAGTTAGCAGAATGAAAGACAGTGGTGATTCAGTCTGCAGTCTCTAAAAATGTCACTGTACAAGCAGAAGTGTTACACAGTTTTCCTTTTCAGATTAGTAGAACAGCACCATTTTTTACAATAGACAGCATATCATTGTATCCTTTGTTCTTACTAATTTCATAACTATTAGTAGTTTTCTGAAGTGAAAAATTATAGTACTGTGCAAACATGATTGAAGCAATGCTGAGTTTCTGGGTCTGAATGTTTCTAAAAAAAGTGTTAGTACCACAGTTAAGTTAACACAGCATTCGTTGTAAATGCCAGCACAGTAACAAAGCAGTTTAACAAAGTAAATCCCAACACATATTGATTTATGATTGTTTCTCTTATTACTTCAAAGCAAGATTACTTCAAAACAAGATGGCTGAACAGAACCAGAATTTGACTGCCTACTGAAATTAAAGTGGGATTTCTTGACATAACCCATAAATACATTGTGTGACTTTTCATTTGGATTTTTAAAAGACACCGAAGACAGAAATGGATAGGATGATATCATCATGCCAGCTGGATTTTCCATTTTGGCTGTAGCCTATGTTTAAACTGAGTATTAATGAAGAATTCTGGTGTAATAAAATAAACTGCTGGCTCCTAGTTCATCCACAGAACAATTTATTGAAAACGAACAGTGTGTAGTAAGCTCTTTCGTCTTACTCTAGTAAGTAACTTCCTTAGACAAAGGACAAATTACTAGCTTATATATACATAATTAGTAATCACATTATGTTAAATCACACAGTTCAAATTTTAAAAGATGTACTGTCCTTATTTCATTGAATACATTATAATAAAAGGAATAAAATAGTAATAAATCATTAAAACTCATTAAACACTCATTAAAGAAAGTGGAACTAGCTGAATCAAATATGTTTTTGTGATCATCATAATGGGTATATGTAAATAAATAAGTATATATATATAATTTTCACAAAACACTTTTAAAAAATGTTAAAACATATAATGGCTCATAAAACCTATTAGCATAATGTAATTCATTTCTCATCTCTGAATACTCTTTAATTTTAATATACAAGCTAGTGAGCTCTTGTCATTTAAGCCTGTTGGATTATACGCATTTTATCTAATCTGCCACAGGAGTTCAGAAAATTCCAATAATAAACTCAATGGGTCCCCCATGGGGTTTTATTGTACTTGATCTATAATTCTAAAAGTAAAACTATGTTGGGGTTGTTCCTGAATATGCTTTGCTAAAACATTCTCCATTTTTACTCTCCTGATACTATACAGATGTTCATATACCCTTTCCTTGAATTTGCGATCTGTTTTTCCTACATAAAAACAAGGACAGAGTCTACATGTTGCCAGGTATACCACCCCTTTGGATAAACACTTAAATCTGTTTTTAATAGTATACTTTCTCCCCCTGATGATAAAGGTCTTACCCACCTACATATGTTTACAGTATGCACAACTTATGAACTATTATATGTTTTAACATTTTTAAAAAGTGTTTTGTGAAAATTATATATATATATATATGTATATATATGTGTATATATATATATATATATATATACTTATTTATTTACATATACCCACACTGATTATGATAATTACAAAAACATATTTGATTCAGCTAGTTCCACTTCCTTTAATGAGTGTTTAATGAGTTTTAATGATTTATTACTATTTTATTCCTTTAATTCAATAAAATAGGGACAGTACACCTTTTAAAGTTTGAATTGTGTGATTTAACATCATGTGATTACTAATTATGTATATATAAGCTAGTTAATTAATTTGTCCTTTGTCTGAGGAAGTTTTACTTACTAGAGTAAGACGAAAGCGCTTACTACACACTGTCCATTTTGAATAAATTGTTCTGTGGATGAACTAGGAGCCAGCAATTTATTTTATTTTATTGCTACAGTTTGGAACCTTTACACAAGAATTCTGGTGTGCTGCAGCACACTATTTGTGTTTAACATTTTTGTTCGCACTTTGAGTTTGTAGAGATTGGCACTTAATACTAACAAATGTATTCTTTGGTTGGTTGCTGATCAGCATTGGAGGATTTTTTCTGCAGTCCTAAAAACTGTGGGAGGAGAAGATATACTGCCTCCAAGTTTGTACTATCTTGAAGTATTCTCCCTACTTTAAGATACAGTGATTTCAAAGTTAATACTAAGTGGCAGGCAGTTAAACTTTCCCTTGAAAAATGTTTGAAAACTATAGCAGTAAATTTCAGAACTCACTGTTATTTTTAGCAAATTGATGTTTATTTTTCAACAAGAAGGGCTTGTACTATGGGTTCCTACACATCTGACTGGGATCTCTTCCCAGAACAGGGTGGAGGAGGAATACACTGAAGTTCATATGTTCATAGATGTGTACTAGACTAATGGCTACTGGGGCCTTTTTAAGCCTATTCATGCATTCCAAATCAACAAGTTTGGGTACACTTGGTAGTGTAAGCAGGGGAATTGTAGATGAAACATTTACAAGCAAGGGTCTGGGAAATGAACCATTTATAGATTGCCTGTGTTCTTTAGAGACATCGGTGCTAAAGTAGGGGTGAATTTCCAGTTCTTCATCTAGTTATCCAGGTTACACTTAAATTGTGTTAGGGAGAAACTTTGCTTTACATGGATGGAGAGCCTGTTCCAGAGAAGGGGTAGTTTCTGGGATATATACCTGTCTCTCCAGCAGGTCCTATTTATATCATCGCAAAGTTAAAGTGTTTAGAATGGGTAATTCTGGTACTCATTGTTTTGTGGATGTGAAGGTGGTCGATCAGAGTGGGATCTGAAGATGTCTTGTATCTCTATATTTCCCCTCAACAGACTGTAAGACACTGAATACAGGGAAAGGCCTTTGATGTAGTCTGCATAGAACATGTCATTCATGCCCTGTAAGTATATTTATTAGTGTACTTAAATAGCGTGTAGTGTTTTTTTGATAGGGTACACCTTTCTTTGGGAGTATGACTTGCAGTTGTGCTTTATGAAAGGATAGCTAAGGCTGAAAGTTTTGCTATCCCCTAAATTACATCTGCATATCTTAAAGATAGTGATTTTTTTCATTATTAAATTTGACTTGTTGTGTTGTAGATCTCCTTTACATACATTAATTCCAGAATGAGTATTTTTTTTTTCTCGATGACTCATCTATTATTTAGCAATATCTAGTTCCTAATTTGTTAACCATGGCATGTTCTTATCTTAGTGGAGTGTTCAAAGAAGTGCATTTTCATTTTCTGCCACAGGCCCAGCTGTGTGAAGGTCAGGAGTTTTGATACATCTTGTACAGTTATATTACATGCTTCAGAGACAAAAGCATTTGTGAGATTAATGGAGCTTGTCCTTTTGTGACAGTAAGTATGTAGGTTTGTTATTGGATCATTTGTTACTTTTATTAAGCAGTACATGTGGCATGTCTCAAATAAAAAGCCTAACATGAACTGTAAGCAATTACAGAGAATGAAGTCTATAAAACTGTTTCTGAACCAGCTTTTCGAAGTCTGTCATTAATTCAGGTGAAACAGAAGAGACATGTTTAGTATAGGGGTTGTTGTGGCCATCTTTTAACTTGTATGAATCTGACTGCTAAAAACATAAATTGTAAAAAATGGCTGTCATTGTACTGTAGCCATTTTTTTAATTGTATCTTCTGAACAATGCTGAACAATTCTTTGTTTTACCATCTTCCTAGGTGCTATTAATAACTTCCATCTGATTCTTATCAATTGAATGCAACAGTAAACTACAAGGTGTTAAATTCTTGCTGTCCTATAACTTGGAGGAAGCTAATCTGACTGACAGTGGCAAAAATAAGATCAACACCAGATACTGAAAATGTAGGCAAATGTGTCTGCTGTACATCTGCAGACTGTCCCTGCTGGCTTACTTTGATGCAGAGATGGAAGATGAATGCTATTATGTAAAAAAGGAAGATGTTTCTTTTTTCGAAATATTGTCATACACTAGCAATGCACAATGGCTAAGCTGTGGGTAATTCATATTTTTATTATATAATATATATAATTTATATAATTTTTAATGTTAAGTTGTCAATCTCGCCTTCATTCTTGCTGGATGGGTTCAGAGCCGATCCTCGGCTCCGACTCGGCCACTCTAAAAGCTTGAGAGCTAGTTTCACCGGCTCGAGGCTCCCCTATATCCCACAATGCTAGGCGGTAACTCCTCAGATCTCGTTTGCCGCTACGCGATCGAGGTGCTTTTTTCAACCGGCTCAGGTTAGTTGAATCTTTTGACAGTTTTAGTCAGTCAAACCCCCCTTTAAGTTAGCTCTTTTTATAACTTTTAAATAGTTAAATACTTTTAATCCCCTTTTAGTTAATTTTCACTAGTTTCCTATCCTAAATTTTCGAACCTTTCACTTGGGCTTTAGGCCCACTCCCTCCCTCCCTTGGTAGTTGGAGTGTCTGTGTTTTTGTAGGGAATTTTTTTGTTTAAAAACTTTATAAGTTAAAATTTAAAGTTTTATTTTCAGAAGTGTAATCGGTGTGTGTGTGTGTGTGTGTGTTTGGGATGACACTTTTACTTCTCTTTGGACATGTCCAAAGAATCAAAGGTCTCAGGCTTCAAGAAGTGTGACTTGTGCTGTCAGAAGATGTCTCTGACAGACGGTCACACTTCTTGTGTTTACTGCCTGGGACCTTTGCACCTGCAGGACTCATGTGCTGTTTGCCATGGATTCAGCCCTAGAGTTCTGCAGGAGCGAAAAAATAAATTAATTCTAAGAGGCTTATTAAAGCCTGAGGGTCCCTCGACTCAGTCATCGGGGAGACCCTCTAAGTCCTCCAGACCTTCGGCTCCAGCCTCTGAGCCAACTTCTGGGGGCTCTAAGTCCATTCGAACATCAGCTCTGGCAGGAGCCGATAAATCTCGAATTCATGTACCTACGGTGTCCTCGGCTCCGGCCGGAGGCGAGGAAGACATAATTGAGTTGGCTCCGATCAAGTTGTCGGAGCTGACAACTAAGAAGAGGTCCCGTTCTCCATCTATCGGCTCCGTTCATTTGGCTCCAGCATCACCTTTGCTGTCTGAACGGAGCCATAGATCTCACTCTTCTAGGTCTTCCAGGATATCGGACCACGACCTTCAGAGAGTAGTGAGTCGACTTCTTAAGTCCGAGGCACTAGCCCAGATGCTTCAAAGTCCGATTCAACAGTCGAAGACTATCCCCACTACTCAAAATATTCCTCCTCTGACTCTCTTGAGTTTGGAGCCGGGGTGATTCGGACCCGAGACTGTGGTGGCGTCGGAACCGATACCTTTGTCTTCGGTTCCGTCGTCGGCTCCGATGTCTTCCTTGGAATAATCTCGACGCCGGACTTCCCTCGTCGGCTCCGAGGAGGCGAGTGGCATCGGACCCTTGTCCGACCCCGCTCTTCCTCTCGGTGCTTCGGCGCTGGTGAGTTCGGCTCCGACATCGGCCTCGGAGCCATCACTGTCGGTGCCGGGGGAGGTTTTCAGTTTTTCGGAACGGAGACCTCTGGCTCTGCCTGACAGGGGTGCCTTTGAGGTCATGAGGAGTGTGTTAGAACCAGGTTCTAATCCACAGTCGGCTCCTTCTGCCCTTCCCTCCATGGTGCCTCCGGTGATTTCTACTCACTCTCTTGTCCCCGACCCTAGAGAGCCAGCTCCTCAAGTTTCCCCTGTGGGGATCTCCTCCTCTTCCGAGGCCTCTCCTGACCCTGTAGGAGAGCCCCCTAGGAAGAGGCAGTGTAAGAGGAAGCACATTGGCTCCCCTGAGTCTGTCACCTCTGACACTGATTTAGAGGATTCTGAAGGTTCCCCTCGTTCCCCCTCTGAAGATGTCTCCTTTGCAGACATCCTTGAAATCTTAAAACAGAGGGGAATTGGCCAGCCCTCAACCCTTCAGAGGATGAATCAGTGTACCTAGAGGCGTTTGGCTCTCGCCCTTCCACCTCCTGGGTGTCCCCTTCCTTTGACCCCCTTATGCAAGTGGTGGCAAAGTAGGCTTGGGCGGCTCCTGGCTCAGTGCAACCCACCCCAGGAGACCATCTAAGTTCATCACGGCCCCAAGGATAAAGAGTTTCTGACCAAAGGCATCTCTGTTGATGCTATGGTGGTGGCTGCAGCTACCAAGAAGGAGTTAGCTGATCCTTTGGTGCCTGTTCATCCTCCTAACAAGGAGTCTAGGTCGATGGACAGGTATGGGAAGCGGATGTTCTCGTCAGCGACCTTTACTATGAGATCGCTGAATTACCTGTGTCATTTTACTCGACTTCAGAGGGACTTACTCAAGGAAGCGAGTGAGATGTTGAAGGACCCAACAGCTGCGGGTTTTCAGGACAGGATGAACTCTCAGCTTGCTACCCTTAATTCTATAACCAACTCCTCCATGCGCCTCCTTTCATATGCGGCTGATGGAGCAAGTAGAGCGGCAGGTACAGGTGTTGCCTTGCGTAGGCACACCTGGATGCGGCTTTGTAATTTTGCGGACCCCTTTAAGGCGTCCTTCACTTATTCCCCCTTTGATGGATCATCCCTCTTTGGTCCTCAAGTGAAGGAAACCCTGACTAGGTGCGAGACTGATGGCAAAACTCTTTCTGCCGTTGGAGTCCATTTTTCTACTCCTTCTAGACCTTACCCCAAAGGTCAGAAGGGGGGAAAGATGTGGTTCCGTAAACAATCTCAAGGAGACTTGCCTGACGCACAGAGTCGATTCCCCTCTAGAGGCAGAGGGGGGAACAACAATGGTAGATGCAGAGGCAGACGGGGCCCGCAGAATCAGGGCAGTCGAGAATCCTTTTCTGACAAGCCTTTTCAGCATTCCTGAGGTGTTGCCCGACTGTCCACCTTTGGAGGCAGTTGGGGGAAGGTTGTCACTGTACCCAAAAGCCTGGCTATCCCTAACTCAAGACAAGTGGGTGCAGTCTGTCATTTCCGAAGGCTACAGCATCCCTTTCCTTTTCATTCCAAAGCTGTCCAAAAAATCCCTTCCAGACGTTCCACCCAGTCAAAGGGAGAAAGCAGCATTAGAAATTTCAAAGCTGCTCGCAAAAAGAGCTATTCAACCAGTGCCAGCAGACCAAGTAGGATCCGGAACCTACTCCAAATTCTTTTTGGTTCCAAAAAAAACAGGGGACTGGAGACCCATTTTGGATCTCAGCAACTTGAACAAGTTTATCAAGAAAACAAAGTTCTGGATGGTCACTCTGCAGTCCATTCTTCCTCTTTTGGAACGGGACAGCTGGATGTGCTCTATAGATCTCCAGGACGCGTACTATCACATCAAGATGAATCGACGCTCAGGCTGGGAACCAGTCATTTTCAATTCAGAGCCCTGCCCTTTGGTCTCACTACAGCCCCCCGAGTGTTTACCAAATGTATGGCAGTGGTAGCCTCTCATCTGAGACGTCAAGGATTCCAGGTGTTTCCGTATTTAGACGACTGGCTCCTTACAGCCCCCACCAAGCATCTTTTACTTCTCGCCAGAGACTACACCTTTCGCACATGTCAGGCATTAGGCATTTCAATAAACTACGAAAAGTCTGTCTTGTCGCATTGTCGTGTTATTACTTTCATAGGCGCAAATCTAGACGCAGTCAAGATGTCAGCCAGACTCACAGAGCAGAGGATAGCAGACATACATAAACAGGTCTTTCTTCTTTTGCAGAACAACAAAGTCAAAGCCAGACAGATCCTGAAAGTCTTGGGAATTATGGCAGCGGCCATCCCTCTCCTACCATTAGCTCGCTTCCATATGAGGATTTTGCAATGGATGCTCTTCACACAATGGTCTTACCAAAGCCTTCCAATGTCCCATCCTATTAGGATAACTCAGTCGTGCAAGAGTCATCTCTCTTGGTGGATCACATCTCCTCAGCTCCTCCTAGGGAGACCTTTTGTCCCTCCCCCTCCGGTTGCTACAGTGACAACGGACGCCTCCCTGATCGGGTGGGGGGGGGCATTTCCAGGGCAGGACAGTCCAGGGCAAGTGGCAACCGTTCGAGTGCCACTTGCACATAAACGTCCTAGAGATGAGAGCAGTGCTTCAAGCGTTGCAAGCCCTACAAGTCTCTCTTCCCAAGGGAACTATAGCTATACAAACAGACAACATGTCTGTAGTGTGGTACATCAATAAACAAGGCGGAACCAGGTCTTACCCCCTATGTCGAGAGGCACTCAGACTATGGCAATGGGCGATTTCTTCTCAGCGATTTCTGTTAGCAACACACATCCCCGGGAAGTCCAATGTGATTGCGGACAAATTGAGCAGAGCTATTCTCATGCCTCATGAGTGGTCTCTGAACAATTCAGTGTTGGAGAAAGTTTTTCGAAAGTGGTGCAGGCCTTGCTGCGACCTTTTCGCTACTCCCCAAAACAGCAAGTGCGATGATTTTTTCACCCTCTTTCCCCAACCAGGCCATCCCAGCAGAGACGCTCTAGTGCACGTTTGGCCCCGGGGACTTCTATATGCCTTTCCTTCCTTCTCACTGATATCCCAGCTGATACAGAAAGCCATCGCTCAGGAAGCTTCTATGATCCTCATTGCCCCTTACTGGCCTCGACAAATTTGGTTCCCCTTTCTCCACCGTTATCTGTTGGAACAACCTTGGCATCTGGACCCAGTTCCAGACCTCATGACCCATCAGTTGGGTCAGTTGCACCACTCCCTTCCCTCTCTGAACCTCACAGCGTGGTTCCTCCAATTCCGACCTTAGCCAGGCTTCCTTTGATATCTCACTCAGTTAGAGATATCTTGATTGCCTCTCATAAATCTTCCACTCGGAAGATTTATCATAGCAAGTGGAAACGTTTCTCCTATTGGGCGCAGTCAAAGAATATAGATCCTTTCACTGCTTCTATTCAAACAGTTCTAGACTTTTTAGCCAAACTTTTCCATGCAGGTTCGTCCCCATCTACCATTAGAGTTCAATTGGCTGCAATTTCGAACTTTCATGTTGGAGTCTCAGAGTCCTCTATTATGTCTCACAAACTCTGCAAGGCCTTTTTAAAAGGAGTCTTTTTACTCAAACCACCCATCAGAGATCCTCCTCCTCAATGGGATCTCAACTTGGTTCTGGCATCCTTAATTCTTCCCCCATTTGAACCTGCGGCTTCATGTTCTATAAAATTACTTTCGTGGAAGACACTCTTTTTGTAGCTATCACCTCAGCTAGAAGAGTCTGTGAACTCCATGCTCTGTGTAGTCGACCCCCTTATCTTGTGTTTCATAAGGATAGGGTGTCCTTAAGTACTAACCCGTCCTTTTTGCCCAAGGTAGCTTCACTGGCAAATTTGAATCAAACCATTGAGCTTCCTGTTTTCTTCCCTAATTATTCTAATAGGCCAGAACAAAAGTTACACTGTTTAGATGTTCATCGCCAACTTAGGTACTATTTAGACAGGACCAAACAATTCAGGAAATCTGACCAACTGTTTGTTTCTTATGCAGAAGGTAGAATGGGCCTTCCAGTCTCTAAAGTTTCTCTCTCTAGATGGCTTACTTCATTGATTACCCTAGTGTATGAGACAAGACATCAACGATTGCCATCCAAACCCAGGGCTCATTCAACTAGAGCTTTAGCCACTTCTGTAGCTTTCCAAGACAGGCTGCCTATTGATTCGATTTGTTCGGCAGCTACTTGGGTTTCTCCCCATACCTTCATTTCTCATTATAAGTTGGACTTGGCCTCTAGAGACCGAGCCAACTTTGGTTCCACTGTACTCAAGAGTCTGTTCCGATAGGCCACCCGGGACAAGGTGCTAGGGACGCGGTCCCATCCAGCAAGAATGAAGGTGAGATTGACAACTTAACATTTAGAAGTTATGTACCTACCATAACGTTCCATGTTAGTTGTCTTCTTCTCGCCTTCCTTCTTGCGTCCCACCCTCCTTCCCCCTAGCCAGGACAGACCTAGAAGAGTTTTCTTCTTTGTTCCTTATGGAATTTTATTGCTGGCCTTAGCTTTCAAACGAGATCTGGGGAGTTACCGCCTAGCATTGTGGGATATAGGGGAGCTTTGAGCCGGTGAAACTAGCTCTCGAGCTTTTAGAGTGGCCGAGTCGGAGCCGAGGATCGGCTCCGAACCCATCCAGCAAGAAAGAAGACGAGAAGAAGACAACTAACATGGAACGTTATGGTAGGTACATAACTTCTAATTATATACTATCATATAATATTATATTATGTCATATTATTGGGGGTTGGGGGCTTTAGATGTTGTTTGGTCAATAGGGCTAGGCTTTTTTGACCATACAAAAATGTAAGTAACCCATGGTATATTGCTAATTGCAATGCAGGGAATTCTTGAGTGTAAACTTGAAACGCTAATTAAAAAGTACAAGACTTGTCAAGCTTCCCATTGCTGTCTAGAGGAAAAGAAAAAATATCAGTGTCACCACTACAGACCAACGTAAAATAAACCAAGAAGTCTTTAATGTCCAACAACACGATAAAAACAACAAGTCCCTTTATTGCAAACGATAAGCGCTTTCGGTGTGAGATAATAAAAAAGTTTTGGCCTGTCCTTACACAGGATAACAAGCTGCGTGAAATTGTAGGTGATACTCCTAAGTTTACTTTTAGGAACAAAAAGAACTTAAAACATATACTCTGTATGAAAGATGGTTTCTCTCACAGAACTATTAGCAAGAAGAAAGGTGCATTTTGTTGTGGAAGGTGTTCTACATGTAGCGGTATAGACACAGCAAATTTTTTTAGGCATCCTACCACTGAGAAAATATACTCGTTTTCTTGTTATGCTGACTGCCGCACACAACATCTGGTTTATCTTGTGGTATGTCAGGCTTGTTCAGCATATTATGTTGGAAAAACGGACCAAATGTTCAAAAATAGAATCTTAAGACATCTTTGTGATATTCGGAATATAGACAACAGGAATGCATTAGCATGTCATGTTGCCCAATTTCCAACACATCACTTTAAATTTCAAGCCATTGAAATTACGTTTCAAGGTATGAGACAAGGAGATATCACGAATAATACTGAGAGAAACAAAGCTAAATGGATGATAAACTTGAGGGCAGATAGATTGCCAGGACTTAATGCTATAGTACCATTAAAACCTATGTTAAAGAATAGGAGAACAGTGATTGGCTGAATAGAAGGAGTTTCTCCCATCACAGTTTTTCATTGGTGCAATTATTCATTGGATAATGACAAGGGGCTGGTCTTGAAATTGATGCCTGATTGGTGTTTTATACTTTTTTAAATGTAAGAGTTTCCCGTTCCTATTATACGATCTGAAGAAGGAGAAACCCGAAAGTGCTTACCGTTTGCAATAATGGGACTTGTTGTTTTTATTGTGCTGTTGGACATTAAAGACTTCTTGGTTTATTTTACGTTGGTCAGTGGTGGTGACACTGATATTTTTTCTTTTCCTTGTCTGACTCTTACCAGTGCACCTTCAGCAGTTTCAGGTACTTTGACTTTGGATCATTTCTGTCCAGAGGGCTTGGCAGCATGGGAATGGGCACTTTTTGCGGCAGAAATGTTTATTATAGACGAGCATATAATATAAATTGTAATCTTCTGCTGATATTTTGTTCTTTTCCTTCACATATTATATTTTATATGATATAAATTGCAAGCTTATGCTGATATTTTTTCTTTTCTCTCATATTTTTACTAATTATCTTTGCAAGCAGCAATAATAAATGCACCATTTGAGGTACCTCATACTTGCAATGTGCTACAGGCTGGTTAGGGATAGTAAGATTTGAGTATGTAGCCTTTCTGCAGATGTTACTTGGTGTTAGCCAGATCCACATTGAGGAGCAGTTTGTCTTTAGATTTCATGTGCAACGTATATATTGTACATATATGAGCATTCGTAGCACTGGAATGCAGAGGCTGGGATATATGCAGAAACTGAGAGCTGGGCAAGTATATTTCTTTATTTTATTTTACAATTTGATATCCGGGTGAGTGATCAGGTAATTTGATCTTTTTTAGCCACAATCTGGATACAATGTACAGAAGAGGTTACAATAGCAAACTAGACATAGAAAATTAAACTTAGTCACACTATGATGTATTACTATGGGTATACATTGCATAATACATGCAGTTAACCTAGTTTAACAAAAGTAACAGGAAACCTGTAACAACATGAGTGTAAGTGCAATCATGCAATTAGTTTATTGTAAATATTGTACAGTAACATTACATATCCTATATACAATGCGTACAAATAGTAATTGTATAGTAAAATGTTGCATTGCTTGAAAAATAATAGTACTTTCCAGTGTCACTAAAGCAGGTGCATTTAGATTCATTATGGAAATATTGTTTTTGTTTTTTTGGGGGTTTTTTTTATTATGAAAGTGTCCAAAGTCATGCAGTTTTTGATTTCTGTAGGAAGTTGGTTCTACCTGATACGTTCCATTCTGGAAAAGGCTCTTCCTCCAGTTACACAAGTGTTAGGGTAGCTTCCTGGCTTTTTTAAAGAGAAGGGCAGTAGCCTTGAGTTAATGCATATATGGTAAAAGAGAGAATTGAAAGTGACTTGCTTATTTACTGCATTGCAAGGGTGTAAGTGGGGAGACAGAGCTGAAGATGAAGGACTGGGAAAGAGAAAAACAGGTGGCAGCAGTAAGGGGAAGAATTTAAGTTAGACCTAAGGAATTATCACTTTGGGGGATAGTTGGGGAATGGTATTTATTGCTCAATGCATTTATCACAAAAGTTTAGGGATGCCCAAGATGGGATAAGGATAGTAGATGGACAGTTAGACAGGAGCTACCTGTGACATTCACATTCAGTCAGTAGACCGATGGGTCTTTAAAGGCTGCAGTTTGTGTAATAACTGCAGCAATGGTTTTATCAAGAAATGCATTTGCAGTGTTTAGAACGTACTAGAAAAAAGATTTTATTACCAAAGAGATGATAGTAGACAGGAAAAGAATTCAAAATGGATTATGTTTACTGATAAAACACAGATGTTTAATTGTAAAGGAATGTGGTTAATGAACATGGAGTATGGGGAAATATCACGTACAGTGGGGATCAGCTTTCATTTTAAAGGAAATACAAGTGGATTTTTGTTCTCATTATTGAACTTGAGTCACATTGTCACAGTATTTTGTTTAGTATAACATGCTGTCAGAATCAGGGTTTTCTTTTTGTTGTTGTTGCTTATCAATTTCAGCTTACTGATACATTAAACCTCTGCTTCTGACAGGGCTATGCCATAGCCAAGGCAGTAGCAAGCATGGTGCTTTATTCAAACTTCCCTATGTTTCTCCTTTCTAGATTTTCATGCTCAAGCTAATTCTCACATGAATGCAGTGATCTTTGAGGCGTCCTGTATTCTCTCCGTTCTTAACAGCTCTTTACCATGGATGCTGTTGATAACTTTTTAGCATCATGGCTGTATACTGCCCCTATTCTGGTGTTCTGTTTTTATTACCTGTAAAGTAGCTTCTTAGCACCAGAGCATATCAGCAAATCTTACTTTAAATGATATCTTAAAAAAATTAAAGAAGAGGAATTTTGTAGAAAATAATGTGTTTCTTTTAAAAGCTGGTATAATTTTCATCAGGTAAAACTTACTAGACAAAAATGCTTTATTATAAGGACAACGCAGCACAACTGTCTGTTAAAACAACTTGCAGAATTGAACACTAAGCCTATGAAGACCTCAAAATTCAAATTCAGGGCTGCAGGATGAAGCTGTTTAGCAGCTTTTAACTTTTGTGCTATAGGGCTGTGACTGAATAAAAAAATTAAAAAAAAATGACAAAATAAATTTTGCAAGTAAATATTCATATTTTAATCAACAATGCCCTCCAAAATATATGCACACTTTTAATTAGTCCTATAACCTAAAAGCTAAAGCTCGTAAACATCTATGTTAACTGGGTAAGTTCACTAGTTCCATCCTGTGGATGGATAAAATATGTAAGAGTTGTGAAGGCTAATATAGGAAGTGGCAGTCCAAAGATATAATGGGATAGGAAAACACTGCCTCAAGTGTACACCTTACCTCACTGCAGTCCATCAGGGAAACGTGATAGGGGTATTGGTGAAGCTAGGAGAGTTATAAATATACTGTCTGCATAAGCCAAAAGAGGTTCATGGTAACAGCACAGTTTACTCAACAGTGAAAGCACTAAGATATGAGCAATAAGAAACAGAGCACGGAACATTCCCATTCTTCTACAACCTGTCAGTGCAACAATAAGTCTTCTAAAACTAGAACAGAATTTACTTTTCACTGAGCAGTAATGTAGGCAGCTAAGATAGCAATGTGAGTACAATGTGTGAAGTGTCAGACACATAGCTAATATCTGGTCAGAGGAGACAGGCATATGTGCTTGTAATGTGCTGAACATCATCCTTTATAGAGGACTTGAAAAATTTTACTTCTAAATGCTTTTCCTCATCCTGGCTTGAAGTTAAATAAGGACGTATACCCAGTCTTGGTTGTCTCTGGTGTATGAGCAAAAATAACAGGTCATCACTGTATCCAATAAAATAACATTATTATTTACTTATTAGAAAATATTCAAATGCTCAATAATTAAGTAAAAAACAAGCTATAGCAATTGGATTAATGCAGTAAAATTGGAACACTGGTAAAATACATACGGTATAACATTTTTCAAAAGTTCTGCCAGTTCAGAGTACTGGAGACACTTCTGCTAGGGATTGACCAAGCTGAACAGTAACTAGAATGGGATGAAGGAAGTGGCTGCATCAGGTGTAAGCTGCTATGGTGCTCAATCAGCAGGTGCTGATGATACATGAATGCAGTAGTGGTGTTGATTTATGAAACCACAAGGACATTGCAGCTTCATAAATGAATTCTGATTCTGCATTTCTGTTATAGTTATATTAGTTGTAGCAGGCAGCTTGCTACACAAATTTTTTTTTTTTGTGCTCAACTCTGGATAACATTTTTATTTATTTTTTGCTCCTTAACTTTGAGTTGAAGGGGAGCCAGTCAGAGGAACTCCCAAGGATGTCAGATAATCTAGCTAAGGTTCAGCATCCAAGAACAATCTACTGAAAAGATAAAACTTGAGGTGACCTCATAAAATACAAAACAAAACATATTTTGGCAGGGCCAAGCCCCCTGCACTCTTAACATGAAAGTCTTATCCCTCCACACCCTCTAACTTGTTTATATCAACTGGACAGTCTCACAAGGAACATAGGAAAAATACTAAGCAAACAACCATGGAGGCCATAAAATATAGGTATGCTTAAAATTTCAGTGGAGAAAAGTAAAAAAAAAAGGGTCCATATTAGAAGACCGACTGTTTAGGTGATCGAACACCTAAACATCGATCTTCTAACATCGAACCGCACAATGTCGAATGTCCCAGGGAAACATGTCCCTCAGCCACAGCACAAAAAACATTACTTTACATCTAAATTAAGTGGGGGGCTTTGCCCCCCCCACACCCTCCAACAGCCTCCCACACCCCCTAACTAAATATACCAACTTCAAGATCGCTCAACAGTAGGGAAATAGCAAACTCCGGTGAGTGGCCAAGGGAAATCTTTCCCTGCGTTAAATCGTCCGTTCGCTGTTTTTTGCTTTCGATAGTAGAAGATCGATGTTTAGGTGTTCGATCACCTAAACATTCGGTCTTCTAATATAGACCCAAAAAAAACATAGCAGTGCACTGTCAGCTCTCACAGTCTGTTAACGCTGTTATTTATTTATTTACGTATAAATGCATGTATGTATGTATTTACTGACATCTGATTACCAGGAAAGTCCAACTGGGTAGGAACCCATGTTCAGTGGAGGCCAGGGTAGAAAATTTCTATTACAAAACATTTTAAGAATAATCATTTTATAGTCTTAAAAATAATACAAAAGCAAATACAGTGTAAATAATTATACCAAAGTAGACATAATATGAAAACAATGGTTAAGAACAGATACAAGTTATATGACAATGATTTAATAGAGAAACCGTAGATAGTTTATAGAGAAATTAAAGGTACGTTCGTATAATACAAAGAGGAATTGCAATACAAAGTGAGAGAAAAGTAGACCTATGGAAAATTTAGATAGAAAGCCAGTGGAGAGATTGACAGAAGTAAGGAAGTTGGTGAAATGGAAGAGTAAGGAGATATAAGGTATGAATAGGTATTTGTCTACATTTAGGAATATAATTTATCCTGGTGGTGAGCAAGAACAGAGACAGCTTTTACCTAGAAAGTCTTTCAAAATAGTTTTGAAGGATGGGGGGAGGGTATTGACCTGATGGATAGAGATAAAGAGTTCCAGTCCTTAACAACATGGTACGAGTATAGATAATGCCCAGCAAATTTGATAGGTTTGTGGACAGCCAGGAATTTTTGTTCTTTGGATCGTAATGACTGACTAGGAACATAGTTGTGTAAAATGTTATTTAGTACTGGACAAACAGATGGATTCTGGTTAATTTTATAGGTGGCACGAAACTGCATATCTGTTAGTTGATGAGGTAGATGTTCATCATGTTTCACTGTTGCAGTCATTACACTTGGGGTTATCCTGCTGGCAGGCTACCCGCAGTCGGCCTGAATTCCAAAGTCCTGGTCTGGCATCGGTTGCTGTCACCTCTTCCCTGACGTCAGTGCGCCAGGGGTATAAAAGATGCAGCCGATGCCATTTTCTCCAGTCTTTCTTGCCGCCCGGTGCCCGAAGCAAAACCAGTTCGCAAGTGCCGGTCAGCCGACTCCTGAGATTTTCGAAATTGAATTTCAGATCCGAAGTCTTCTATAAAGCTAAGTACCCTGTTGGGGAAACTTTTTTCTTGCTCCAGACCGATGTCAGAAAAAGTTAACAATTGTATTTCTTCTGGGAAGCAAATACCTCATAAGGATTTTCATTCTTACTGTATTCCTTGCCTAGGCCCTGACCACGACGTTGCTAGTTGTTGGTTTTGTGCTAGATTTAACCAACGCATTATTAAGCATCGGTACGATTTTGCTTTTCATTACTTTGGCCGAAGGTTTAACTATACAATGCCGTCGGAACAGCCGACGACCGGAGTTCATAAAAAGCACAAGGAAAAAGAAAAGAACAGGCATCCGAGGTCCAAAACCGATGACGAAGCCTCTTCTAGGCCAGTCGCCGGTCCGCCGGTTCTCAGTGAGGCGCTTTCGCAGCCCCTGACACCCGCTACCTCAGAGCCACAGGCCGCCTCTGACTCCCACGTGGAGACAACTAGGCCTTTGGATACTCAAGGTATTGGGCCTTCGGAAACTAATCCCTCAGATGGGTCTGGAGCCGCTGAGCAGGCATCGGCTTCTGAGGGTGTTTTCAGACCTACACAGCTTTATATCAAGCCAACTTCAGCATCCAAGACAAAGACTAAAACAGTTTTAAAGACAAGGAAACAAGTACAGCATTCTCCAGGACAGACTTCCATTCCTAAGAAACAGATGCTCAAAATGGCCGAAGACCTTATTACTTTGATCAGGGGTTCCCATCCCCCTCCTGATAAGAGGCCTAGGCAAGACACTGAATATGATTCCTCTGATCAGGTTTCTATTTCCTCTGACTCCTCTTCAGAACAGGGATACTCTATTCCTCTGTATGAGAATTCTGATGCTGAAGAATCTATCCCTTCAGCTTCTCCTCCTGAGGATTACTCCTTTGGGGAAACCCTGCATGCCATGAGGGAGCATTTCCACTGGGAGAGCCAAGATTACTCAGATTCTAAGAAAAGGCTCAGAGACTTTCTTTTACTACCTCAGCACAGACCTCTTGCTATTCCACCTGTTCTAGATATTGTAGATGATGTATTTTCAGAGTCCGGCCTTTCTCCCGACTCTTTACCTCTTGCACCTGTTAAACCAGACAGATACTACAGGGTTCTAGATTCTCATAAATTTCTATATAAAAACCCTGCTGCTGACCCAGAAACTATTTCTCAGGGTCCCAAAGGGGTCAAGGCTGCTACTGCAAAAAACCCTGTCCCCTTAGATAGAGATTCTAGGGCACTGGACAGATGGGGGGAAAAAAGTGTACACTTCTGCTACCTTGGCTGTAAGGGCTTTAAATTGTCAGTTTCATATGCTTAAATATCAGCAATACTTAATGCCTCTGCTAAAACAGAAAATGTTGACAAATTCTGATTTTTCTGAGAACAAAGAAATGCAGGATTTATTGCAAGCAGCTGAACAAGTGGGAAAACATACTTTGCAATGTAGTTATGATTCACTGGAGGCCTCTTGCAGGGCCGCTGTAACAGGTTCTGTCATTAAAAGGCATGCTTGGTTAAAGGAACAGACTCTGCCCGATCATGTTAAAGCAAAATTATTGGATGCTCCATTACAGCATGATACTTTGTTTGGTGTTAAGGCAGAAGAGGTGTTGAAGAAAATAGAGGATAAAGCTAAATCTATGCAGACAGTAAAGGATTTCTTACAGGTACAGCCACCCAGATTTAGCAGGAACTGGCCTTCTAATAATTGGTCCTTTCCTGTGTCAGACAGGCCACAAAGAGGCAAATACAGACGCCCTAGAGGCAGACACCAGCCCCAGGGCTCATACAGGCCCAAACAATGGGGTGCTTCTACCTCCAAAAGTGGAATGCCAAGCATTTATCTTTTGGCAGCACCCTTAGGGGGAAAGCTAGCACTTTTTTCACAAAATTGACACATGATCACCCAAGACAAATGGGTCTTAAATATAGTCTCTCAGGGCTACAGGTTCCACTTTCACACCCTTCCAAAGGCAAGAGATATGCCAGACCTGCCACACAATCAATGGGCAGAGGCACAAAAACAAGTTTCATCTCTCATGGATATGAGGGCTATTCAGCCAGTGCTACAACAAGAGCAGGGACAAGGATTTTACTCAAGACTTTTCTTAGTACCAAGAAAGGGCAAAGCATGGAGACCAATTCTGGACCTGTCTATTCTAAATACTTTTCTGGATGTTCCGAAATTCAAAATGTTGACTCTGCAGCAGCTTCTGCCCATGCTGGGCAAGAAGGCTTGGCTTGTAACTTTGGACCTCAAAGAGGCATACCTGCATGTCCCAATCAGACAATCTTGCAGAACATACCTCAGATTCATAGCTGGCTCAATGCACTACCAATTCTCTGCACTGCCCTTTGGCTTATCTACTGTTCCCAGGGTCTTCACAAAATGCCTGGCACCAGTAATTGCATTTTGCAGACAAAGAGGAATTCAAATATTTTCCTACTTGGACGACTGCCTTATTCAAGCAGAGACCAAAGACATTCTACTAAAGCAGCTGACGTTTGTAAAAAGATTACTAATTTGCCTAGGGTACACAGTAAACGAAAAGAAATCAAAACTAGTACCCTCTCAAGAGATAGTATTCCTGGGTGCAAGCTTAAATACAACTGCCCAGATGGCTTATCTCACGCCAGACAAGCAAAGGCAACTGACTTCTTACTTCGAAAGCATGGCAACAAAGACCCAGTTATCTGCAAGAAAAATTCTGCAGGCTCTGAGCTACATGGCCTCCTGCATTCTGCTAATTCCATATGCAAGACTGCATATGAGGAAACTTCAATGGTATCTAAAAAGTGTTGGACTCAACATTGCCACAGCCTGGAATCATTAATTTCACTCATTCCCTGCCTGCAACAGGAGTTTCGATGGTGGGCAGAGGCCTGTCACCACAACAAGGGACAGCCATTCAGTTTACCCACAGCCAGGCAAACACTAACAACAGATGCATCATATTATGCCTGGGGGGGGGGGCCCACATGGCAGGAAAATGTATTCAGGGCACATGGCCCCCAAGCCAAAGGCATCTTCACATCAATCAAAAAGAGATGCTAGCTTTACAAAATGCCCTGACAGTCTTCAAGGACTACTTCATCCAGGACAGCTGCTGATAAAGACGGACAACACCACAGTTATGTGGTACATAAACAAGCAGGGGGGCACACATTCCTACCCCCTCTGCAGACAAGCCATGATTTTGTGGAACACAGCATTGACTTACCAAGTACACCTGCAAGCACAATTCCTGCCAGGAAAAACAAATGCTCTGGCAGACGAACTAAGCAGAAACCTCATGGATCCTCACAAGTGGAAACTAGATCCACAAATCTTCAGCATGATAACAAGGAAATGGAGATGTCCAGACATAGATCTTTTTGCCTCCCCTCACAACTGCCAACTTCAGAGATTCTGCACAAGGACTTATCACAAACAAGCATGGAAAGTGGATGCTTTGTCATTCAGCTGGAACAACCTTACAGTATATGCCTTTCCTCCACTGCCTCTCCTCCCCAAGGTACTCCTAAAGGTCAGACAAGAGAAGCCACAAATGATACTGATTGCCCTGGATTGGCCACGCCAACACTGGTACCCAATCCTAAGGAGCTTGTTTCAAGGCCCAGCCTGGACATTGCCTGAAATTCCTCATTTACTGACCCAACAAAACAATCAGATCCTGCACAGTCAACTCAGAACCCTAAATCTAGCTGCATGGCGGATAGTGTAACCATTCAGAATACACCTCTCTCTCTAAAGCGGCTATGGATGTTATTTTGGAGGCCAGGAGGCCCAGCACCAGAAAATCATATGCAGAAAAATGGAAGAGATTCTGTGCTTGGAACCAGGCACAAGGAATTGACATGCTTGTTCCAAATATTCCTCAGATTTTACAATATCTAACTGAGATGCTGGACAAAGGTCTATCCTTCTCATCAATTAAGATCCATGCCTCTGCCATTTCAGCTCATTACAATACAGACCCACATATTTTTTCACTTCCATTGCTTAGGCAGTTCCTCAGGGGGGCCAGAAACATAAGACCTCCAAGGAGAGCACCAATACCTGCATGGGACCACAATTTTGTCTTGGAAAAACTCACACTGCCTCCTTTTGAGCCAGCCAGTACAGTTGAGATAAAATTCTTATCATGGAAAATAGCTCTGCTCCTAGCAATAACTTTAGCAAGAAGAGTCTCAGAGTTACAGGCATTAATGGCTGTGGAACCTTTTATTATCTTCCATCCGGACAGGGTTTCTCTAAGGACAAACCCAACATTTATGCCTAAGGTAGTGTCCAGTGTGGCTCTTAACCAAACCATTCATTTGCCTACTTTTTACCAAAACCCACAGAATAAAGGGGAGAGACTTCTGCATTCTTTGGACATACACAGACAGCTACGCTTCTACTTGGACAAAACTAAAGCTTTCAGAAAGACTGAGCAACTTTTAGTGGCATATGCTGCAGGATCACAAGGAAAGGCTATCTCAAAGCAGACTATTTCAAAATGGATAGGACACTGCATTCATTTCTGCTATTCACAACATGGCAAATCAGTGCCTAAGGGCATTAGACCACATTCTACCAGGGCAGCAGCCACCTCAGCAGCCTTCCTCAGAGGAGTACCAACCAAGGATATTTTGGAGGCTGCAACTTGGACTTCAGTGCACACTTTTACTAAGCACTACCACTTACCTCTTTACTCTAAATCCAGAGCAGGCTTTATCACTGCAGTTCTGCAGGGCCTTATAGCCACTCCTAATTCTATTTAGACCCAGCCGTCCAACCTCAGCTTTGGGATTCAACCCAAGTGTAATGACTGCAACAGTGAAACACGATGAACATGGTACAGTTGTATACCTACCATAAATGTAGATGTTCGAGTGTATTCACTGTTGCAGTCTAGGTTACCCACCCACCATCCCCCTTTCTTTGCTGGGACTTATCTGTACTTCTCTATCCTATACAACCTATGTGGTGTATTTGCTTGTAGATGAATGTATTGTTTATTTTAGTGCATGCTTTTATAAGCAATGTTTTTTAGCCTATCCTTTTGGGGGCACCTGACATCTGGGGCAAGAAAAACTGAAGAAAATGGCGTTGACTGGATCTTTTATACCCCTGGCGCACTGACGTCAGGGAATAGGCAACAGCAACCGATGATGGACCAGGACTTTGGAATTCAGGCCGACTGCGGGTAGCCTGCCAGCAGGATAACCCCAAGTGTAATGACTGCAACAGTGAATACACTCGAACATCTACATTTATGGTAGGTACACAACTGTACTTTCTAACCAATTTCAGCTTTTTAGTGCTATACAGTGGTGGGTCCTGAAAGGGGTACTTGCTGCAAATTTAGCAACTTTGTTATAGCATTGGTCAAGTTTTGATTTTTGTGATGCCTGACGGTTAGTAAGGATGGCAGCACTATAAAGAAGTGTGGGGAGGAGATATGCAGTGGCAAGTGTAGCTTTAGTTGCATCAAGAAAGCTTTGGCTCTATAAAGCAGCCCTAGTTTTTGATGAGTTTTTCATATGCAATTTTATATATACAGGTTGAATTTAAGATTATCATCCACTATCATCCATAATAATTTGCAATGAGAAGTGACTTCAATGGTTGCATTATCAAGAGATATGACTTTAAATTTTGTTTTGTTTTTTTTTTTATGGGAGAGGGATGTGGGGAAAAATTAGTAATTTTTTTAAGTGTGAGCATGACTTGTGAGGTAGAAAGCCATGTTTCAGTTGCTGTTAAAGCTTCTTTAGTAATCTTTTGTAGGTGTGCTACGTTGTCAGATGTGCAGATGAGTATGGAGTCATCTACATACTGTATTAGGGAGGCATGTTATGTGTATGTGTGGAGGGTGTTGTTGAGAATGTTAAAGGTGAGGGGACCAAGGATAGAGCCTTGTGGTACACCAGTGATGACTGGGAGGTATGAAGAGGGGATGAAGTACTATTTTATTGACCGATATCTACTGGAGAGAGAGTTTTTGAACCATAGAAGGGTGAGCTGATAGAGACTTAATGAGGACATTTGATGTGACAAACTGTGTTGAAGGTTTTAGACAAGCCTATAAGTAAGGAGATTAGTTTGCCGTTATCTCTTTGTTATTATCTCAGTCATTATTTACAGTATCTATACAGGGTAGTAGTGCAGTGTTAGTACTATGGGAATGATAGAAGCCATGTTTTATGGGGATAAGAGTTCTTCCTGCAAGAGGTAGATTAGCAATTGTTTTTGAATACATTTTAAAGTATTTTGGAGAGGGGGGATAAGATTGCTATACTGTCTGTTGAATTTCCTTATTTGTTCATAGGGATAATGTGTGACTTTTTCCAGAGAGAGGGAATGTGGGATTCTTGGATTGACCTGTTTATAAGGATTGAGACAGTGTAGGCAATGCTATTAGCTGCTATTTTAAGGTATTCACTTAGAAGGTCATCATCTGAAGTAGAACATGGTTTGAGTTTGTTTATGTCATTGTTATGATAAACTATGATTAAAGAAATCTCATTAAGCCACTTGCACAGACTATGCCTATCAGAATGTAGGATAAACGCTGAAAAGTGCTAACAATCTACTTTGGCTAGAAAGATAATTAGTAAGTATACCTGTAAACTGTTCTAATACATAGAAGATATTATGTAATACTACAAAATGGTGTAAAGTGAGGTTTGCATTCTGTTTTGAAAATAAGTGGGTTTGTAATTGCTTTTAATTCTGGTTGTACTGTATCCTCTCTTCATAAGGCAAGAGCTGGGTGCTCTTTTCCCAAGTTTGGTTGCAGTTTCTTTCTATTGCAGAAGGCATTTATTGAAGGATTTCAGTCAGATTGGTTTTGCACCAGTTCATCAGTGATATGAACGGAGAACAGCTCCGTATGTTAAGCAATTTCTATATGTAATGTAAAGTGAATACATTTGGTTTGGTTTTCAGAGGTCATCTGCTTATATATATGAAGTTATTTACAATGGCAAGTAAGAGATGGCATTTTGATGGTAAAGCTGCCAATTTTAAAATGTGTTGCAGAAGGTTTAGAAGACTTTTTTTTCTATTTCCAGTAGCATTAATTTCATAAAAAAAGTTTATGTAAAAGTAATCCGCTAGCTAAGGCTAGTCTACTATACTGAGATTGTATATATATATATATATATATATATATATATATATATATATATATATATATATATATACATTCTATACAATGCAATAAGATTTTTATCTTTCATAGTGTTGTTGGCATGCTTTTTATATATGAATTTGGTATTTGTGATAATACTAAAGTATTTATAGTGATGCACAGTTTCATTATCTTCAGTTACTAAGAACTGGCATGGTGTCATTTGTAGAGTTAAAGTAGATGTTTATGGACAAAGATCCGAATCTTAGTTTCTGTGTTTATTGAGTATTAGCTTAGATCTGATGTTGTGCTTTTCATTCTTCCTCACTGATGGGTCTTGGATCCGATCCTGTGATCTGACTTGGCTGCATTTCCAAGACTTTGGATCCTAATCTCAAGCTCCTTCCTCTTCCCATAATGCAGTACAGTATCCCTAACTCCTCAGATCTTGTTTGTCACCATCATGGTGCGATGGAGGAATCCAGATCTTGAACTGTAAGAAGACTTTTTTTGTCTTAATTTACTTAAATTTAGCTTTTTTCCACCTAAGTCCTGTGGTCCTTTCTTCTTCCTCCCTCGGTAGAGCACTTGTGCCTAAAAATGTTGCTTTCCATTTTTTGTGGAGATTGTCTTCTCCTTTTGTGATGTGCTAGAGTTTGGTCTTTATAGTTGCTAGTCTCTTTCTATTGTTTAGATTAGCCGGTCATGCCTCCCTTTCTGGTCTGTTTCTCATAAAATGCAGATTTACAACAGTTATCAAAGTTTGAAGTGGGAAAACAATATTAGATGCTACAGTTTCAGACTTCTGCCCTTCAGACAATTTATGCTAATTTTTTTCCTGTTAGTCTATCGTCTTCTAAGCTTGTAAGAGAAATTTTTAAATAGAATGTCAGAATTTTTCGCACTAAGAGGCAAGAGCTATGTCTCTGGTGCACCCATGGTAGTCGGATTGTCTTTGCCCTGCCAGCAGTCTTGTTGGTTTTTCTAAGCCCCCTAGTTAGTGCCGAGCTTTTGCACTTATCGAAGGTAGGGACCATGGTTTTTCCATGGTTAGCTTTTCCGCTGAATGCCTTATCTCTTCCAGTAGTCTGCTGTCATAAAGGCAGACTTGTTCCTTTTTCAGATGTGTGATCCTTCAGATAACTCATGCTAATGCAAACCTTTTACTTTATTATCTTCTGGTGGCTAATGGGTTGTTGCTGTTACCAGGCTGCTAGACTTCTCTAGGACTGCTTATGACTCATATGCTTCTACATCTCTGCAGTTCAACTTGTATTAAAACATTGCAAGGATTTTAGATTGTTTTGCTATGGCCAGAGGAGCTTGGACAGCTGTCTTTGTTCCCTTGTGGCTTTTTATTGATCTCTTTAGGGCCCCCCCCCCCATTAAAAGAAAAGATCCAACAGAATACTAAACAAGGATTTTGGATCCAGTTCCTCAGATTCGAGGTTCCTAGGGCCTCCTTCAGGTCTTTCTTGGATCTGAGGGCTTGGTTCCTATTATGGTCCTGATTCTCTCGAATGTGCTTGATTGCCAAAGGATGAACTGCAGGTTGGTTCTTTTAGTTGTTATAGAAGCAACTATCACCATTCTGTTAAAGCCTTTGCTGGTCTTTCTCAGGGCTCAACCCCCCCATATAAAGAAGGAGAGATGCATTACAGTGTGATGAGGATATCGGATCCTTCCCTCTGATCTGAGGTTCATAGGGACTCCTTCAGACCACAGGTCCACCTCGGATCTGACAGGTTCAGTTCCTGGGTGCGTTGTCAGTTACCTATGTATCTTCATGGGATCTTAAGCCCTTGGATCCAACTGTCTCTAACTATTTCTAAAGGACAACCTGCTTGGATCGCATATATGAGCAAGCTTCTTCTGATCCTAGTTTCCTCTACTGTCACATCTGATCGATCCAAACACTCTTCTTCTTCAGATCCTAAGACTGGGATTCGATGGATGCCAGGTGCTGATGGAGACCCGGGCAACTCTCGGATCCAGCTCCTTCAGATCCGGAGCTACTGGAAAGGAGTGGCTTGCTTCAGATCTGACAGCTTGTTTATTTGTACTTGTGTATCCGGTTACTTGCAGTGCCTCTCGGCTATCCAGATCTTTGCAGAATGGCTTAATATCCCCTAGTCTGTTTCTTTTAAAACTTGTGATTTTTTGGCAAATCTTTGTAATAATCTTAGAATTGAAGTCATTAAATATGATCTATGGTTGATTTCCAGACTTCATGCCCTGCAAAATAAATAAATAAATAATTTGTCCTTATCATACCATTCATCTGTACAGATTTTACCAAAATGTCCAGATTTTTACCTCTTATTTTGGTCTGTTCCTCATAAACATTGTGTTTTTTTTTTTTAACAATTAACTGGCATGATCTAGGGATTAAAGTCAGTAATAATAACATGCATTTGAGCTTCAGACTTCATATCTTTCAGACAATACATTCTAACACATATCCTGTTATTCTAGCAACTTTCTAAGTTTATAAGACAAATATTTAAAATGTTCTTCTTCTGCTGCCACTTATGCTGGGAAGCTGTTCTTGATGCTGTAACCTCTGCCCAGGTTCTGTTTGAAGTCCCTCCTTACTTAAACTCCTTAAACTTGGACAGGCTGAAAAGGCTGTCTGTTGTTAGAAGCAGCTGTATTCTTAGATTTGTTGGTTTCTAGGACTCTTGAATGACTTTAGATACCTCCATTGTTCTATGCTAATCCTTCAGAGCGCCTGATAACTCCACTTTTATTTTGAACTGGTCAGATATCATTTCCTGTTTCCTCAAATCTCTCTTGCTCAAAATTAGCAACCCAGACAGCCTCCTGATTTAAATAAGCCATGCCTACTTCATATTCCCTATAGTGTCTTTGAAACTTTTTGGTTTTTCGTTTCTTTAAAGTTTCATTTTCTTTGATAATCTTGTCTTGATTGATGCTAAATTTAGCATCAAAGTTTTCATTTGTGATATTGTCTTTAACAGAAAACAAATTTCAAATGTTTTCACTTAGAGACCATTCTTTCTTTGTTTAAAGCTATGAGCATTTCCACATACCTATGTTTGTTAAACAACAAACATTTGAACAGATATAGTACAACTTATCAAAAAATGAAAGGGAGCTGTTTTATAATCTTGTTAACAACAAGAAAGTGATTATAACGAAAGCTGATAAAGGAAATGCTTTGGTTTTGTTAGATAGATCTATGTATGACAAGAAAATGCTTGAATCATTGTCTGATATCAAACATTACAAGCCAGTATCATTTAGTGAAGTAAAAAAAAGCCTTTTCACTGATAGCCATGCTTATTGAAGAATGGTACAGTTGCAGAAAGATTACTGAAGACATTATTAAGTTTCTGAGAGTAGATAGCCCCAAAGTTAGCAAGATGTTTGGATTACTGAAGATACACAATGACTTAGATAATCCACTTCTGAGACCTATAGTGGCCAGCAACAGCAAAACTGAAGGTTTAGCTATTTTTGTTGACAAGTATTTGCAAAAAGTGGTGGAAAAGGGCAGCTCATACATCAGAGACTCATTTGATTTTTTAACAAAAATAGAAAATTTAGAAGTTAGTGAAAAAGACTTTCTGTTGACATTGGATAGTAAATATTTATACACAGTTACTCCCAATGAGGAGGGTATGGACACAGTAAGAGAAGAGCTGGTTAATTCTAAACTTTTTTCCACTAATATTATACAATTAATTATGGAAGCTATAGACATAATCCTCAGTTACAACTACTCTGAGTTTAACAACAAGTACTGCCAAAAAAACGGAGTGGTCATGTTATGCAAATATGTTTTATGCAGGGGTGGGAAATGACTTTCATTTTCAACAGCATGTGTATGATCAATATTCTCTTGTATAAATGCTTTATTAATGATGTGTTTTTGCTCTGGAGAGAGAGCATTGATGAACTTGCAAAGTACCATAAGCACATCAACAGTTTAAGTTCTTTTTTAGAATATACCATATAATATACTGACACCAGTATAAATTATTTAGCTGTGATGATCCAAAAGAAAATGGTAACCTTATCAGCAAGATATACAAAAAAGAAATACATAATTCTTTTTTAGACTATTCTAGTATGTATTCTACTAGAACTAAGCAAAATATAGCGAAGGGGCAGTTAATTAGAGCAAACAGGCTCAGCTATGCAAGTAGCAAATAGTATAGATTCACTAGAAATTAAGAAAATAAAAACTGGAATATCATTAGCAGTTGTTCAAAAATAACTAAAGCAATTGGTGACAAGCCTATATTTGTACAGAAAAAAAGGCAAGAGTTTCAAGAATTTTATTCAGAGAAACTTAAGTTTACCATTGAATAGCAGTGTAAAAACAGGGGTGTTCAAATGTCTCAATTGTAATTCTTGTAATTATTTGTATATTGGAATAGAAAAAATAAGGGTGAGTAACATGCTGATCAAAATCAGAGACATATTTACTTGCAAATCTAATTTTGTTGCATGTTTAGCTCTATGCATGCCTGTTAGTCATTTTATGTTGGTAGAACAGCCAGAGAGCTTTATAAGACAATATATGAGCACAAATATGCAATATCAGCTGGTAATAACAAAAATGGTTTAAGCAAGAATTATATTTCATCCAAATGTAAAGTAGATTTTAAATTTATTGTATTATATTATGTTACAAGGTAAGTCTGATGTTGAGGAAGAATTAGGGTGGAAAAAATAATTATGGCAAGTTAAACTTAATGCGTATTATCCACCAGTATTAAACAACAGAGAAGAGTTTGTTGCTTACCTGAAACACAAAGAGTTAAATCACTAAACTGTTTTAATCACATGACTAGGTATTATATAAATGCTTGGTGATGCTAAATGTATTCAGTCTGAAGAAGTCTCAAAGTTAGAGAAGAAAGCATTAACTTATTTTATTGTTTTTATTTTGTGACTATCCTGTATCAGTTAAGAGGTTAAGTAAGTTCTAGGTTTTCTTATTCAGCTGTTTTTGTTTTTTCATGTTTCGGATATAACGGCTTCACCTTCTTTTGAACTACCTCATAAAAACTTTGTTTTTTGACAAATAACTGGGATGATATAAGGATTAAAGCCAATAAATAATGACACGCATTTGAGCTGCAGCTTTCATATCCTTTAGAAAATGCATTATAAAACATGTCCTGTTATTCTATCAACTTTCTAAGTTTGTGACACAAATATTTAAAATATGTCCCTATTTTGGGGGCTTTGACCCCCCCCATTGCGTCATGCTTTGTCCAGTTTTTCTATTCTTTGAGGTTGAGAGGTATGTTCCATAACTTTTGATCTTTGCCCCCTCCTCCATTCTCTGAGGCTTTCACCAGAATTTTTTCTCTCTAAGGAGTGGAAAGGTGTGCTCTTTGTCCTACATAGAGGTCTTGTCAGTTGTATGGGTTCATTCTAGTTCCAGTTCCCTGAGATTTAGTTTAGTCCAGGGAATCAAACCGCATGCTTTTTGGTTAGGACCCCAATATCCCTGAATCCGTTCCGCTTCTACAGGATTCATTTTTCTTCCTGTCACTAGGGTTCTTGATTGAACCTAGTCCTCCCTCCTACAGACATCCACTTGGTGGAGAGACTAGAGATTTTCCTTCCCTAGTCCAACATCCCTTCCTGATTTTTAGTGGTAAGGACTTGCCTTATCCAGGTAAGGTCATTACCTCCACTGTTCAGATGCTACCCATCACTTCCTCCAGTATAATTGTTTTCCAAAGGAAACTTTCCCCCTAAGAGTACAGTTACCAGTAGTTGGCATTCTGACTGCTCCATGGGATCTCTTATGGACTAGAGGACAATTCCCCTAACTTTCTACTTCAATGTCTCCTTCCCTCGACTCCCTATGGAACAACAAAGTTCCGTTGAACGCAATAATAGTGAAAGATGTCATTAAGCAGGAGCTGATTTTCAAAATCCCTCTATCCATCCTCCAAACAGTCATCTCAAAGAAATGGATAAATTTGGATAGAGCGAGTTCACTTCGGAAACTTCTACACTAGGGTTTTTCACTTCAGGCACACTTCTATAGTCCTTAGAGGGTTGTGAGATGCAACTTCCATACACTCCCAAACTCCATATCTCTCAGATGCCCACTATTCTTTACTAACTCACTGTTGTATCCAACTCTCCGGAGACTCCAGCATCTCAGTTGTCCATTTCCAACACTTTGAAAAAGATCGCCTTGAATAAATTGTTATCGGATATCTGTACATGACACAATGTTATTCTGAGTAACTCCTTAAGGTGCCATTGTTTAATATCCCCTTTTACATGGCTACTGTCCTTTGGAGGATCCTAAGGATCTCCATCGGAAGGCTTCTTCCAAGGGCAACAGAGGCAGCTGGGGGTCCGCAGCACCAGGGTTCTAAATATTCCTTCTTTGATAGCATCTATCTGTGGAACAGACCATTACCCAACTATCCACCTTGAAATTTTTTTGTTGGTCGTGTTACCCCCCATCTGGACACCAGTGAAAATATTTTCAGACAATGGTTGAGGTGCCAAATATAAGAGGTTTCTACACCTCCCCTTTTTCAATTCTACCTCCCATATCAAGAGGTTTCCTGACATTTATCTGTTCATAATTAGCTTGCAGTTAAGGGACCCTAAAAGTGCTACAAAAAAAAGAAGAAGAAGAATACAAGTCAATCCTAAATCTAACCAATTTCGATTGATATGTGAGGAATCAAAGTGGATACCCTACCTTCAGGCCATCCTACTCCTTACACGCAAGATCAGATAAATGTGCTCTAGAAGATGCATAGTTAAAAAAAAGGCCAACTGAAAACCAATTCCTACAGCATCCATAGTTTTAATACAGATGCAATTCAGTACTATGATTCAAGTTCGTTCTCATCTTGATGACCCAGGTGTAAGATCTCCTAATTTTACACATTATTTTCAGCGAAGCAGCTGTTGTTAACCTATTTTCTTTGTGTTAGCTTTCCCTTTTTTTAGCTCTTCTAGCTATATTTTTTCAAGTGAATCTTTCAGTGATTTTGACAGTACCTTGGTCTATTCTTTACCATCTTCTATCTTCAATAGACACACCCAATTTTGCAAATGTTGTTTTCACTTCTGGACCCATTCAGAGAACATTGTTTCAAGCAAGCTGTTCCCTTTCTCTCCTCTTGCTTCTATATTCTCAGACACTTCTCATGTTTGGTGGGAGAACATATAAGTGAAAGAGGATCTAACCACATGGTTCCAACTTGGGAGACCAAATATTACTTGTTATCATCCAGACACAAGAGAGATCCTTCTAATACTGCTAGGCTTTCAGGAAGGCCTTCTGTGTGCCTATCCCTCTTCTATCTTTTTTTTAACAAAAAACATTTTTATTAAATTATCGCATATGACATAGGCAATCTTACATTTACATAAATGAAAAACAAACATCGACACCACTTTAATTGCAAACATTATGCATCACAGAGACCACTGGAACAACTGTAGTTGCAAACATTTTGCATTACTTATAATCTAACAAGTCATTGTTAGTTGAGCATTATACAACTCATTCAAATCCTGACTTATTTTAAACCTCATTCCTTCTCTGCGTATATTTTTCTCATAATTCCAATTTTTGTTCCTTTGTTGTTTGCTCCTTCCCATTTCTAAAGATCCCAATTCCAATTGTTTTATCTCTGTTACTATATTCACTACTACTAGTAAAGTTAGTTTAGATTTTGATTTCTATATTCAAGTAATTACTTTTTTGGCAGCCACCATAATTACACTCAGCAAGACTTTACTATGTCTAGGCAATTCCAATTCTGTATTATAGCTAAAAAAAAATCATCTCCCTAGTCTATCCAGTCTGCTTACCCAGTATCCCAGACAGAGCGGTCCGCAGGGAACCTTTAAAGTCTGCCAATGGATTACACTCCCAAAAAACATGTTTGCAACAGTTTCTTTCTTCCCCATCACACCTCCAACATTTGCTATCTACCTGAGGAAAATTTCTTTGGAGTCTACTTGGGATATAAAACTACCTATGTAAACACTTCCAGGCAACGATCTTAAATCTTCTAGACTTTGTTGCATATTTGGGAAATGTACATTTATCCCCTATTGTCTCTTTGTGAATTGCTTATCCACTCTGTCTTCCCATTCCCTTCTAAGCTCCTCTGATTGATTCTTATTGTTATCATGGAATATTTTATATGCTCTATTAATTATTCTTTTTTTAATGGCAGCTTCTGTTGTAGATTTTATTAAAAACTCTACCAGTGCTGGTCTTTCATTTAAGACACCCCCCCATTTCTTTGTCTTTGCTTGTACTCTGCCATCAATCCTTGATAGGAAAGGCAATGTCTAACCTGCAGTCCATATAAATCCTTGGCATCTTCCCATTCTGTTACCTTTCCTTTTCTAATTGTTTGCTCCCATTACCTTGGTTCCTTTGCTAGTTTTCTCCAATAAATTCCAGTCCTCTCTTGCCTATTGTTTATATCGCTAACTGCAGTCAACCCTATTGAAAGAATCTCTTTTCTCCATTCCCGTGGTGGTTTAGTTCTTAAAATACTCCCTGCTGTTTTATGAATGTAATATTCTGTATGATTATTGTCATTCTCCTTAAGGGTCTGCATCCAAAACCCCAGTCTCTTCTTAATTTTTGAGCTTCCCCTCTGTATCATCATCATCATCCCTTTCTACTTTGAATTATAGTTTTCTGCTTGTGCTATGTATAAGAGCCTTAACTGTGTTGCTCTAAAATATCCCCTTAAATTTGGTAATCATAGTCCGCCTTGTTCTATTGAGAGAATCAGCTTATCCCACTTGACCATTGCCATCTTCCCCTCCCAGATAAAATCTTTCAGCTCTTTTTCAATTGCTATCCACAGCTTCTATCTTACTATCTATATCCATATAACAACACCTCCAGTTTCTCAGTTTTTGCATTACCTTCTGTTTAGTCTCTTCCCACATATCCTTAGCTGCCCCTCTTCTACCTTTGATCCCAATATTTCCGCATAAAACAGGCACTTTGAGGACCAAGGTTATCTCATTGCCCCTTTCTGGCATAGTCACACAGGGCTCTCTCTCTCCCTTCTGGTTTCATCTGAAACATCCTCCAGTGATTCAGGAGGTTAATATGGATATCCTGTCTCCCCAGGTAAAGATCAAGTATCTTTTCCATATATTCTAGCTAACCACACGGTTTCTCCAGTTCCAGTTAAAGTACTTTGGTACAGTCTAGCTTCCCCTAGTCATGGAGAATTCTTCCTAAAGAGCCTGTAGAAGTAAATGGAAACTTTACCCAATGCACTTACATTCAGAACAGCGAGAAATTGTCAAATAGACATTAGTTCACAGAATTTTTTTTTTCTGGATTGCAATTACATTGACAAAAGAATTTCAGAACATCGCACCTGGTTTGCCAAGATCCCTTGCATTATTTCCCATAAAGATACGGTATCCCTCCAGATCAAATCCCTCTTGTATAACTAAAGTAACCACAGAGTTGAATATTATGGCTAACGCATTATACACCTCATTTATGTTCATACATAATTATGTCTTTTCTCACAGGTCCAAACAGCTCATAAAGTCTGATCAGCTGTTTATTTCCTTTCCCTTCTAACTGCTTAAACAACTGACCATATTTTCATTGTTTTATTCCCAAATGGTTTAGAATTGCTTCATTATCTTTCAGTATTCTACCAGGTTCAGACCTACTGCACCTACCTTTATCCCAAAGCTTTTTTCGAGCTTATTGGTGCTGCAGTCTTTTGGCCTAAGACTCATCTTTATGACACATTACAAACTGGGCATTGTCTCTAGAAACAGGGCTTCCTTTCTTTCAGTAGTACTCCGACGTATTCTTTTTTGAGAGTCTTCCAAGAGTCACTTAGCTACAACATCAGATTTAGGAGTTATGTACTTACCATAACTTGGCATATGTGTTGTCCATTTTCATTC